>NW_026526788.1:25947219-26364719 GCF_024362965.1 Panthera pardus
GCCGATGCGGGGCTAGAACCCACGAACTGTGAGATCATGACCTGAACCGAAGTCAGTCGCCCAACCGACTGAGCCATCCAGGCGCCCCTGTTGTCTTTTAAATAATTATTATTTTTATTTTTATTTGAGTATAGTTGACATTTAAAGTTACATTAGAAAAAAAAAATAAAGTTACATTAGTTCTGAGGTGTAAAACATAGTGATTCAACAAGTTTATACATTATGCTGTGCTCACCATAAATGTAGCTACCGTCTGTTTCCATACATCACTATGTCACTGACTATATTCCTTATGCTGTGTCTTTTATTTCTTTGACTTATTAATTCCATAACTATAAGACTTCTTTTACTTAGCAAAATGCATTGACAATTTTTGTTTTTAGGCGTTTTAACGTGTGCAGTTGTATCTACTTTGACTTTAATTCATACTTTTCTAATGATTACTTATGTCATGATGAACATCTTTTCTTACATTTCTTTGTCATTCATGTTTTTCATTTGGCAATGTGTTTGTTTAGACCTTTTACCCAGTTTATTGTCTCTTTTCTTATTGTTGAGTTTGAGTATACTTACAAGTCTTTTCTCAGAAATGTGATTGATAATATTTTATCCCTATCTATGGCTTTTGGTAGCATTCTCTTAATAACATCTTTCACAGAGCAAAAGAATTGCATAGTTAAAAGTACAATGTGTCATTTTTTTTCTTTTATGAGTTAGATTTTATTGCCATATCTCCAAAGTCTTTGCCTAACTCAAGGTCACAAATATTTTTCCTGTGTTTTCTTTCAGAAGATTTACAGATGTAGATTTAATATTTAGATGATCTTCAGTCCCTCAAAAATGGCTCTGTCCCAAGTATGGACGATGCAGGGAGACTAGTGTGCAGTTTAAGCTAGAGTGCCCTCATTGAATGGGAGAATGACGGGGGCGCCTGGGTGGCTCAGTCGGTTGAGCGCCGACTTCGGCTCAGGTCATGATCTCGCGGTCCGTGAGTTCGAGCCCCGCATCGGGCCCCTGTGCTGACAGCTCAGAGCCCGGAGCCTGTTTCAGATTCTGTGTCTCCCTCTCTCTGACCCTCCCCCATTCATGCTCTGTCTCTCTCTGTCTCAAAAATAAATAAAAGTTAAAAAAAAAATTGAATGGGAGAATGACGATTTACCATGCCTCACATTGTTGCCATGGAAATAAGCTACTTTGGAATGATGGGATAATTTTGTTTTGTGGGTTTGTGGGGTCCCGAAAAGATGACTTAAAGATTCTCCCAAACAGGGGCACCTGGGTACTCAGTCGGTTAAGCATCCATCTTTGGCTCAGGTCATGATCTTAAGGTTTGTGAGTTCAGTCCCCATGTTGGACTCTGAGCTGTCAGCTCAGAGCCTGGAGCCTGTTTCAGATCCTGTGTTTCCCTCTCTCTCTGCCCCTCCCCTGCTCATGCTCAGTCTGTCTGTCTGTCTCTCTCTCAAAAAATAAACATTAAAAAAAAAGGTTCTCTCAAACGTATTCGAAATAAACAGAAATATAAAAAGATGGGAGTATTAACATCTCAATGTTGAGTTTGTAGAGTGAGCTTCATATTTGTGCTAATCGCCCAATGACCTTAATGCAGGGCATTATAAAATTTCATGCCGTCTATTGTGTCTCTCCCTATACGGCCTTAAAGCCGTATAAAGTCTTTCCTTAAAGAATGAGCTATGATTTTCCAATTTTTTTATTTAGCATCTTGAACTTTGCCTTGCTTGTATTAGACTCTATTTGAAATATTATTAGTTGAATGAATGAGTGAATGATGTTCATGGAAGTGCTTCTAAACTAAAACTGCTAAATATCTATATTTTAACATTTGAGAAAAGCTCTATTATCTAATAAGTCATTACATTCTGATCAAAAGCTTAGGCTAATAAGCTTTTAGTTTCAAATGGACATAGTTAGAGAGCAGTTTTTGAAAACAGATATCTTTGGGGCACCTGGATGGCTCAGTCGGTTGGGCCTCCGACTTTGGCTCAGGTCATGATCTCACTCTGTGCTAACAGCTCAGAGCCTGTGGTCTGCTGGATTCTGTATCTCTCTCTCTCTCTCTCTGCCCTTCCCTGCTCATGCTCTCTCTCTCTCTCTCAAATAAATAAACATTTAAAAGTTAAAAGAAAAGAAAATAGATATCTTTTACAAAAATATTTCCTTAGAAACAATTTTTAATGTTCAAAAGGATTTAGGGGCTGTTCTATAGTGAAAAACAAATTATCTGTCCCATGTTTATCCAATGTAAAGTTGCTAATATACTCAATTGTTATGACAGAAGTTTTGCACTTGTCCCATCTCTCACAGTATGAAACCAAATTTCATCTACCTATTGTATGGTCTACATTTGATGAATCTTCATTTTCCACCTGATACATGAATTTGTGATTATGAGGTCTGTTTTCTGAGAAAGAAAAGCAACTAAAATATTATTAAGCCTTGTATTATGCAATAGAGAATGCCTAATAAATTGCATGTAAATTAATCCTGTTGAACTAAATTGTATATTCCTCTGAAAAAGTATTCATTATGAAACATATAATTTTTTTATTGCAGTATGTTTGACATACAATGTTATATTAGTGTCAGGTGTATAATATAGCGATTCAATAATTATATACATTGTGAAGTGCTCACCATGATAAGTACAGTTAACATCTATCACCACACAAATTATTATAGTATTATTGACTATATTCCCTATGCCATACAAAGGACAAAGTTTTTGAGAAAAAATTGTCTGAAATCATGATAAAACTTGCAATTGAAAAAAATAACAAAATATACTATTTCAGATTTTTAAATACTCTTAAAATACAATACAAATAAATCCAATGCAGGGGCACCTGGGTGGCTTGGTCGGTTGGGCGTCCGACTTCGGCTCGGGTCATGATCTCGCGGTCCGTGGGTTCGAGCCCCGCGTCGGGCTCTGTGCTGACAGCTCGGAGCCTGGAGCCTGTTTCAGATTCTGTGTCTCCCTCTCTATCTGCTCCTCCCCTGTTCATGCTCTGTCTCTCTCTGTCTCAAAGATGAATAAACGTTAAAAAATAAAATTAAAAAAAAAAACAAATAAATCCAATGCAATAAAGTACCCTAAGAATTATGATTAAGTATTTTAATAGAACTGAGATAGATATCTTTTCAAAGGATGATATATGTTAAAACAGTAACAGATTGGACTATATATACATTTGAATCTTCCATTCAGTAACAGAAAGTATTTTACACTAAATTAAAATGCAAAAGATGTCAGAAATTCTACAAAAGTGGTACTACTTATGAATTTCAGACACTAAAAGATATATTCTTTCTTTTCTATCTTTTTGTCCATCTCTGATTGCCTAGATATCAATTTAAGAAATTCACTTGAGGGCAGAGGATCTTGTTTATTTCTCTATTTAGTTTATGATCTTTATTGTCGTTGAAAATAAATAATGTGAGTAGAATAAACTATTTTCTTTTTGCTATATTTATCTATAAAGAAAAAAACCATCCATAATTCTTAAATGCTAGCCCATGAAGCAAATAAATAAATAAATAAATATTTATTTAAGTTTCTGCTTTCCAAGTTGAAAGCTACCTTTAGGAAAATATTTGAGAAATACTTTGCAAGGAACCATCATGATTGGGCCAAAGTTGCTGTGGCAAAGTTAAAAGGACAAATTTGACCATTTGGGAAACTGAGATGAAGTAGATTAAATAATGTGTGCAAGGTCACACAGATTGGAAAGCCTGGGATTCATCTTCAAGTTTCTCTTTAAGCTGAAATTCTCATCATTATGGCAACTTTGGACACACAATATTGAGTGTTTAGTGGTCCCCGATACTCCACTGAACTGAGAAAAGTACCCTCAAACAATACTGTCCTCAGCAATGTAGTGAACTTGGGTCAAATCGCTAAGCCCATAACTTCCTTTAACCAAAATTTTGTCCCTGTAATATCTGAATTCAACTGGCTTACATCCTCAGTCTTCACTCGGAAAGTGGGCTTTAAGGGACGCCTGGGTGGTTCAGTTGGTTGAGCATCTGAATTCAGCTCAGATCATGATCTCACCGTTTGCAAGTTCGAGCCCCACCTTGGGCTCTTTGCTGTCCACACGGAGCTTGCTTGGGATCCTCTACCCCCTTCTCTGTCCCTTTCTTTCTCTGGAACTCTCTCATTGACATTCTCTCTCTCAAGAATAACAAAAAAATGTAAAAAAAAAAAAGTGGGTTTTAATTAGTCATACTCCTTGGTGTCAAGTCCTCGTGATCTGGGTCCAAAACCTGATAGGAACCTTCAAAATAAAACAATGACGTCTGCTCAGAATTTGAGATTTAGCCAGTTTACTGAAGATTTGGAATAAAGTATGTATCCTGAAATGCACGGCTTTCTGCCAAGTCATCATTTCTGTCCTTGTCTGGCCCAAATTTCTCCTCCTAGTAGCTTTAGCCATACCTAGGCTCCTGGAATATATAAGCAACTCCTCCCACCACGCATTCGCACACACGCACACACACACACACACACACACACACACACACACACACACAAATACATTGTTTCTATGAAAAGCAGCTGTGTGAATATAATGGTTCCCAGTCCAATACCAAAATCATTCTGGAGACTGCTCTGCATATCCTCACTCTGAAGCTTAATGTGCTCACATATGCTTCCTTGGGCATGGGAACAAGTACGAGGCATGAGAGTTGGAGTGGACGTTTGTTATTTTCCCACCCATCAGCCACACCTCGTCTTGTTACTTGTTTGCTTTCCAGAAACTATCCTCTTACTCTAAGTGTTTTAGGAAAAGCACTCTCATCTCCTGACAGGTTCAAGCAGAGGATGTACACATGACCCAGCTCAGACTGGTGAGAGTCAGTAAGACCGAATGTAAGATGTTTCAACTCGTTAGGGAAGCATGTTGTCTCTTTTCTGCTGGACTCGATCCTAGAAGAATATGCCTCTGAGGTTTTTGGAGCTTCCTGAAAATCATTTGTGGAGAGACATCTGAGAACAGGACAGCAGACAGTAGACCCAAGAGAGAAAAAAAAAATATGTTCTAAGATGTCACTGACACCTCTATAAGGCTACATCTGAGGCTGCTTTTCCTTGGGCTTTTCAGTTAAAGGAATCATGGAATCTATTATTAGAATAAACCAATTTTAGCTCGATTTTCTGTTTCTTGTTTAGAAACGTACAAAACTATTTAGGAGCGTGAGTGGCATGAAACACTAGCCTGAAAATATTTTATTTTTATTTTTAGAGAGAGAGAGAGAGCATGACTGGGGGAGAGGGAAAGAGGGAGAAATAGAATCTTAAGCAAGATTTATAAAAATAAAATAAATACATAATAAATTATTTTAAATTATATCTTTTTTAATATTTGATGATACAGGTAATGTAAATTGAATTGCAAGTGACAGAAAGTATGATGTATTTATTGCATAAATGATAATCTGCTAAAATGACAAAATATATTGGGCTAAAGTATTTAATAAGCTGGGTTTTTATTGATCAAGCATTATGTGTACTATGTTTTTGAAATTTCCCCAATCTTGCAGATAAAATTTTTGTTTACTCATTTCTCTACCCTCCTCCCTATGTCACCCCATGAAAGCAGGCAAATTTGGAGAGGCCATGGGATGGTTTCAAGTGTATTCCACCATGTTCCGCTCTAATATTTTAAGAAAGCAGAGGGGCATGTTAATGTCACAAACAATAAATACATATTGCCAATGTCCTTGGATCGTCCTTGCATCCATTCTGTGTTTGAACAATCTAATAGGCTAAGCAGTGAAGGAAGATATAATATTATATATACCGAGCTGGCATTGATTTTTACAATTGTTCCCCACCACACTTGAATTACCCTTTCAGTTTTATACTTTCTGCATATCCACTAACCTTAAATCATCTCTCCCTAGCCTCAGATTCAGAGCTGATATTTGTATTATATCTGTAGGCACCTTATATGCACGAGACAAGAGTTTGGTAAAGATTTGGTGGACACTGGGTTTCACTTAGAAATGTTACTGTTTACCTATGAATATATGTTTTTCTAGGGTATTAATTTTTTTTAACATTTATTTTGACAGACAGAAAGAGACCAAGCACAATCAGGGGAGGGGTACAGAGAGAAGGAGAGACAGAATCTAAAGCAGGCTCCAGGCTCTGAGATGTTAACACAGAGCCCCGCAGGGGCGTGGGGGTGGGGGAAGGTGGGGGGATGAGGGCGGTTGGGGGGTGGGGTCGAATCCAGGTACCTGGAGATCATGACCTGAGCTGAGTTCAGAGACTTAACTGACTGAGCCACCCAAGCACCCCTCTAGGGGATTTCTTGATGTTGTGTATAATGTCCTGCTTCATCCCTCTCTAATGCATCTTCTTAATTCTTTTATAATTTCCTCAGAAGATTTTAGTACCAGCTTCTGGTTTAGATTTAATTATGGAAAAAGTGAAAAAAAAAAAAAAAGAGGTGTATTTAGAGATTGAAACACTATTTCAACAAAAAGATGATTAATAAGGGGCGCCTGGGTGGCTCAGTCGGTTAAGCGTCTGACTTCAGCTCAGGTCACAATCTCGCGGTCCATGAGTTCGAGCCCCGCGTCAGGCTCTGGGCTGATGGCTCAGAGCCTGGAGCCTGTTTCGGATTCTGTGTCTCCCTCTCTCTCTGCCCCTCCCCCGTTCATGCTCTGTCTCTCTCTGTCTCAAAAATAAATAAACGTTAAAAAAAAAAAATGACTAATAAGAACTATTTTAAAAAAGCGTTTTCCAAAACCTGGAAGAATTTATATATGTATAGATATAGTGACACATGAATAATGTTTATATTAATGTATTTAACAAATTAAATAACTTGGCCTTTTATTAAAAATAAATGAGGGACACCTGGGTGGCTCAGTCGGTTAAGCGTCCGACTTCAGTTCAGGTCATGATCTCATGGTCCCGTGAGTTCGAACCCCGCCTCCGGCTCTCTGCTGCCAGAGCAGAACCTGCTTGGGATCCTCTGCCTCCGTCTCTGCCCCTCCCCCACTCTCTCTCTCACTCTCTCTCAGAAATAAATAAACATTAAAATTTTAAAATATATATAAATGAAAAGAGAGCAAACTTGTTAAAACATTACAAACATGTTTTCTTTTCGAAAATATATCCCCTAAATTAACAATGGGCTTGGTATTTCCTTTGAGATCTGGTTCAAAGTTGTCATGCAGAATTAGAAATCTATCACGAGGACAAAATTTACACATGGCGGAATATATTAATAATGTCTGTCCACTCTTTGTGATGAGCTCTTCCATTAGTAAAGAGGTCGTAGCATTTCTCAACTGTTACTCCCTTCAGCCACAAGCTTTTAGCTACTATTGTAAAAAAAAAAAAAAAAAAGCTGTAAGATAAGGGGGGCAGAAATCAGATCTTTAACAGAGTTTTACTACATTAGAGACTGAGAAATCCTGCAGCACACTCTGACACTGTGGAGGAGGCCACTCAGGTGGAAGGCTTTAAATTAGTGATGGCCAATCTACTTCTATAAAATATTTCTTGGAAGATATGGCCTCCAGTTCTGAATGCAGCCAAGCTAAATGAAAGCACATTCTGCAGACAGCCCTCTGGGTCTAAAGTATGCCAAGCTCAGCTTAATTAATAAATCTGCTTTTATGGGCATTAAATATAAAGTTTATTCAGAGCTGTGTAATGCATGTTTTGCAGAGAGCATTTTAACATGTGCAATATTTCATTTTCCACAGTGAGCAGAGTGAGTTCTTCATGGGATGTGAGAGATGTTTTATTTGATATGTGCTTTTCTGCCTTTTCACTTTTGAGTCTGAAATATCATTTTTCTTCATTATTTGTTGCTGCAATTAATGAAAAAGATATTGAAATAAAATGCAGGGACCATATTTGTCAGCTCCACAGGAATTTCAGAATGAGGGTGAGAATCATATTACACATAAATATTTGTAGATCATAATTATGTAATTACACATATAAGGATCATGTACATAAGTGCATAGAGATGAGGATATTACACACACACACACACACACACATACACGCATCCCACACAGTAAAAAGTTTTTTTCCAACTAGCACTTAAAACTTTAGTTTTATTTTTAATTATTTATTTGATTTATTAATAAAAACTTTTTCTGTTTTTACTAATAAGCATTTGCTAAATTAAAAAACTAAAATATACAAAATGTATAAGAAGCCCAATAATCTCCGTATGCCTACTCTATAAAGTGAGAAATAGAGCATTATTAAATCCTGCATATCTTCCCATAAAAATCTTTCCGTTTTGTGGCCGCCTGGGTCGCTCAGTTGGTTAAGCTTCTGACTTCACCTCAGGTCAGAAGGTTTGTGGGTTCAAGTCTTGCGTCCGGCTCTCTACTGATAGCATGGAGCCTGGAGTCTGCTTCAGATTTTGTGTCTCCCTCTCTTTCTGTCCCTCCCCTACTCACACTCTTTCTGTCTTTCTCGCGCGCTCTCAAATATAAATAATAAACATTAGGGGCACCTGGGTGGCTAAGTCGGTTGAGCACCCGACTTCGGCTCGGGTCATGATCTGGTCGTCTGTGAGTTTGAGCCCCGCGTCGGGCTCTGTGCTGACAGCACAGAGCCTGGAGCCTGCTTTGGATTCTGTGTCTCCCTCTCTCTCTCTGCCCCTCCCCCACTTGCACTCTGTCTCCCTCTGTCTCAAAAATAAGTAAACATTAAAAAAAAAATTAAATAAATAATAAACATTAAAAAAATCTTTCCTTTTTCTATGCCAATAAGTAGTTATCATTAGGAAATTTTATTATTTCTTTCTTTTGCGGTATGTGTGTATGGTTTAGTAAATGTGTATCTAAACACAATATGTTGATAGTTTTTTTTAATCTGCTGCTCTTAAAATTATTATGCATGCATGTATAAACACATGTTTACATATTTAATCCGATATTTTTATTAGTAGTTCTTTTTATAATCATTATTATGTTTCTAAGATTCACTTATGTTGGAGGCCACTGTAGTCCATTCATTTCTGCTACTGCATAACATTTCACTTTGTGAATATACCACAGAAGTTAATCTAGTTTTTTCTTGGATTGTTTTTTTCTTTGTGCAATAATGAACGTACTGCTTTTAGAATTGTTGTACATGTATCCAGTGTTGGTTCCTGAATCTTCGGGCATATGAATATTCATATTTGCTAGGTAAAGTCAAATATTTTCTAAAACATGTTTATAAATGTATTCTCTCACCAACCCTGAATGTTAAAAATGGTTCCTCTGGTTGCTTCTCAATCACTTGGTATTGTCCATCTTCACGTTTTGCCCCTGTATTAAATGGAGAATCTATTAATTTCTCTATTTTAGAGAATTGATTTTCCATGCTACCTGATGATTTGTCCTTCTTCTGTTAAATACCTATTTATATTTTCCTCTTTTTTTATAGTTGCAGGTTTGTCTTTTTCTCATTGAATTCCCTTCATTCTTTGTACTAACATGCTGTCCACTTTACATGCTGCCAATCTCTTTTCCCGGTTTATGGCCCATAGTTTTCATATAGTTTATGGTGTCTTTTGACCCTTTTAGCTCTAACGCTCATAGGGGGCCTGGCAAGCCTAGAGTAGGATCTTATTGATCCTGTCTATACTATGGAGTGGAGACAGGGATTGAGGAGGATAAATAATAATCTCATATCAGTGTGCCTTTCAACCTCCTCTTGGCACCTCTCATTGGTTACAACCAATGGGACAACAGAGGGCAAAGGAAACTGGGTGATGACATTCATAGGACTAGACCTGATAGTAGAAAGCAGAGAGTGAATCTCGAGTGAAGCTTGTGAGAATAACAGTACAGTTTAGAATCCTTTATTTCTACCAAGTAAGTTGTAATAGTTTTAAGTTTCCCTTCTTATTTTGTGAAAAGAAAGTTTTCTGGGGAAATAAAACTATAAAAACATAAGTGGTATGTTTTTTTTCAGATGTATAATTTAGTGTTTCATCAGTTACAGACAATACCCAATGCTCATCACAAGTACCTGCCTTATTAGCCAAGAAGTTATTTATTCATAATTATTTATTCATTAAATTATCTGAACATTGTGAATAGTAAAAAAAAAAGTAGAGAAAACATTAGATCAAGAAGTAATGAATATAAGTGTAAAACATTCACAGTTAGTTTGATTATGATTTTTGTGCTGTATTATTTTTCTAAACACTCCTATAAATTTTTTCCAAAGAATTCAAGGTGAAAAATGAAGAACAGACATACAATGAAATAATGTTTGGTATATATTTATATTGATATTTATACTTTTATATTTATATGTTTCAAAGCCAAATTCTGAGCAAGAAATTCCCTGTACTTACCCCATTGCATTCAGTCATCACAGCCTATGGATTTGACCTCTTAGTTTTCTTTTTTAATATCTCCATTTTACTCTACCGGTATCAAAATCCTACCAGCCTTCCTAGATTACTTACAATAATCTCATGATGTGCCTCTCGTCTCCATTAATACCTCTTTCAATTCTTTTCTCAGCTAAAGTCAGAATAATCTCTTTTACAATCAAATATGGTCTCTTTTTATGTTTCAAATCCCTTCTTTACTATAAATGCATTTTTGAAAGCTAAAGCACTTTAAAATATCTTAAATCTTCCAGTGTGGTATAGCTTCTGCTTATATGTAATTTTAACTTTACCCATTCTCTCATAATCTTTATCTGTTTATTTCCCAATCTATTTTTAGTTCCTAGTTTAATACAATTTTATTGGAAAATCTTCCCTGATCCTTTAAATCTGAGTGATCCCAGAATATTGTCTATTTTTTCTAGTATAATATGTATAGCTTTTTTATTATCATTATTCATCTTTCTTTCTGTAGTCTAACCATGTACTCTGTGAAAGTAGAGTAAAATTCTCTTTTCATTACTTCCTATCCAACATCTTGTACATGTGCAAAATAGATGATGTATAGTATACATATATGGTATATACTACATATAGCATGCAGCTCTATGGAGGCTTGTGAAGAGCCCACTCCACTCCTATGGTCCTACTGCAGTAGTAGTAGTGTTCCTACTATTTCCACTTCTGTACCTCCCGCCAGCATGTGCAGATGCCAACTAATAAGGAAACACCATTGCACCCGTCCTTTGGCATAAATGCATAGATGTTTCAGTTGTTGGGAAAATGTCTTATAAAGGCTAAATTGGCAACACAAAATCACAGGAACATTGGCACCTATGAGAAGCGTTTGGATGTGTCCAATGTGAGAAAAACAGTGGGAGAAGGTCAGCAGATAATTCCTTACCCACAGTGGATCATTCCAAGATACACTGCTTTCATATACCTTCTCTGAATCTATCCCACCAAGACTGAGCAAGCAGCTGTGTTGGTTGTGAGGATCTGGCTAGATCCTTAATGTTCTCCTTTGTATTAGATGCTGCCTCGTCCATTGTCGTCCCCTCCCTCATCCTTGTAAAGTGTTAACCTGTCATTTTTTCTTGTAGCTTTTCTTTTCTAGGAAAAATGCAGACTAGGGCTCTAGGTCTAAAAATGGTACCAAAAAGAAAACCCTCGGGACTTGATTTTGATGTTGGTTTGCCCACCTGCGAAATAGCGGTGCCGAGGAGAAATTACATGTGAATAATTCTAGTCATTTGGTGGCATCACAATTACTAAAGTTTTCATTTGGGGCTCTCCTGAGCCAAAAATCAAGCGTTGGATGCTCAACCAACTGAGCTGCCCAAGTACCCCTAGAAATGAGCTCTTAAGGCATGCTATGGAAAGCAGATGTTGTTTTCAGTACTTTTAAAGGAGACTCTTACCATCTTTGAACCCTAGGAACACTGTGCTAAATATTAGTCTTGGGATCTGGTTATAAAAGTAATAGGGCTAAAAAAGAAGCTAAACATGCAGTTTTGGAAGGTCTACCATTTCAAATCCCTGGGACTGAAAGAGCATCACACCCAAACTAAGTATGGTAATATTTGAGTTAACCAGTTTGGAAATGTTTAACCTTGGAAAACCACTTCTAGATAGTAGAAGCAATGATTAACATCTTACCAAAATAGAACTTCTTTCGAGCCCCTGAAAACTGGCCCTAACTTACGAGAAACTTTGTAAAACCATTATTTTTCTCAAGATCTTCCCTCACTAACATTCATGGCTTTCAGACAAAACACACACACACACACACACACACACACACACACAAAACACGAAAAACAGAGTTAGATTGTGCAATAGTTAACACTAGAAAAATTGTACTCTAAGAATAAATACCTGCAGGCAGAACATAAATGTGTGTAGGTTGGGGGTTAGGCCAAAGGAAACAAAATATAAGATTGTTTATAGGAGAAATTATTGGTATAGAAATGCCCATTATAACAAAGAACTCAATATGGCAGGGCCACTTAGAATTTATCCTATTAGTTTGTTGGGATGTCTCCTTGAAACTTGGACATGAACATGACGTACAGAAAATTAGATGATGTGTTGGAACTTTACTGAATTAACATATACCAAGAATATCCTATCAGGAGACTTAGAGAGATGTCCACATTAGAATGAATTTACTATGTAAGTGGCTGTATCCAATATCTGATTGTTCCCTTCCCAATGGTAGGGAAGGGAATGTCTTCAAAGGAGGTAATGAAGAATGCACAGGAAAGAAGCACTGGGATGTTTGAGAAGGCCAGTGGTGAATATTTCATTCACCATGATCAATAGTTTGGTTGCTACCATAAGTGGTGGTAAGTGGTGATTCACATGAGTGGTGATTTTGTGATTCTGGAATAACAGAGGCCAGGTGGCAGCATATGCATAAGATGAAAGATGGACATAATTATTGTAATGGGCAGATAACATGGTCATTAAGAAACCTTGATACACAGCAGTTGTGACCTCCATCATATTGCGACGCGATTCACTTTTCTGGCCTTTGCAAAAACCAGATGGATAATGGGGAGATTATTACAGACTAACATAAACTTAATCATAGATCGTTCTGTCAGGTATTTTATCTTTACCAGAGCAGAGCAACACGGTCTTTGGCATTTGGTAAGTGGCTATGAATTTTCCAAAGCCTTTTCTCAACACCCATCCGTAGGGTAGGACCAAAGCAATTCACTTTTACCTAGCAAATTTAGCAGTGTTTTTTCACTACCTTGCCTCCAGGCTGTTAACTCTCCTGAAGTCTGTCATCATGTGGTGGAATGCATCTAAATTTTGATTCACATATAAATCCTTTGGAGATGTTAAAATGAAGACTCTGATTCGTAGTCTTAGGGTGGACTCTGAGTTTTTAAATTTCTAACAACTGATTATAGCAATGATACAGACAGCGATCTTGATCATCTTGACAGTGGGGAGAGTATAATGCTGGTCTTCTAGATTACCGACATCATGGACATTGAACTTCCTGAGCAAAAATTCTCAAGTAACCTAGATGTGCATTCCAAGATCATTGCATTCCAGAAGGAATAAATAAACCTTGTGGAAATTTGGAGTTCTACCAACCCAAAGTGTTTGGGTTTCAGTGGTTCTAAGCATTTTGTATTCCTCTCTAAGGACAGGCAGGTCTTTCGGCAAAGAAGTTATTGCAATGAGCTCATGACCACAGGATTCACAGTCTTTACTTGTTCGGCTAGTTGGTTTGCTTTAGTTTTTAATGATTTAATCCATCAAATGTGCGACAGCCATTGTACTATAAAAGTAGAATAACTCATTAATTTCTCAGCTAAGATGCCAGCTCAGAACACACTTCCTGAGAGATTCATGTACTATCTTACAAATTAAAAAGGGCATATAAACATAACCAATGCCTGATATATGGGCTGTTTACCCAATAGCTGGCATATATTTGTATGGGAAACTATGTATTCAAGCAGGGTTCTCCCGTATCATCATTACTGCTAGTGACCTACCTGTAGACTTTGTATTTCTCATCCCTATCATCTGAGATTCTATGGTGTTGGAGGCCTTGGTTCTCACAGTTACAATGCTTTGGCCTATGCTGTATTTTTGAGACTCCAAAACATTGTGTATACATTTGACTATTTTTGGCAGCAATTTGAATGTTTGAATATTTTATCTTTATTATACTTTCTTGATTGCATCAAATGACAGTTTGATGTGTTAGTCATTCATATATTTATAGGAATTAGAGGACAGATTTTTATTATGCCAGTTATCAAATAAATGCACTCTAGGACATGTACCATCTAATAAAATAAAATACACAAATACCTAGTAATTATAGATGATTAATACCAGAAAGAGAAATAAGGGTCTAATTGAGGATAAAGTGTGCATGACATAAATTCAGTTGAAGAGAAATTAAATCTGCACTAAAAAAGTGAGAAAAAAATAGAACACTTGGGAAGGGGGGACAGGATGAGGAATATTTCATATGGATAAAGACAGAAAATGATTTTCCTCTTGCTTGTACTCAAGCTTTGTCAGATATATAGATGATGGATTTTACACCCAGTTTCAATCTGTATGTGTTAACCAAGTTTTCTGTACAAATCCTTTAAATATTCTACCTTGATATGAAATTAATAACAAATAAAATACCATTTATGGAGCAACAATGGATCCAACACATTTTTTCTCTCCTCTAAATAGTCTGAGAGCTTAAGCAGCTCTATTATAATGCAAATAAGATTATTACAGTAATTTTGGATGAATATTTTCAAAAGCAGTTATAGCCTGTCAATAATGTTTATGATTACCTCAAATGCTTTAATGGCTCTCTTGAGATGCCAAAATGCAAGGGCAAATAAACAGCTTTTAGAATAGACATTAGGGGAAGCGAATAAAATCCTGTTAGTAGCTTGCTTTGTATAAGTTCTTTAGCTCTTTTAGGGATTCTTCAGGATCAAGAAAGCAGTAAATATTTACCAGTGTTATTTTTAAAAAATCCTCCCATCTTTTTCTTTGATCTTGACATATTTGGGGAAAAGGATTATTAAATCTGTTTTAAGGTTGTGCTTTGAGTGGGATTTAGAAAACTTGTTAGTAGTTACTACTGATGATATTAATTGATAATATCATTACCAATACAAATGAAAAATCTACATGATACACTTGCACAATTTACTGTGGATTCCAAAAATATCTGTAAAAATTAAAATAGAAGTGAAATTTAGTGGTTATTGTCAGTTCAAAAAAATATATATATAGCATTTTAATATTTAAGTTAAATATATAGAGACACAAAATAAGATTAGTGTTCTTATAAAAATGCTTAAGAAACATTGTTTATTGCAACATTTTCATCTATAATCATCCTGAAAAAAATATTTTATGCATTAGTAAACTACTCTAAGAATGTGTTATTTAGCCCATCAGATGAAGAACAGAAGAAATGAAACAGTAAAAATTATTTATATGCACATAACTTCATAAATTTGAAAATATTTTATGTAACTGGATACAACTGTACTCTTGTAATAAACCTATGAGATTTTATTTTTAATTAACTTAAGCAAAATAGGTTAATATGATTATTTAAACCTTTTTTAAAAATTTTGCTGACATGTGTGATCTTATTTCCAGCATGCCATTTCATGCTTTCTCTCTCTTTTTTTTTTTTTTTTTTTGTATATATTTATTTATTTTTGAGAGACTGAGAGACAGAGCATGAGCAGGGGAGGGGAAGAGAGAGAGGGAGACACAGAATCTGAAACAAGCTCCAGGCTCTGAGCTGTCAGCACAGAGCCCAATGTGGGGCTCAAACTCACAGACCAGACTGCAAGATCATGACCTGAGCTGAAGTCGAACACTTAACTGACTGGGCCACCAAGTCGCCCCCATGCTTTCTCTTTTTCTATTTTTTTTTTTTTAAATCTTAATTCCAGTATAGTTAGCATATAGTGTTCTATTAGTTTGAGGTATACACTATAGTGATGTATTTTACCTTCATCTTTTGAAGGTTGTTTTTGACAAATAAGAATTATAAGTTGGAGATTTCTGTCTTTCGACACTTTAAAGCTATTATTACACTGTAAATAAGAGAGGGAGGCAAACCATAAGAGACTCTTAAATGCAGAGAAAAAACTGAGGGTGGCTGGAGGGGAAGTGGGTAGGGGATGGGCTAAATGGGTGATGGGCATTAAGGAGGGTACTTGTTGGGATGAGCACTGGGTGCTTTATTAAGTGATGGATCACTAGGTTCTACTTTTTTTTTTTTAGTTTATTTTTATTTCTTTTGAGAGAGAGAGAGAGAGCAAGTGGGAGATAGGCAGAGAGAGAGGGAGACAGAATCCTAAGCAGGCTCTGCACTGTCAGAGCAGAACTCTATGCCAGGCTCAAACTTATGAGATCCTGACCTCAGTCGAAGAAATCAAGAGTCAGATGCTTAACCGACTGAGCCACCCAGGGCCCCTCACTGGGTTCTACTGAAACCAATACTACATTGTATGTTAACGAACTAGAATTTAAATCAATAAATTATGTTCTCTCAAAAAATACATATATTTATTTGGGTCCTTCTACCATTAACCTTACACATTATTTGCACATTTTGAATACCAGTACTTTATCAGATTTGTGTTTTGCAAATATTTTCTACCAAGTTGTGGTTTGGCTTTTCATTCTCTTAACAGTGTCTTTCATAAAGTAGAAATTTTTCACAAATTCAAGAGCTTAGCAAAATCCAGTAAATACAAAGACAACCACCCCTACGCACTGCTCAGTTAAATTGTTGAAAATAAGGGACAAAGAGAAAATCTTAAAAGTATCCAGAGACCAGTGGACATTGTCTTCAAAAAAAGCAATAAGACTGATTCCTGATTTTCCAACACATGCTTTCTCTTTTTAAACATTTCTCAGTGTGGGTTTTCATTTGTGCATTTTCTGTATTGGATTCTCAATTTTTATGTATTAACAAACTACCCAGATTTTTGGTTTGTATGGGTTAATTTGTTTCTAGTTATTATAAATAAAGATATTAAACCAATATTCAATAAATCATGCACAACACAAGCAGATGTTAAAGTAATTGCATTGTAAAAAAATAAATTAAATAATTGCGTTGTAAATTGTTATATTAAAAATATTACAGTTCAGACATAAATATCTTGCTACCTAAAATTTATAGATACATATCTAAAACAAATTTGTGACAAATAAATATAAAAACTGAAGCCAAGAATCATTACATTAAACTGACATTTTATAATGACAAAGGATAAAATCTATACTTTATAATTTCAAAAATTCATTGTAATAATCATCTTAACATTAAGATGAATAGAGTAAAAGTTCTAAATATACAAAATAGGAGTTTTTTAAGTTTATTTATTACTATTTATTATTTTGAGAGAGAGAAGAAGCAGAGAGAGAGGGAGAAACAGAGGGAGAGAGAGGATCCCAAGCAGTCTCTGCACTGTCAGCATAGAGCCCAACGTGGGCCTCGAACTCACAAACCGTGAGGTCATGACTTGAGCTGAAACCAAGGTTCAGATGCTCAACCAACCGAGCCACATAGGCATCCCAGTTTTATTAGTTATAGTTCTAATATCCCAATGAAGTAAAAATATGAACAATATTAAATATAAATCATAAAATCGCTTAGATTCTTAAACAATATCAACCAGATTTATTAACCTATCACACACAGATATCTTAAACTAACATAGACTATTTACAAAAAATAATTCCATATAGGATCATGAAATTAAAAAACCTGTGTTTCGGGGCGCCTGGGTGGCTCACTCGGTTGAGCTTCCGACTTCGGCTCAGGTCACGATCTCGCGGTCCGTGAGTTCGAGCCCCGCGTCAGGCTCTGGGCTGATGGCGCAGAGCCTGGAGCCTGCTTCCGATTCTGTGTCTCCCTCTCTCTCTGCCCCTCCCCCGTTCATGCTCTGTCTCTCTCTGTCTCAAAAATAAATAAATGTTAAAAAAAAAAAATTTTAAAAACCTGTGTTCCAAAGAAGAAATTCTATATGAATCAATCTCTTACAATAAAAATTGAGAAATAGTTACATTAATAAAAAAAATTAAAATCATAAAAATTAAAACCTAAAGAGATCAAAATCCACAAAGAATGAACAAATATCTGTATCTCATTTTTCCTGGAGAAAGAGGGGATCAAACTTAGACTTAAACATCTGCTCCTAACACTGGGAAGAATTATATAAGGTGAGGGAACCTGATTAGAACAAGTAGATATAATAGGGCATTCTTGTTGAGATATTGCTATTATTGCACACACACAAATAAGGGGGACACAGAGAGGGACAGTGTGGCCTTATGGGTGATGGCAATTTATAGCATTACAATTGGTATATCTTGCACTGGTCCCACGATAAGTTTAAATAACTATACTTGAGACTCAGAGATAAGCATAGACCTTTAATGAGACTGACATTGTTCCAATTTGATGACTATTTCTGTATTCTACCAGAAACATCAGGAAATGTTTCATTTCTGAGAGTTTCTCAATTGAGAATTCTACAGATTGAGATAAAATAACTTGTTCATATCAAAGATTTCCAGGCAGAATTGATGGTAAGCTACCCTGTAGAAATGAAAACTACAGATTTAAACCCCAAAGTACGACACATGTTTGAATGATTAGATACAGATTACATGTTAGATTAGATTCAGATAACCATGTTAAAAATGTATAAAGAATTTTTTTGTAATCTCACATGAGCAAATAATGATATAATAATAGTATTAATGAAAGGAAATTTAATAAGCAGTCACAGAGACTTATAGAAATGAGAAATGTTTGTTGAAATTAAAAAAAAGAATGTATTTAGTAGATTAGGTTCACCTAAAGGCAGAATTAATAAACTAAGAGATTGATCACAGCAATCTCACTAGAAAGCATTACAGAAAGACAAGAAGATTCACTGACTGATTTATAATAAAAAAGTCTGATCTTATAAATTCAGGGGATTTATAATTGATATTAACACCTGATGGGGCAACTCTTTTTGTTATGTTTTGTCAGGGTACTCTTGGGTTCTTTCCAATTTTTTTAAATTTCATATTAAGTAACATGTACTTTCAAGTTTTATTTAAAAATATTTATATTACATTGAGATTATGGAAAATTGATAGATTAAAGGAAATTGGCATCTTTACAACATTAAATTACCTTCTCTAGTAATACATAATGTATTTCCATTTTTGTTGGCAACTTTAGTTTCTGATAAATTTGCATAATATTTTCTTTTGGATGTTATTACGTTTTTTACTAGTATTATATTTTTTTACTCTGGATAAAGTAAAATTTTAACAATTAGATTCTGGATCTGCTTGCCACTGAAATTGAAAAAAACTCATAAATTTTCTTTATCATTTATCTTATATTTGGCTTCCAACTTAACAGGCTTTTTGATTTTAAATAAGGTGAGCTTTACTCCTCAGACCTTTAATTAACAAGGTACAGTTCGTTTTTCTTATATGTTTCAAATATTATTTATTTGGAAATGCTTTCAATCCACAAAGGAAAATAATGTATATTTACACATCACATTACAGATTTTCAATGTGTTTTTAGTATTATTATATCATCTCCAAATTATATAGGTATATATTTCTAGGATTTTGATCTTTTGATAATTAATAATTATTATTAATATTGAATGATACCCACATTTATTTGTCAAAACATCTCAATTTTGCGGATAACAAAACTGATCAGAGACAATTGTTAAAGTTTGCATTTAGGAAGTAATAAAATTAGAATTCTATCCCCATACCTTTTATATTCAAGAGCTAGAATTCTTAACTACTAAAGAAAAAAAAAAACTTAAAGTTAACTACTATAATAAACTACTATAATAACTACTATATAAAACATGCTTCACCAAAATTTTACTATAATATTTTAGGTAGTGAAATACATCAAGATCGATTTTCTAAAGTGAGTCTTTGACTTCTCATTTAGGATATGCTAAATACAAAATGTTTTCCTCAACTTTAGTAATTCTATGTATGATTCATGTGTTAATCCATTAGTGCTGCTCAGTCCTATAATTTTTTCATTAGCTTTATTAAACTGACATCAAAAATTGAACAAAAGTCTAGTTGGATTTCTCTTCAATTGTATAGTCTCAGAGCCAGTTTGTTTAAAATACTTTAAAAAGATTAAGGTATTAATCTTTAGAGGATACATATCCATAAAGAATACTATTTTTTTGGTAGGTAGTATTTACATTCAGAAATTTCTAAGGTTCTTATTAGATCATTGAACGTTGTACTTCTGTCCTGTAGTGATACAATAGGTACAAGATGGGACACTCATTGTACACGCACCTGAACAGGAAAATACAACTTTATTTTGTGAGAAGAGAAAGAAAAATCTATTTTATACCAACATAATACATAATTTATAATATATTCTGAGGTATAATCTATATCTAGCTCTCGGGAACCATCTATGTAACTTCTAATTTATACATGTGTGCACATATATGTGAAAATTTCCTTTTCTCCTTCTTTCCTTCCTTCTTCCCTTCCTTTCTTCCTTCCTCCCACCCTTCCTTCCTTCCTTCCTTCCTTCCTTCCTTCCTTCCTTCCTTCCCACACACAAACTCAAAACATCTTAGGAGACTCTTACAAGAGTGAAAGGATAAGAAGATGAGGTAAATAAGTTTTGGAATCCTAATAATTTCAAATGATTTTTTTTAATGTTTATTTATTTTGGGGAGAGAGAAAGAGTGTGAGCCGGGGAGGGACAGAGAGAGAGGGAGACACAGAATCTGAATCAGGCTTCAGGCTCCAGGCTCTGAGCTGTCAGCACACAGCCCTACGTGGAGTTCTAAATCACAAACCATGGGATCATGGCCTGAGCCTAAGTGGAATACTTAACTGACTGAGCCACCCAGGCACCCCTCAAATGATTTTCAAAACAACTTAGCCAAATATGTATTTTAAGTCTCAAATAGTTTTTAAAAAATGGTGAATTAAAAAAAAAATTAAAATGAAGAGCAACTATTAAGCTAAGGATTTTTCTTTAGATTTCCTAATGCCATTCTCTTCCACCATTCTATTTCACCTCCTTAGGGGAGAGAAAAAAAAAAAGTGGTTAGGAACCAGCTACACCGTTCAGCATCACTCACTTAGGAGAATTCTCAAAGGTAATCTATCCTGTGGAAAAATTGGAAGAGAAAGAGCATTGGCAAGAAAGTCTTAGTCGGTTCATCACCCCATGGCTTATCGCCCCGTGGTATTGCAGGGGTGCAACTTATATTTATTTTTAAATGTAAATTTCTTCTTCTGCTTGTAGCTATGGGAGCTACACTCAGGGTGATCTTATATTACAGAATATTATTAGGTCTCTCCACCAGGGATGGAATTTCAAAGTGGAGAAATTCTGTTTTCCAGCCATCACTCTTCTTGGTCACGTTTGTTCTCACCTCTCTCTTCTTTCAAGATTTCCATGACCTGAAAGGAAAAACAACAATTCACTAACTCGTAAATGATAATTGTGAGTCAGGAAAAGATCTTACTATAGAATTACATGACTTCTGTGTGTATGTGTGCATGTGTGCAAATATGGCTTCACATTGCACTTTAATTGTTTACAAACATTAAATAATGGTGCTTACCAAGCCTGATCATATGGTTCCTGACCACTTCTCTACTTTGGAAGACAGTTTGTTAGTTTCTTAAAGGACTAAACACACTCTTACTATATGACCCAGAATTTGAACTCCTTGGCATTTGTACAAAGGAGCTGAAAACTTGTGTCCACACAAAAGCCTGCACACAGATGTATGTAGCAGCTTTGTTCATAATCGCCCAAATTTGGAAGTAACCAAGATGACCTTCAGTAGGAGAATGGATAAATGGTGGTCCATTCTGACAATGGAATATTATCCAGCCCTGAACACAAATGAGCTATCAAGACATGAACAGACCTGGAGGAACTTTAAGCATATATTATTAAGTGAAAGAACCCAATGTGAAAAGGCTACGTATGTGTGGTTCCACTGCATAACAATCTGGAAAAGGCAAAACTAGGGAACAGTAAAAGATCTGTGGCTGTCAGGGATGGGGTGGCAGGCAGATCACACAGGCAGTGAAGTCTATACTCTATAATATATTACAATGATGGATTCATGTTCTTATACATTTGTCCAAACCTACAGAATGTACAACACCAAGAGGAAACCCAAGGTAGACTATGGACTTTGGGTTATGATGACGTGTCAGTCATTGGTAACAAATGTACCCTGTGGTGGGAGAAGCAGATGATGGGGGAGACTGGGCATGTGTGGGGGCAGAGGGTGTGTGGGAAATTTCTGTACTTTCCTCTTAATTTTTTGTAAACCTAAAACTTCTCTAAAATATTGTTTTTATTTAAAAGTGAAGTGTTAATTTTTTTTAAGTAAATATCCTGACAAAAAAAAAAAAAAAAGATGCATCATCTCTCATAACTTTTGCCCCTGTAACTGCTATCTACCTGTTCTCTAAACTTTCTATTAGTTCCTGGTAGCTATGAGGGTCCTTTCCCTTTCCCAGTTTTGATTCATGACTCCTAATTACCTCTCAGACCTTAATCTAAACATCACCTTGGTGAAGCCAGTCTCAAACGTACAATCTAACATTCTTCCTGCTGGTCTCAATGCCAGCATCTTACTTTATTTCTTTATTTTTCGTCGGGGAATTCTGTATACACTCTAATATACTTATGTGTTTGTTTTTACTTGTCTTCCTTCACTGTAAGGCAAGTGACATTATGACACAGACCTTGTCCATCTTGGATACAGTTGTGCTAAGCACATGACATTGTACCTAATACTTCGTGGTTCCTACTGAAGATTTATTGCGCTAATAAATTAAAACATACAATATGGAATTTTAAAGCCTTATGGTAATGATACTGTTTAGTTGCATACTCATTTATCCTAACTATTTAATTTAAACTACAAAAGTAACTGTCTACTGAAAAAGTCTGCCCTTTAGGGGTGCCTGTGTGGCTCAGTTGATTAGTCGTCCGACTTCAGCTCAGATCATGATCTCACGGTTTGAGGGTTCGAGCCCCGCGTTGGGTTGTGTGCTGACAGCTCAGAGCCTGGAGCCTGCTTCGGATTCTGTGTCTCCCTTTCTCTCTGCCCCTCCCTCACTTGTGAGCTCTCTCTCTCTCTCTCTCTCTCTCAAAAATAAACATTAAACATTCTTTAATAAGTCTAGTCTGCCTTTTACAATTAAAATTGCTTTCATACAGAAAGAGAAGAGGGATAAAAATGAAAGGAGTAAAGTAAGGCATTCCTACCCTCAAGAGTCAAAAGGTGGAAATGCTGTTAGCACCAATTAAGCATTTGCAACATTTTATATATAATTATTGAACAAAGTAATCTCTTTAGAGACCTAAATAAACATTGATCCAAAATAAATAGGACTAGAGATGAATATTATCAGAAGCATTACATTTGTTTAAAAATTTTAAAAAAAATGTTTGAGATTTTAAAATGTAGATATGTCAATGCCCAGTTTTATTGCAAAATTATATTTTCCAAATTTATTCTGCTCTAATTAGCTGTATATGTAGAAATTAATGATTAGTAGCTTTAGAATAATGAATGCTGTAACAAAAACAGAAGCAAATAATAGGCTACATTCATAGACTTTTGTCAAGAAGGCATAAGAAATGATCACAGGCATAGACTAGAATGAAATTTTAGATGGTTTTGTGGAGATTTTATGCCATAATTTTAAAGCCTTCAACCCTTCCATAAATTTAAAGATACAAGGAATCAACATTTTCATAAAGGAAGAGTGCTTTATTTGACTGAGTATGAGTATTCCAACTGAAGATTTCAGAAACAATCAATTTAGAATATCACTAAATATGCCGCCCGTCCATACATCTCTGAAACTATATTCAAGGTTATGTTACTAGTTCTGACTATATAGGTCATATGAACATAGACATTTGTCATTTAGTATAGACAACATTATTTAACTGAACCAATGAGGCTGCAAGTACAGATAATTGAAGTTTTAATTACAGTGTTGTGGTACTTAAACAGAATTAACTGTAACCTAGGAAACCATTGACATTTAGATAAGACAGAGAATACACTCTAAGGTGTAAGAAATACTGGGAGTAAAATTTATTTTAAGAAGAAAAACAGAAGCAGGAAGATATAAATAGAAATTACACACAAGCAACTTTGGTTCAATGTATGTGGGAAGGAGGGTGGTTTTTAAAAATAATACATTTCCAAAGAAATCTATACATATTATGGAATTTTTAAACTATAGTTTGTATTTCCCCCAACTCTTCTTTCTTGATTAGTAAAAGAAAGAAGCTATGGCACATGTCTAAAACAGACCTATGATTTGGGTCTGATTCTCAACTCAATCTTTTCTAGTTCTGTTACCTTGAGGATATGATTAAATATTTAAACATCAGTCTTCTCCTATATGAAATATGGATAATAATACATACTTATAAAGGTGTCTTGGAGTATTAAAGGGGAAATACGTTTATTTTTTATTTTTTTTTAAATTTTTTTTTTTTAACGTTTATTTTTGAGACAGAGAGAGACAAAGCATGAACGGGGGAGGGGCAGAGAGAGAGGGAGACACAGAATTGGATGCAGGCTCCAGGCTCTGAGCCATCAGCCCAGAGCCCCACGCGGGGCTCAAACTCACGGACCGCGAGATCGTGACCTGGGCCGAAGTCCGACGCTCAACGGACTGAGCCACCCAGGCGCCCCAAGGGGAAATACTTTTAAAGGGTCTTGCACACATTGTGTTTCTAAGGATGACAGCTATTAATATATTGTAGTATAATTAGTGTTTATTTTATTAATGGTCTCAACCTTCTTCCTGAAAGATCTTTGATGTGTACATGTTACATTTTTTGTTATCTAGGCCAAGACAGATTCTTAGGCCATGTGCATTAGGGACCACGGGAAACCTCTTGCTGATTTCCTCATCTCAGTTCCAGAATTTACTTTTTGCGTTCTCCCATGCGTGACCCCTTGATTCTTGTATGACCCCTTGATTCTTAAACAGAATTCCTATTCTGTATTTCTAATTAATTTTCCACACTGACATTGCAAAGGTAAACTTAAAGGACTTTTCAAAATGTCATCATTATGTCTGCAACTTACTTTAAGAAGAATAAAAAATAGAACAAAATGTAAAATTGAATGATGCATGGGTAGTGGGCTTATGGGCATATGGCTAGAAGCAACTATGGTCAAATGTTCATTATGAAATACACATGGCAGGTAAATGGATTTTCATTGTAAACTTTTTTAGTTTTCTATATATTCCAAATTTTTATCATAAAATATTGGGTGAAAAATTAACCTTTTAACCCTTCCTATAATTCTTGCATTTACCCCATGTATATGTCCAAACAAACTATTTCCCCAGTGACATTATTTTGTTTTGTTTTGCTCTCTTGCAGTTGAAAAGGGAAGAGAATGGCTATAACTATTAGAACCATCATAATTTCCATCACTGTGTACTTGCCTGTCCCTATATTAAACTATATTTAGGGCAAGCAATAACGCAGCTGCTTGCTCTAGGAAGTACCCATCCTGAAAGTTAAAACTGCAAACAATCTAAATATATTACTTATCAAGATTAAAACCTGCTAATAAAGACCTGCTTAAAGACCCTGTCAACCAATTCAAACCCATTATCGTCATAAACTCTGTCCAACCCCAACCAGTTTACTACTTTATAAAATCTCCCTTAAAAGCACCTAACACATTTCCTAAAATTCTATAAATCTATTCTTTATTTTTCCGCACTGAGACACTACCTAAGACTTTGTCAAGGTGGTTTTCTCCCTTACTGCAATAAGTCTAAGACTAAGTTAGGCATGATCAATAGAGGTTTTTTTTAGACACCCTGAAAAACTCTAGACAGCAGAGTTATAGGTAATGTGTTCAGAGAAAATATATTATTAAATTTACCTTATTTTGAGCATTTACTCAGCAGTGCACCTGAAACTCCATCAAGTTCAAGAAGCTGATAGAAGATCTGGATGTTGATGCTTTCCTCATAGACTCTAGAATTAAGATTCTATTTTATATTTTGGAAATAATCATGCTTGTGTACAAGTCCAGGCTTTAGCAAACACTAGTAATAATATTGGGTGATTCCATATCTCTCTAGGATATAGAAATAATAATGCCTACTGCATTGAGGCAGGTAGGAATTTGGATACTATATCCCTCCCTCTCTCTCTCTCTCTCTCTCTCTCTCTCTCCATACACACATGTACCTATATATGTATGTATGAAGGACTTGATGCATAGAGTGTGTTTATTTGCATATATGTATATAAGATTCATTACAGATATTCAATAACTTTCATGATGTATAATTCTTGTACATGTATGTCAGTAAAATATATTTCAATGGCAATAAAACTAGTATGAGTTCACTGAAGGCTAAAACTCTGTCTCTTCATCAACACCAAACTTTCTTTTACAGTCAGATAAATAAATATATTTGATAATGATTATTGAAAACATACATTTTAAGGCTGAATATTGCGTCTCAAGATCACATTTTATTCAAACAATTTATAATGTAGTACAATTGACTTTTCTGAAAAGCTAAAGTCTTCTGATATTCAGATTTATTTAGTTCCCACCTACTGTCTTGTGTCCGGGACTCCATCCAGGACAGCACAATGCATTTAGTTGTCAGGTCTCCTTACTCTCCTCTTGGGTGCAACGGTTTCTCAGACTTTCCTTGTTTTTGATGACCTTGATATTTTTTATGTATTCTAGTCACTTATTTTAAGGATGGCTCTCTACTGAAATAAGTATGATGTTTTCTTTACGATTAGATTGGGATTATAGGTTTTCAGGAGGAAGACCACAGAGTTAGGGGTCATTTTCATTGGTTCATATCAAGCATACCTACTATTGACACGGAATATCACTGTTTTTATTGGCCTTGATTATCCGGATGGGTACCGTTTGTCAAATTTCTACACTTTAAAGTTACTCTCTTTCCCCCTTTCCATACTATACGTTTTGGAAGGAAGTAATTACACGCAGTTCACATTTAAGTCTTGGGGAGTTATGTTACTCCTCCTTGAGAGTGTAGTATCACTTTTAAATTATCTGTGTATATTAACATATATGTATAGGTGTTTCTATATGTAACGTCTTTACGTGTATTAAGCTAAATAGAAGTTTATATTGATGTCATCAACTTTAATCCATTACCAAACGGATCATGCTAGATTCCTTCCTTGTTTATGGAAACTCCCTTGCTAATAGCACCTACCCTCCATTATCTATTTACTTGATTGTATAATTCCAGTATACATTTGGAGTAAGTGGTATCAGAATTGTTCAACTCATACCTCCATAGGAAAAACTAAACTTTATCAACTTCACAAAATGTATGTGCAGTGTCTTAAGTTTAATCTTAAGGATTCCACTCACTATGGAAATTACTTGGTCAGCTCCTTTTATACCCACCTCCTTCACTAATGATACTTTGTGCTTTTGTAATACAGTTAAATTGTCATAGACTATGGTCCGTGTCCTTCCTGGAATTCCTCGAAGTCCTAAACAATTCTTTTTTTAAATGATCATACATTAACTTTGATTCTTTGTACGGTAAAATTCTATGAGCTGCACCCAAAGCAGAATACAATGTACACATCATTACAGTATCATAAAGATTAGCTTCATGTCCCCCAAGTTTCTGTGAGTCACCTGTTCAACTTTCCCACCCTCCCTCTAAACCTCCAGCAACCACTGTCTCTTTCACTAACTTTATCATTATGCCTTTTTCTAAATTGTTGTATAATTGAAATCATATAGCCTTTTCAGACTGCCTTCCTTCATTCTATGGTGCTATAATAAATGGTATTTTACTTTTAATTCCAAATGCCAATTGTTCATTGTTGTCTTGTAGGAAAGCACTTCACTTTTGTATACTGACTTCATAGTCTGAAAACTATTGTGAATTCTCCGGAATTTTCTACACAAATAATCATGTCATCCGCAACCAAAGACAGCTTTATTTCTTCCTTCCAAATCTGTGCATCTTTTATTTCTTTTTATTGCCTTAATGCAATAGCTAGAACTCCTTCATTACAATGTTGAATAAGAATGATGGAAGGGGACATCCCTGATTTGTTCTGTATTTCAGGCAGAAAGCATCCAGTTCCCCATCATTGAGTATGATAGTAGCTACAGGGGTTTTTGTAGATTTTGTAGATAACTTTATCAAGTTGAGTAAGTTTTCCACTTATTCCTAGTTCGCTGAGAGTTTTTATCATGAACGGGTGTGAGATTTAAAAAAAAAATGTTTTTTTCTGTACCTATTGATATAATCATGCAATTTATCTTTTTCTGCCTAGCGGTCTGGAGGGTTACATTAATTGATTTTCACATGTTGTACCAGCTTTAACATAGTTGGAATACATCTCAAGTGGCTACACTGAATATTTTTTTCTGTACATTTTTGTGCTTTAGTTGCTAATACTTGCTTGAAGATATTTACCTTGATTTTTACAAGAGATATTGTTCTATAGTTTTATTTAGTGGCTCTCTCTGGTTTTGGTAAGAAGGTAACGCTGGCCTCATAGAATGAATTATGAAGTCTCACTTTGCTTGTGTTCTTTGGAGAAACTGTTGAAAAATTTGTATTATTTCTTCTGGAAGTTATTAATTATTGATTCAATTTTTTGACAGATATAGGCATATTCATATTATCTATTTCTTCTTGTGTGAGTTTTGGTAGTTTGTGTTAATTAGCTATTCCATAGATAAGTAGATAAGTAGATAGAACATTAAAATAGTCTAACATATCTGTTTTGCGTATGAAATATATTGATTTAGAACTAACTCCAATAATCTGTGGGTCTCATAAAGTTTGGAAGTTAAATAGAGCTGGTGACCTTCTGGGAAACTTAATACTTGTTTGTTTAATTATTTACAGACTTAGGACTAATGAGATGATAATATGTCCTTGGTTGAAATGTCACAATTATCAACCAGTTTTGCATGAAAGAAAAATAAACCCATAAGCATAAAATGTCCTCCTAACTTTTTCCAGCTACTATATTACAAGAGGGAGAATAGACCTACAGGGCTGCAGTTAGCAGCACAAACCAATTATCTGCATAATAGAAATTATTAAAATGATTGTGTGCTGACAATGGTTATAATTATCACAAGCCAAAATGCATTTCATTCATGAATTTACAGAATACTACTGTAAGTGATAGGAAACGCTCAGCATCCAGATTATCTCTGCCTGGAAAGCATGACTTTGTGTTTCTGCCTTTTCCTTTATCATGTAGGCATCTCTTTGCTTATAAATTCATACAAATTAAGCAGAAGAGTAAGTAAAATGTACCCTCAAGCTATACATTTCACATTTTCTTTTGTAAGTATCCAGTATCAACTATAGTTGATAATTTAAGGAGTCATTATAAAGTGCTCATCATGGGGGAAGGCAGATGTAAAACATATTTAGTTGGCAAAATTGATGAGTTGAATGAATGAAGAAGAATGGAAAAGGAAGAAAGAGCAAGGTGAGTGGGACCATAATGATTCCATGAATTCTGATAAAAACAAAATGGGAAAAGGGTTGATTTGGGGGAGGAGGAAGCAATTTTAGAATTAGATCAGAAAAGACTGAGGCTCCTATGGGAGTTTAACTATATATATTCAGCAGTATTTTAAATACATAACTCTAAAGCTCAAGGAAAGAGAGCTCTATGGAATAAAAAATATGCTTTAAATGAAAAGTATATGTTGTTTTTATCACATTTTCTCTGATCATCTCATACTGACTCTATGGAGGTTCTTCATCTTTCTTTGTGTGTTAGTTTCCATGGACTGCAACCACTAAATATATATTTTATCCCAGGTCTGGAGACCATAAGTCCAAGATTAAGATTCCAGCTGATTTAGTTTCTGAGAAGAGCTCTCTTTCTGACTTGCAGATGGCTTCCTTCTTGTTCTGTCCTCACATGTCTTTTTACATTACATCCATGTGGAGAAAGAAAGAAAAAGAGAGAGGGAGGGATGACACTCTAATGTTGCTTCACATAAGGACACTAATTCCACCAGCTCAGGGACCCACCTTTATGACCTCATTTAAGCTTAACCAGTTATCTTTATTTTTTTAATGGAATCTCTACACACAGTGTTGGGCCCAAACTCACAACCCATAGATCAAGAGTTGCATGCTCAGGGTGCCTGGGTGGCTCATGATCTCACGGTCCGTGGGTTCGAGCCCCGCGTCAGGCTCTGTGCTGTCAGTTCAGAGCCTGGATCTTGCTTCAGATTCAGTCTCCTCTCTCTGCCTCTCCCCTACTCACGCTTGTCTCTCTCTGTCAAAAGATGAATAAACATTAAACAAACAAAAAAAGAGTCTCATGCTCTACTGACTGAGCCAGTCAGGAACCCCCTTATTGTTTTTTGATATCATTGTGTATTTATATTCTTTATTGCCTTAATGTAATTAAAATATTTCAGGGGCGCCTGGGTGGCTCAGTCAGTTAAGCTTCCGACTTCGGCTCAGGACATGATCTGGTAGTCCGGGTGTCTGAGCCCTGCATCAGGCTCTGTGCTGACAACTCAGAGACTGGAGCCTGCTTCTGATTGTGTCTCCCTCTCTCCCTGTCCCTCTCCTGCTTGCGCTCTATTTTTCTCTGTCTCTCAAAAATAAATAAAACATTAAAAAATAAAAATAAAGTAAAATAAAATATTTCAATATGAATACAGAAAGTTAAACAGGTATGAATATTTTACATTTTTGTTATTTGAGAGTTGAGGACAGACATTGAAAATTCCCGACCTATGGTGTTTCAGAACGTTCTCCAACTAAGTGAAATTTATCTGCATGGAAAACAGTAGCTTATTAAGGCATATTAAATAGCCTCAGGGTGCATGCATCTGAAGCTAAAGCACAAGGCATTGTTCATCCCTCATGTTTTAGCAGCTGTTTAATGAGAAGTGCCAGCTCAGTGTGTAGTTAATCTATCTAATAATTAATACAACAGCAGCCTGGGACTAGTGTAGAAATAACTCCAAAGTCCTTGTTCATTTGCAAATTAATACAGAGACTTGTACTTCTAGCCACTTTGTTACTTGGGAAGGAGAAAGAGATATTTAAAATTCTTAATTCCAAGGCTTCTATTTGATCACATTTTATTTGAATACATCACATAAGACATAATTTAAAAGGATAATGCTTAAGAGCATAACATAGAAAATTAATCTCCTTGTGATTATTAAGAAACACATGTACCCCTCAAGGCTAAACGGAGGCTAGTGCGTTTTCCTTGCACAAAAAAGGCTAATTTGAGAGCAAAACTCTTTCTAATGTTTTTAATAATATGAACACTCTTAATTTATCTGTGTCTATAATTCAGTCAAAATTTATCTACTACATGAAAAAAAGTCAAATTGACTGATGTTTTAAAAATAATAATTTAAAGATTCTAGCCAATTAGCTGCTTGGCTAAAAAAAATATGAGACTCTGAGATGCTTTCTAGAAGTCAATAACTGGAAGAAAATATTGACCCCCCCCAAAACATACAATGATTGGTTTGAGCCAAAAAATATTTTAAGGTTATAATTGCAATTATAGCTAATACACAAAATCATTGCTGGGAATAAATCTGAGTAAGTCCAAGTCCCTACCCTTGAGGACACCCCTTTTCAAGAATTCATTTATTAATTATGTAATTACAGTTTATATGATCACTCTTGTGAAAATATATTATACTTGGGAGAAGAGTTGACTGTTCCTCAAAATGTCAAAGAGATATCACACAAAACGGAAATTACATTCCCAGAAGAAATGAAAATATATGGTCACATCACATCCCGTGCACAAAGGTTCTTAGTCAAATTATTCACAATAGCCCCAAAGTTCAAATAACCCGAAGGTCCACCAACTGATACATGAATAAACACAGTGTAATATTCGTCAACCATGAAAAAAAAATGAAGCACTGAAACAAGCTACAATATAGATAAACTTTGAAAATTTTATGCTAAGTGAAAGCAATTTGTGGTGGCATACAGCAATGAAGAGAGTTTAGAGGGAGAAAAAATGGGCTTGAGGAGGCAGTGCTACTGGGTACAGATCGCATTTTAGGATGATGACAATATTCTAAAGTTCATATTGTGGCAATAGTTGCACAACTCTGGAGTATACTGAAAACTGCTGAATTGTATAGCTATGTGAATTTATCTCAATAAAACTGTCAAAAATCAGACATTGAGCTAACCTGCATAATTCCTTTTATATAATCGTCATATATACAAATCTTAAGTGCTCTCCACTTCTCCTAAAAGGAGGAGGAAATTATTGTTTTGGACAAAAAGAATTTCCTACGATAATTATTTAAGTTTCAAAATCCGAATCTAAATATACTTAAGAATGTGTAAAAAATATCATAAGCAAAGGTTTTATAAGAAATGGGAGTTTTTGTCATATTTTCAGATGTATAGCAAATAGTTTTGATAATAAAAAATAAAGAAACACAACATAGTCACACAGCCAGAAATGAGACTTCATACACATGCACACCAGATTTAGGAAGCAGGCAGTAAAGGTTTGGAAAATGTGTTCTGAGAAACACCTCTAGGAAGCAGCTAGGGTAAAGAAACAGGTGGGTATTCAAAGATAGAAATAGTAATGATTGGCATTACTACAATCTAATTCTGGTCATTAAATAGATATAGGGAGCGTGTGCAATGGTGTAAGGGTGAATAAAATCTTACTACGTCAATCACCGGATTACTAAGATTTTCTTGAACATAAATACAAAAACCATTTGGATAAACCTGATACTGCCTTACTGTAGGCACAGATGGAGTCTTTTTATTTTTTTAAAGAAATACACTAAAATGAAATCCCAAAATTTGGGGGGTTCTTTAGTTTTATTGTGCTCCTCCCAATTTTTATTTTGAAGATTTCCAAATTCAGGGCGCCTGGGTAGCTCAGTCGGTTAAGTGTCCCCACTCTTGGTTTCACCTTAGGTCACAATCTCTCAGCTCCTGGGTTCGAGCCCTGCATCAGTCTCTGTGCCGATAGCACAGAAGTCGCTTGAGATTCTCTCTCTCCCTTTTTCTTTGCCCCTCCCTGGTTGCACACATACACACACACTCTCTCTCAAAATAAACATTAAAAAAAAATTGCAAATTCATATGAACTCTGTATGAATAATACAATAAATACCCCATATGTTACTAACATTTTACAATAATTGATTAAAGGATCTTTTTTTTCTTTTTCCTGAACTGTTTCAGAGTTTATTCTCCTAAGAACAAAGACATTCTCCCACATAAGTATAATAAAGTATGACGCTTCAGGAAATTTAACATTCACTATCATTATCAAATACATAGTCTTAATTCAAACTTCTACAATTATTCCATAATGTGATTCTTAAGCATAAAATAGTATGTATTTTATTGAAAAAACATAAGTTTAGCCCTTCAGCTTATCTCTGGTTCAAAGTTAATTTTCTGGCAGTTTTCTGTTGTAGTAATCATCTGCTATGTGACATTAAGTAGGCAAGATATATGTTATACTTTAAATATATTGATTAAACCTTAGATAAAATAATTTTTAATTTTTGATGAACTATAGACATTAATAATGAAGTAACTGTAATTTCTGAAGGAATAAAAAGGCATCTGCAAAGGTAAATTATCCATTGTGTATTAAAACAAAAGCTAAACTAAACCATAGCTCTAAACAGTAGTTAAATAATTCATTTGGGAGAAGAAATGCCTGAGGAAAAAGAAGAAATGAAACAAATTAAGTTAATTGTCTGACCTAATCAAAACCTTACCAGCTCCTTCATTATATGAATTCTTTTTTTTGGACAGTCTTTCCAGTGTGTGGATTTACAGAAAGTCTTAAAAGCATATTATACAGGGGCACCTAGGTGGCTTAGTTAGTTGACCGTCAGACTCTTGGTTTTGGCTCAGGTCATGAACTGAGGTTCATGTGATGGAGGCCCGTGTCGGGCTCTGCAATGACAGTGCAGAGCCTGCTTCAGATGCTCTCTCTCCCTCTCTCTCTATGTCCCTCCCCTGCTCAAGCTCACTCTAAAATAGATAAACTAAAAAAGAAAAAAAATATATACAATACCTTGCCTCCACGATTTGACATTTGTCCTTTTTTCCTGTCTTTGTATTCTTATGGGAATGATCATGGGAAGGGACAAACTAATCATATAGGAGAGAAGGAGAATAGATAGAAAAATAAGCATGAGGAAATGAGAAGATATATGCTCCACTTTGAAAAGTGGCTTTAGACAATAGTAAGACAGTTCATCTACAGCAAGGGGAGGGAAGGCCCAGCATAAATGCAGTTAAGTCAGTAAAAATATTGGTGGGACCATGTGGACATTCTCTAGATTGTGTCTATTTTCTGTGAGAGACAAGAAAATAGATGACTCAAGTATCAGCTGAGAATGTGGAGGGTGGAAGATACATCAAAGTTTGAGATGAGATTAAAAATTTTGGCATAGGAGTCTCTAATTTATCTCTGATATTGTAAAGTTATCGGACTATGGAAAAGCAGTAAGACTGATGACACTCAGGGTCCACCCAAAGTTAGGGATGATTAAGTTAAGTTGAGGCCAGTTGAATAAGTTGTGAGTTTTTCTTCAATACTCAACTGAAGGAGCACAACTATGAAGCAAAATTGTTGAGTTTAACCGGACCTGAGGTACAAAGAAGAGGGAGAAAAGCAAGCGAGGAGTGACATGAAAGGAAGTGATTATCCTAATGAACACAATGGACCATGGTTCTAAACTGGATATGGAAGGAGGTGAGAGTGGTAAGGAAAAGATAAATGAATCTCAGGTGCCAGTTAGCTGGAAACATTGTTGGAATCTGGACACAAAACAGGAACTGGTAATCAGTGAGTTGGGCACTTAAAAATGAGGTTACGTTGAAAGTGATGGTTACTGGAAGGGAGGTGGGTGGGGGACGGGTGAAATAGTTGATGGAGATTGAGGAGTGCATTTGTTGTGATGAGCACCGGGTGATGTATGGAAGTGTCGAATCACTACATTGTACACCTGACATTAATATTATACTGTGTGTTAACTAATGTGTGGAATTTAAATAAAACTTCAAAAAAATGAGGTTATATTGGAAGTGTAATTATGAGTACTGACAAATACTAGTACTTGTCATGGGAACGTCTTGCTAAAAGTGGGGAGATCAAGATCATTGAGGGAGTCACGAAGTGAGAGACTGAATCATGTCTGGGTATGTTGAAGTGACCAAGAAAATATGATAAATGTAGACAGACTGGAAAAAATGGGATGGGTCAAAAGCTAAACATTCTAGGAATCAAGGGAATAGTTCTGGGAACCCTAGCTCATTGTTTGAGTTTATACACTATTTTTGGTGTTGTTTTGCTTTATATTATATATCAACAGAGGATAGAGAGAAATGGTCTGGGGTGTAATAAAGGTAAATCAAGTACTACACTAACCAACTGCCAGGTCCAGTGCTATTCTTAAGTGTGGGAGAAAATGCTTCTGCTACCGGAGAAAACTATAGGAAACAACTTTTAGTTTGATTTGGGTTAAGAGGTTAAGGAAATATCCGCAGAAGAATTTGAGGATATAGGGGATTTTGCTGACATTAGAAACTTGAGTTTCAGAGGGTACAGCTGGCAAAGATCTAGTAGATTGTGTGTGTGTGTGTGTGTGTGTGTGTGTGTGTGTGTTCACGTGTTTGTGTATTTTTATTTTAAACTTTGGTATACTGAATTTTGAGAAAACAAAATGTATTGCCTTTGAAGATCCTAAAGGCCTCCTAAAAAAAAGAGTTAACGGGGGGCACCAGGGTGGCTGAGTCGGTTGAGCGACTGACTTACGCTCAGGTCATGATCTCATGGTTCGTGGGTTCGAGCCCCACGTCAAGCCCCACATCGAGCCCTGTGCTGACAGCTTAAAGCCTGGAGCCTGCTTTGAATTTTGTGTCTCCCTCTCTTTTTGCTCCTCCGCCGCTCATGCTCTGTCTCTCTTTCTCTCCTTCAGAAATGAATAAAAACATTAAAAAAAGAAAGAGTTAACAGGCCACAATTTGTCTTTGTTATATAAATATGTGGAAGTTTTATAATAGGAAGTTCTTGATATTAAATTGAGACAATCAAAAGATGAGGCATAAGGTACATTTTAAGTAACTTAGGTATGTAGCAATATATGTATATTTCATTAGGGAGGAATCTAGTTAGAAATTGTGTGTTATTTTTCATTAGAATAGGCTTTTAAAATCCGCTTCAATTTTGAGATATTCTCAGTGATTGTAATGCTGATTGAGATATTAAATAGCCAGATGTAATGTCTGTTTTTAGATTATATATAGTTAATATTGATTTTAAAATTTTTTAATATTTATTTTTTGAGAGAGATACAGAGAGAAACAGAGAGTGAGCAGGGGAGGGGCAGAGAGAGAAGGAGACACAGAATCTGAAGCAGACTCCAGGCTCTGAGCTGTCAGCACAAACCCTAACACGGGGCTTGAACTCATGGACTGGAGATCATGACCTGAGCCGAAGTCGGACGCTCAACTGACTGAACCAGATGCCCCGCATTGATATTGATTTTAATCACAACTATAGAAGAATAACAAACCTTGAGGAAATAAATCAAGACATGAGAAAAAATGTATTTTTATTTTTACTTTTTGGTAAAATTTATTTCCAGAGGTTAAATAAAAAGCTGAGTTTTGACTGTGTTTTGTCATCTTGCTTACTTTTGAATTGTTTTAATGACTGTAACAAGTTTTGTTCTGCAATAAGAAACTCGTAGTTGATAGACTTGTTCACATTTCATAACTTTCTTATCATTTAGACCTGTAACTAATCTCCCATACTTCCTTGCCCACAGACTACACTGATCACAATGAATCAACTATGGATATACATGCTAAATATCTATCTAATGCATTATGATAATATGTAGATTATTGGTTTAAGTTGATCACAGTTGAAAATGACTAGTATTCCTTCTCATATTTATACCAATGAAATAATCATTTTAATTAAACGCTATTTCCTCATAAGTTTAAGGTATTTTATTTTACACAGTGAACTTTTTAAAAAGATTTTTAAAATAGTTGCTTAATTAGAATTTGATTCATAGACATGGGCTATTTTAAGTAGACAAGTCTGATTTCTGGTTTATCCAAATGAAAAGTAACATAACATTTGTCACAGAGAATTATATGTATATGAATTTTATAACTCATATATGTCTGTACTGTTAATACATCAATCAGGTACAATCCTGTACAGGATGGAAAACATAGAAATATAGATACAAAAATCATTTACATTTTATCTCTGTAAGGTGATTCCTACCTTCCACTCCTCAATTCCTTTTTTTCTTTAGAAATTTAAATAATCCATAGCAACCAACCAACCAACAAACAAACACAAACTTTTACTTTATTGACACACCTTAATATAATTTAAAAATGCACTGGGGCGCCTGGGTGGCTCAGTCAGTTGAGCCTCTGATTTTGGCTCAGGTCATGATATCACAGTTCGTGGGTTCAAGCCCCGTGTCGGGCTCTGTGCTGACAGCTCAGAACCTGGAGCCTGCTTCAGATTCTGTGTCTCCCTTTCTCTCTGCCCCTCCCCAGCTTGCGTTCTCTCTCTCTCTCTCTCTCAATCTCAAAAATAAATAAACATTAAAAAAATTAAAAATGCGCTAAACTGAGTATTCTCCCTGTTTTCTTCTTCAATTTACTAGCTTGTGCTTCTGCTAGTGGACTCTTACTAGTGAAGTGGGACAATGTAGAAATACTTTCCCTTCCCCATCTCTTCTCCCAAATTTCTTCATATAATGATTGCTGAGAACAAAAACATTTATTGCGCTAACTTAGCATTAAAGTTAAGTTGAAAATAGCCCTTATGTAGGACAAAGTTCTCATGACCCATACCAGGATGGGAAGTACTATTTTTGCCCCTGGAAAGGATATATAAATGAGGTTAGGTTGCAGAGACTTGGGTAAAACTTGGAGATAGTGGCAAAGAGGCTCATTCTGTAGGCAGCCCGTCCCCCTGCCCCCCCCCCCCCCAGGGAGGGGTAGTAGGACAGATAACCCATCCAAGGATCTTGGGAGGGGACAGATCTTAAAGCATCACCAGTACTTTTTGAATTTTTCTGAATAGCCGGACCCTCAGAAAAGCATACCATTTGGGCAAGAACTTCAAAACCATGGTGTAGAACCATATGTATACAGGAGATAACACTGGTCATAGTTTCCGACGGAGATGATTTTGGAATGAAGAAATCTGTCTCCTGGGACCCAGGCGTAGGGTGCAGAAGTTAGTGGGAGCTTAGGGTGCCTTGACAGCTTCACCAAAGGCCACTAATCAGGTTCACCGGGAGCAAAGGGGTTGTTTCTGTGGGGACTCGTATGTCACAAACCTGATAGGAACCAACCACAGTGTATCCAGTTCACCTGATAGCCACACGTTTGAGGCAGCGAGAGGCAGCTGGCCTTAGAGAACTCCACAAATAAGAAAGACCTGAGCTTTGAGAAATATTTTAAGCCCTGTGCCATCATTGGGCAAGGGGCCCGGGTGAGGTCAGTGAATTTAGGAACAGAAGTTGGACTTAGGACATATGAGAAAGGAAAATGTTCAGAGAGAGTTTTAAGCACTCATTTAATTAATCTGACTAATTTTACTGATTTCTAAAAACCTGTAATAGACAAAATGATTAAAATACCTTGAAGCAACTTTTTATTTCCTGTATCACATAGAAATAGAGACTCATAAAGGAAATTAAATTCTATTAGAAAAATAAAGTTATAATGGTACCTGTCTGATTTGTAATTGCCAATTCATACCTATTATATTTGGGATGAAACATGGTGAGATTTATGAGTTACATTATGTAACAGGAACACAATGATATATAATAGCGTTAATTGGACCAGTTTTGGCTCATTCTTTCCCCTTATACCTTATGAAATCCATATTTTCTAATTGTTGCCTATTTAGTAAATGTTACATGCAGTAAAAATAAATCATGGGTCCCTTGTGGGTGTGTCTTTTAAAGAGGATTTGCAAGTTTCCTTTGAGCTGGTTTACACTGAAGTCCATTTCATATGATCCTGAATTAAAAATATAGTCAGAGTGAAGTTAGAGCTGACTACTCTCAGTGATATTGTTTTCATTCACTCTTTAACATTTTTATTAAAAAAAAAAAACTTTTTAATCACAACATATTGCAAAATCATGCAAAATACATAAAGCCATATAATAGACACCTATGGACTTATGATGACATTTTGCCATATTTGCTCCATAAATTTGTTTTAAAGAAAATGAAATCAGATAGAGTTACCCTCCTTCATCTTTTCCATTCTTCCTCAGGAAAAAAAAAAAAAATTAATACATGATCATCTGAGGTTAGTACATATTCTACATAGGTTTTATACTTTTGTTAAGAATGTCTAACCAAGCAGGAGTATTGGGTATGTGCTTTTCAATGAACATCAATATTTTTTCTGCCTGAAAACTTCTTTTTACTATTCAAAAATAAATAAAAATTTTGTTAACGTTTATTCATTTGAGAGAGAGAGAGAGAAAGAAAGATAAAGCAGTGGGGGAGGGGTGGAGACAGAGAGAGACACACGCAGAATCCGAAGCAGGCTCCAGGCTCCAAACTGATGGCACAGAGCTGGACTCAGGGCTGGAACTCACAAACCGTGAGATCGTGACCTGAACTGAAGTCAGTCGCTTAACCTACTGAGCCACCCAAGCGCCCCGTGCCCCACCTTTTGTGTTTAAAAATCGAGACACATGTTCTGTTTGCTATTTTGTCAATTGCATGAATTTATAATACATATTTCCCATTTATGACTTGTATTTTCACCTAGTTTAGGATGGCTTGTCACTTACAGAAATCTGTTTAATTTCAAATTTTAATATGGTCTTATTTACCTTGAAGAAGCTCCTTAAAGTTGATAAGACTGCCAGGTTTGAACCACTGCTTACTAGCAGTATAACTTTATCCGTATATCTTAATCTAGCTATGCCTCAGTTTCCCCATTTGTGAAAAGTATAATAGTAAGACTTACCTCATAGAGTTGTTAGACTGCAAGAGCAATATATTTATGCTAACGACAGTGGACACAATATAAATTTTGTTGCCATTACATTTTCCATTTTCCTCTTGATTTGTGCTTTCCATGACATTTGTTTCTGTTGGGCCACTAGAGATATATATTTTTAAATGCTTATTTCTTTATTTTGACAGAGAGAGAGATAGAGAGTGAGCAGGGAAGGGGCAGAGGGAAAGAGAGACAAAGAACCCAAGCAGGTTCCTCACTGTCAGTGTGGAGCCGAAAGCAGGGCTCTAACTCATGAACCATGGGATCATAACCTGAGCCGAAATCAAGAGTCGTAGGCTCAATCGACTGAGCCACCCAGGAAGCGTCCCTAGAAGATAATTTTTGAGTGCGAATTTCTTGGTTTGTAAATTTGTTTGTTGCTGCACCTTCATGAAGTGCAAAGTTTGCTTTTATTATACATACAATTACTTTATATATGTATGAAAGTATATAAAATATATACAGTAAAACCTTGGATTGCGAGTAACTTGTTCTGAGCATTTCACAAGATGAGCAAACATTTCTAATAAATTTTAACTTGATAAACAAGAAATGTCTTACAATATGAGTAGTATGTGATGCAGAATGTCGCATAATCACAACTGAGCCAATGGTTCTTCTCTCTCTCTCTCTCTCTCTCTCTCTCTCTTTCTGTGGGATTGTGGGTGATTGTCTCCCATGCTTGGATGCTTGGTCTCAGGCAGCAGTGTTTGGCAGAAAGTGAGTTTTCAGATGTTGGAAGGTGTATTTTTGTTACTTCAAAGCACCTATGGACAGTCCTTTACTTTTCCATGCAAGAGTAGGCTTAGGAATGCTTTGCTTCATTCTAGGTCATGGGATAGGTTTTTTGTTAAAGGTACACAAAAAGAAAAAGATTCCGTTGAGCCAACGGATAGCAGTGATTCCGTTAGTATTAGTGAAAGTCATCCTACACTATAACCCTCCTCTCTCTTGTCTCCCTCCCACCAGCCATGTGTGTTTTCAAAGGTAAGTGCAGGTTAAGTTGTTTAGTTTTGTTTATATTTTGTATTTTCTTCATTATGTGGTATTATATTATGGTATTGTAATCCTTTTTCTTGAACCAATTATACTCGCAAACCAAGGTTTTACTGTATTTTGTTATACATGTGTGTATGTAATTTCCTCTAAAATGTGGGACAGATACAAGCTTTCTTTTGGCCTTCCTGATCCATGGGGGCCATTCTTTATGTGCTGTTCACTGAGGGATCACCACTTCCTACCCTGTATAGCAGCCCAGTCCCTTTACTGCAGGAGCCCAACGTTGTGTCTCCAGTATGAAAACACCAGCCTGCAATTTATAAGCATGCTGCACTTTTCCAAGCCCTCCTTTATTTCTGGCACTTGGAGTTTCCTTTCTTTCTTTATGGACTCACTGTATATTTAATGTTCTTAAATATGATTTATTCAGCATTTTAGCTCTAGTAATGGAGGGCAGAGGAATAAAAGGAGGTCTATTACCTCAATCCCCCATGTTCCTGAAACCAGACATCTGTCCTTTGCTTTTTCTTACTTTCTTCATTATACTCCCCTAAAAATAATTTTCCCCTAAAAGCTAGTTGTATTCTGTTGGAAACATATATCAGACACCTTGATAAATGAGTTAATTTTATAGCACCAAAGTCATTATGGGTTAGATTTAACTGAACGTTATGAGATGATCATTTTTGTAAGTCAAAAACAGTTGAATACCAACAATTTCCCAAGGTTCGCCATACTATTATTAGTATAACATTTATTAAGAACTTTTCTCGGTAGGGACAGCTGGCTGGCTCAGTTGATTACAAGTCTGACTTCGGCTCAGGTCATGATCTCACGGTTTGTGGGCGCAAGCCCTGCATCAGGCTCTGTGATGACAGCTCAGAGCTTGGAACCTGTTTTGGATTCTGTGTCTCCCTCTCTCTGCCCCTCCCTGCTCATGCTCTGCTCTCTATCTCTCAAAAATAAACGTTGAGACAAATTAAAAAAGAACTTTTTTTTGGTATTTTTCAACATAAATGTGATAGGAATTGTTTAGCCAATGAGTTGTTGGTAATTTCAGTAACTGAGTGCATTTTTCCACCACTCTGCTTGCAAGGGTTAAATTGTAGCCTAGGGCTAACCTATAGCCTTAAGAAATAACAGCTTTGCTTTAACACTCTAGGTTAAGAGATAACAGCCTTATCCTATCAATCAAGGGATGGATTAGTGTTTGATTGGACTGGGGCAAGGGCCTGTTTGAACTGTTTTCACCTGGGAACTATTCCTTTGTTCTGTTCCCAGGTGATAATAAAACGATGTGGTCAGCTATAAAAACTCTGTATCCCAGCTGTTCGAGACTGCACTCTGGTCAAGAGTGTCGGTCCCGGATTGATCGGTTTGCCTTGCCTCTCATTGCAATAAACTTTGTTGTGACTGTCCCTGGTGTCCCTAGCATTCTGTTTCAGGAGTCATGTGGATGCAACACTGCTCAGTTAAGGGAACCCTCCGTGAGTCATCCAGACTCCACAAGTTACACCAGTGGAATTTCCTAAGAAAAATTCTGACCCACTGACTCACTAATCAGCTATGTTTGAAGGATATCTATTGCAAACAAAGCGTAGTCTAAATCCCTCATAGTGTTGCCCCATACCTGTAATTGTTGTCAAATCAAGTCTATTCTTAAATAGCATTCTTTCCCAAACATATTTCAGGCTTCAGAAAGCACTCAGAGGGCCTTGAATCACAAGTCATTTCCTACTTTCCTCACATTTGTTCCAAGCAGTGTTTTATAATATCCTCCTCTCTCTTCCCCTGTGTCCTTGTGAAACTGCTTCCCAAACCTTTGAGGCCCAGCTCAAATGCATCTCTTCTAAGAAGCTTCCTTTATTTCCTTGAGCATCAGTGACTTTTTCCTCTGTGTTCCCACAGCTCATTGCTCATTAAAAAAAAAAGAAAAAAGAAAAAAGAAAAAAAATCATTCCACACTGCCTTCTTGCATATTTATCTGTGATAATTAGTACCTTAACTTCTTGAAGGGAGGGATCAGGCTTTTCTTCATCCCTCTACACACAATAAGCACTGAACAAATGTTGCAGAATTGTTTAAACTGAGAAGCAGAGTTTATGCATCTGTTTGTCATCTTTGAGGAGGTATAAAAACATTTTGCAATGATGAAATTGAAAAAACAGTTAACTTGTTAAAATGCAACCTAGATTATTTTTTTTGAAAAATAAACAGATTTAAAATGATGGAGCCATCTAATCCAAATAATATTTTATTTTTTTCTCCTTTTATTGTATCTTCTCCATTTTAATCTTTTAAGAAAACTTAAAGCACGTTTGAAAGTTGATTGTTTTTTTTTTCTTCTCCCTCAAATAAGATTTACACAAAACCCGCTGGTTATTTAGCAAAGCCATGTATTTTTAGCCATCCATCCAGTCCCATATTTTGTAAATAATTGCTTATACTCCCTTGGTTCTTGACTTTCATAGAGCAGTGCATTGCAAATGGTTTATTCTAATTGAATAGCCACGAAGGAGTAAAATAATGAGGCATCTAGAAAGTCTTAGATTTTTCATATTTCTCGGGGTTTATATTGCACTCTCAAAGAATACAGAGTGATTACCTGACATTTCTTAACTAATCTCTAATTATAGAATTATAAGAACATTAAAAGCCTAGGTGCAACACATCCTTCTTTTCTTACAAAAGGAAACAGACTGAATTTCCTTATATCGTCTGTGTCAGCCCAGCACAGTGGCTGTTACTGAGTCTAGCCTTTAAACACACGCGTTTTGGTCATAGGTCTTTTTACAGCATATTTACACCTCTGATTTTAGAAGTTGACTTCATGTTTTGGCCTTTCTTTGTAATGAAATTCTGAATATGTTCACTGCAGATTAATCCACTATTTTTTATTCTCAGGGAAAAATGCAAATGTCAGTCTGTTAGTTCTGTGTGTAATGTTTGAAAAACTGTATGTCAGGAGAGCTCTCTGCACTCTGCTGGCTCCAAGTTTTATGCTAATATTGCTTTTGTGAATTACACTCCTTAGGCTGTGAACTCTTGGATTAGTTTTAGTTTCTCGCATTTTCCCCTTCTTTTCTGTAAAGTAGATGTTGTCAACATAAAAACCTAAACGCTGTATTATAAAACCCACTTTTTGTGACAGCAATTTTTTGACAATACGGTGCATTTCCTCTTGTAGTAATTTTTTTTTTCCCATTAGCTGCTAGTGTCTTGCTCTTTCTTTTTGCTATTGCCAATTCTTCAATGTCATTCATTCGATCTTGACAATATACTCTTTGCATAACCTACCACATAGTACAGGCCAAAAATATACGATGAATCCATCACTCTGTATCTATAGCTCCTAGTTAGACTTCCTGAGAATTAGGAAAACCCTCCTTATGCTAAGCAATGCTGGTTGGTTGGTTGGTTGGTCGGTCGGTCGGTTGTTTCCTTTGTGACTCTAAGCATGCCTGGGATGCACTGTCCCCTTCTCTACTCCACCTCTCATTTACCATTCAGATTCAACCAGATAACGACATCTCTTGGAAACTTTTTGGCAAACCCTATCTCTAGGCTGTATTAGCTTTTTCTTTTATTGTGTTGTCATAATGTCTTTTTTCTAGATCTACAGTGTTTTATGAAACGGAGCTTTTTAAGGCTCTGGCTTCATCTTAGTTCCCCTGATCGTGGCCCAATACTAAGTGATGGCAAAATAGATGAATTCCTACAAAACCTTGCATGGACTAAAAATAACAAGAGCTGATGGGAGAGAATAATGGTCGAGCAGACTACTCAACATCAGTGTGAGTTTGTAATCAAAGTGCCAACAGGTAACAAAATTGCAAGGATTCATAAGGATCTGGTGATGATTTTACCTTTAAAACACTTTAAAAATAACATTTTGGGGCGCCTGGGTGGCTCAGTCGGTTGGGCGGCCGACTTCGGCTCAGGTCATGATCTCGCGGTCCGTGAGTTCGAGCCCCGCGTCGGGCTCTGTGCTGACAGCTCAGAGCCTGGAGCCTGTTTCAGATTCTGTGTCTCCCTCTCGCTGACCCTCCCCTGTTCATGCTCTGTCTCTCTCTGTCTCAAAAATAAATAAAACGTTAAAAAAAATTAAAAAAATAAATAAAAATAACATTTTTGGTGCAGAGAATAGGCCATAGGAAAGAATGAACTTTACTTTACAAATGAAAGCAGGTGAGCCTGGGTGGCTCAGTCAGTTAAGTGTCCAACTTCAGCTCAGGGCATGATCTCACGGTTCGTGAGTTCGAGCCCCACGTCGGGCTCTGGGCTGATGTCTCAGAGCCTGGAACCTGCTTCAGATTCTGTGTCTCCCTCTCTCTCTGCCCCTCCCCCGTTCATGCTCTGTCTCTCTCTGTCTCAAAAATAAATAGACGTTAAAAAAAAGTTAAAAAAAATAAAGCTAAAATTAGCTGGATGGAGGGAGCATAAGGTGGATTTGATGCTGCTGTTATGAAGGTGACAGAAAAGTCACAAAAAACATGGAGAACAGAAGTGGCCTTTAAATCCTTCGAAGATTGAGCACACGGCCATATATTACAAAGGTGAAAAATGTGGGTGAATTTTCACGGTGTACGAGACTGTATTTCTCCATTCAATACTCAGCTATGGGGGCACCTGGGTGGCTCAGTCGGTTGAGCATCCGACTTGGGCTTAGGTCATGATCTCCTGGTTCGTGAGTTAGAGACCCACGTCAGGCTCTGTGCTGACAGCTCAGAGCCTGGAGCCTACTTCAGGTTCTGTGTCTCTCTCTCTTTGCCCCTTCCCTGCTCATGCTCTGTCTCTCTCTGTCTCTCAAAGATGAATAAATGTTAAAAAATAAAAATAAAAAAAATACTCAGCTATGTTAACATGCTTAGCATTCATATGGATTCTTGGTAATATCAAAAATGAGCCCATCCGACTTGTGAATTATACTGACATCATCCTTCTATTTATCAATTATGTATAAACTAACTCGTGCTACAGAGATACACTTCATAGTACATTTGACAAAGAAAAGGCAATAAATAGGGGCACCTGTGTGGCTCAGTCAGTTGAGTGTCCGACTTCGGCTCCTGTCATGATCTCACAGTTCATGAGTTCGAGCCCCGCATCAGGCTCTGTGCTGACAGCTCAGAACCTGGAGCCTGCCTCAGATCTTGTGTCTCCCTCTATCTCTGTCTCCTCCCCTGCTTACATGATGTCTCTCTCTCTCAAAAATAAAGATTAAAAAAAATAATTAAAAAAATAATAATAAAAAAAGAAAAGGCAATAAGTACAGTGATTCCATGAAAAAAAAAAAAACTCTCAATCTTAATTTTGAGGTTTCCTATAATTTAATAAAACTGATTTTTCAAGAACTGTGGAAAATTTACTCACTAAACTCACTGAAATTTACTCAAGTATTTATCTTGGCTGCTATGCACTCTTCCTAAGACTAATAAAAGTTTGGAACCATTCTTTAGGAAATGCTACATATTACCCTTTGGAAAAGCAGATACAAGTATTTCAAGAGCAACACCTGAAAAACTGAGTACAGTTTGAGGGTGTTTGTTCCACTATTCTAATTGTAATACATATTGATATATTGCGAATCTTTAATTTTGTGGAAACCTTTTACTTTTACCCTGAACCTGAATTCAGAGTTATTATTATGTTGTACATACCAATCTACTTGAGTTGGTAGAATTTTCTTCTAGTGCTTTCGAGCTCATTCTGTTGTTCATTGACTCAGAAATCGGTTCAGTACATAGGACAGGCATCTGCACAACGGTTAGGGAACCTTCATAGCTGTCAGAAAATATGACAAAAATCATAAATCTGACAGCTGCTAGGAACCCTGACAGTTCAAATGTAGGCAATTTCATTCAACAAGTGTATTTTGCATGCTTACTATATGCCAGGCACTACCTGAAATACTCAAAAGAAAGGCCGTGAATAAGTTAGAATTTCTCTCCTCAAGGATCTCACAAGGTAAGTGACTTAACTGAGGTTCCAAAGCCCAGGCTTCTTTTTTTTTTTTTTTTTTTTTTTTGGCTTTTTATTAATTGCCTATAAGGATTTGGTTATTCTCTTAAAAAGGACTTTTCACTTTTCTACTCTGCTGCATGAAAATAAATGTCCCGGTGTTTTTAGTATAAATATAATTTTGTTAATTTGCTCTCATGTCCCTGGGAATGCAGCCAGATAGAGTTAAGGTTGTTTGAGCAAAGGGACCCATGTCACGGTGTCTGATCCAGGGTTGCTTATTTCTTCTATTTCGGGCAATTTGCTTCGCTTGTACATCCATCCTTTTCTCATTTTGTAAAATAAACCCTTGCACCAGGTTACCACTATGTTTCCTTTCAGTGTAAGAGGCTAGGCCTCTGTTAATTTCATTAAAGATACAATTGGTATCAGTGTCTGGAAATTAAATGCCACGAGATCACAGGGTTTCATTCTGGCTGCGTTTTGAAAATGAGCGGTTTCGTCCAATGCTTGAGACCAGAGAAAGAAGGATCATAGTGTCAGCAAGGGGATATGTTTTTATGATACAAGCATAAGGATGCAATGAGCTGCGGCTGCGGGCGTGTCTGCTTCCAGCTGGGTTTCATATTGACTGCCTGCCAGTTATAATAAGCATATTACGGGTACACAGTGTCAGTACTTAAATCCATACCCTGAAGCTTGTTTTAGTTTCCAAGCCAGCAACGTATCTATTTAAGGGTCTTAATTACATTCTTTGAAATAATCATGTCTAGTTAACCCTTGTTCTCGAACTTCAAGAAAAAAAGAAAAAAACAACAATAGGGCAATTACTCCCCAAGGGATGAGACCCTTCAAAAGTTTTTAACACCAAGGTACTGCACTCAGTTATTTCTTTTCTTTTTTTTTTTTTTTTTTTTTTAATATATGAAATTTATTGTCAAATTGGTTTCCATACAACACCCAGTGCTCATCCCAAAAGGTGCCCTCCTCAATACCCATCACCCACCCTCCCCTCCCTCCCACCCCCCATCAACCCTCAGTTTGTTCTCAGTTTTTAACAGTCTCTTATGCTTTGGCTCTCTCCCACTCTAACCTCTTTTTTTTTTTTCCTTCCCCTCCCCCATGGGCTTCTGTTACGTTTCTCAGCATCCACATAAGAGTGAAACCATATGGTATCTGTCTTTCTCTGTATGGCTTATTTCACTTAGCATCACACTCTCCAGTTCCATCCACGTTGCTACAAAAGGCCATATTTCATTTTTTCTCATTGCCACGTAGTATTCCATTGTGTATATAAACCACAATTTCTTTATCCATTCATCAGTTGATGGACATTTAGGCTCTTTCCATAATTTGGCTATTGTTGAGTGCACTCAGTTATTTCTAACAATGTCAGCTGTCAACAACACCAACAGATTCCATAATGGTCACACTAACTTATTTCTGGTCACACTTTTTTTTTTTTTTTAAACCTGAAAAAGATAAAATTTAGGCTGTATTAATCCTGGATTAAAAGGATCTACATTGCTGTATACATACCTATGTTACAATGCTGAACTTGGCTAGGATGTCATGTGTAAGCTTGAAGTCCAGAATTCCAATTGGTGAAACATGAATTTAAGAAAACGTTTCAATGATAACACCATTTTTTTTTTTTGAAGAGTTAAATATTTTTTACCACCAGGGAGCCCATGTGTGTAGTTTTAAAGATAAGTACAGCAAATTCAACTACGCATGTAGTCTCTTCCACCCAGTAAAGTACTTCACACTGAGCCTATTTTATAGTTCCAACAAATTTATGATAACTATTGTTAGGAATATCTTTACAAGAGCCCATTTTACAAGTGAGGGGATTGAACATTGATGAATTTAAAGCGACTTGCCTCGGGGCACCTGGGTGGCTCAGTCAGTGAAGCCTCTGCCTTCCGCTCAGGTCGTGATCTCTCGGTTCGTGGGTTCAAGCAGCATCGGCATCAGGCGAGCCTGCTCCCATCCCCCATTTCCCTCTCTCTCTCTCTCAAAAATAAACATTAAAATAATAAATAAATAAAGCAACTTGCCTCAATTCACGGAGAGCTTGGACTGGAGCCCAAGCAGTCCAAATTCATGGCCTGTGTACTCACCTGTACAAAGTGTCTGACACAGAGTAGGAAATCAGGTGAAGGCTATTACTCACTGGTATTCATCTAGTATTCCATAAAAGTTGCTGACATGGGAACAATGTGCAATTATGCCTATGATAATTTGAGATGGAAAACCTCTGTGCAAGAATAGTATGTACTCTTTAAGTTAAGAGTACAGGTCAGGTGGGGCACCTTCAGGCTGTAGATGGTTTAACATTGAGCACTGGAAAAAAATTGGATGACATCACTTAAGAGTATGAAGGAATCAGTAGACTTAAGTGCTTCTAGTTGTTTGTTTTTTGTTTTTTGTTTTTGTTTTTGTTTTTTTATTTTAGAGAGAGAGAGAAAGAGAGAGAGAGATCACGAGTGGAGGGGAAGGGCAGAGGGAGAGAGAGAGAGAATCCAAAGCAGGCTCCACACTCAGCACAGATTCAGCCTCAGGGTTCCATCCCATGACCCTGGGATCATGACCTGAGCCAAAATCAGGAGTTGAACGCTTACCTGACTGAGCTACCCAGGCACCCCCTAAGTTCAGTTTTGATCAATGGCACAAGTTTCCAAGCAACTGACTACTCTCTATGTGTATAAAAAGCCAACTTTGGGTGCACTGAGCACATAAAGAGCAAAAGCTCTCAAGCTAAGAATAAAACTAGATTTTACTGTAGAAAAGCAACATTATAGTGGGGTAATCTAGATACGTGAAAATGGGGGGAAAAGTTAAAGTCTAAGCTAATAAAAAGGGTGGTATTACAACATAGTTTGCAAGCAATTCTCTGACTACTTGTATAATTAGAGAATTTCAAAGTAGGGAGAGATTACTTTAGTAATCTTGCTCAGGAAACATTTAGACGAGTGGAAGAAACTAAGTCTGGGTTGGATTTATAGGGAAAGGAAGAAAATGTATTCTAGGCATAACTAACAACTCTACATTGAATACAATAACATTTCATTTTCCATGTTCAAATCATTATTGTAAATAGAACACAAATTATTTGAAAATAATGAGTATTGGTGGCAAAATTAGTTGTTTTGCTGAAATTAAGGCACAGAAAAATTTTATGGTATAAATGTATACTTTATACATTTTTTTTTAAGTTCATTTACTTATTTTGAGAGAGAGATAGAGACAGTGTGAGTGGGGGAGAGAATCCCAAGACAGAGAGAATCCCAAGCAGGTTCCACACTGTCAGCACAGAGTCCGATGTGGGGCTCAAACTCACCAACTGTGATATCATGACCTGTGCCAAAATCTAGAGTCGATGCTTAACCCACTGAGCCCCCCATGTGCCCCTTAGGCATCTTTATCTCATGTCTCCTCTCAGCTTTGCTGACCACTGATGTACAAATTCAATCATCTTTGATTTTTGCTAACTTTGAGTCAGTTTTTTTTTGTTTTTGTTTTTGATTATTACTAAAGTATATTTTTAAAGGAAATAAAACAGATATATTTTATTTAAACCTTTCTTGATATGAAACATATGGTATGTGACCACCACCTTTTCTCTTGGTTTGGACCCTTCAGACGTTAGGGATGGACCTATACAATACCATTCATTGTATTACCGTTTTCCTGTGCTTACTGATGTGTCTGGAGATCTTTTGCCTTATGACAAAGGAAATTATTTTAAGGGTGGGCTTTTTGGTACTTTGTCAGGGCAGTAAATGAATAGTTAGCAAAATGAATATGTTTCACAAGTCCTTTTAAGACCTACACATATTTGTTAACATTTTTTTTCAATTTATGGGACCATGGTTCTTTGTCTCCAAAGGTCTTACAAGAGATGTAGGTATTAGAATATTTCTCACTCTCTCCTGGATGACATTATTCTTCTACCTTCTAAGTACGAGAACATGCAAATGCCACCAAAAAAGGGAACCCTCCGTCCAAAGCTATGCATATACTAAAGTAGCCATAAACAGTTACCTCTTCGTGTTCTGACCCACTTCTGTTCTTCCTGTGCTCCATACCTATCTCAGGGGGGAGTCTCATTCAAACTGCATTTTGAAAGCATCTTTGTCACTAGGACCCTTAGTCTCTCTCTTTTTTGTCTACTGCATTGAATTAGATTTGTTAGATGCAGGATGTGGCACAAATATTCAGGGTAGGAGGATGGAAGAAGTCCTGATCATCCTCGCCTTATGTTTCTGTAACATCTCCATGGTTCCAGCCCCTAATGGACAGGCCCCAACACCACCTTCCCCGCCCCCGTATGGCAGCATTTATCTTAGTTCCAGCTTCTGGACTCAGGTTCCAACACCATTGCTACCTCTGTGTCTCCAACTGTATGAAAGTTTGCTGCTTCCCACTCTTGCAAATTCCTCATGTGTTGGAATTATTAAATTTCTCTATCAAACTACCTAATATAGGCTTTCCTTTCCAGTCTAGATCCCGATCCAAGTATCCAGATCCAATTCTTCCATGGCTTCTGGTCCAGGAAGCAGAGACAATAATATGAATTGCTATAATTCCAAGTGCTAATAAATAATAGTAACTAGTAAATCAAAAGAGATAATATACTTCTGGGGCTTCTCATAGACCAGAGTGCTAGGAAAATGAAAGTTGCTCAGGAAATCATTTTAAGTGAATCGAATTAGATTTTAAGTGGCTCTTAAGCTGAGAATTGTTACGATAAATTTTCTAGGAAACCAGATATATTTCACTTCAGATCTTTGCTGAATAATAAATTATAAACACAATAGAAAGAGGGACAATTGAGTGAGGACGTACTAAAAATATTTTCTTGAAGAAAGTTAATAATTCCTCTTGGAATGATATCCAAAACTACCAGTTTATCTGCAATTGTTTCAGGAAAACTATTGTAAATGGAAAATTTCAATAAAAATTACCAGATTTATAATCTCTTCTCCCCTCTCTTCCTCTGAAATAATTACTATTATATAATTCAATAGAAATCCTAGACAGGGAAGATAAATTATAGTAAAGATGATGCTTAGACTTTTTCCCTTTGTCTTGAGGCATTTATAACGTGATTTATGTATTTAATGTGGATAAGAAGTTTCCAAGAAACACCAATCAATACAACGCCCTCCTCTCACACACATAAAATTTCCATTTTTAAATTAGTGATGGACTTAATGACACAGAATGTACCTGAATCAGAGCAGAGTTTGGTCATTGAATCTGTTGTTTTATGAGGAACTCATTTGCTAAGCCTTTGTGGTAGATTTTATTATTGTTCTAAACATATACTGCCCCTCATTTGAAGATTAATGTAAGCTTTCACCCTCTCAGTCTCAGGAGTAACCACGTTACCTGCTTTAAACACTATATGTGAGTGAGTTTTGAGCAAAAACTTGAAAAGCCACCTTCATTGTTATATGCCACGGAGAATTTAGGGTTGTTTGTGCAGTGCACCCTACATTATCCTGACCAATATAATAATTCACACAAAACAATCGAGTATGAGGCATAAAACTATTTTACATCAGACCCAAAGTTTACTCAGTGAAATGAGTACTTGACATTCCTATCTTAAATGCAGTAGAGCTGGTTTTTAGGGCTGATTATCTCCGAAGTTCTTTCATTTCTTCTTTTTTTAAAATGTGTATTTATTTATTTTGAGGGGTGGAGAGGGGCAGGCAGAGGAAGAAAGAGAATCCCAAGTAGGCTCCACACTGTCTGCTAGAGCCCGACGCGGGGCTGGAACTCACGAACCATGAGATCATAAACTGAGCAGAAACCAAGAATCTGTCGCTTATTAGAATGAGCCACCCAGATGCCCCTGAATTTCATTTCTGAAATCACGTGACTCTATTCCTACTGAGAATCCATGGAGAGGCTTATTATGCATAAAATTAAAGAATTTTCCCAATAGCTGTGCTTAAGAAATTATCCTTTTAAAGATATAATTGAGTAAAAGTTTTATTATTATTTTATTATTATTCTTGACATTTGTTAGATTTTAGGTTTGTCTTTATGAGCAGCCCCAAGTCATAATAATTTATGATCAGTGACTTAAATTTTTTTCTCTTTTGGATCAACATATATTTCAGAGGGCCTGTTTTAACTTCTGTTTGGTAGGAGAGTTGTTTAGGAAGTGTGCGTTTAATGAAATGACTTCAGATATATATGTCTATGAGGTACCCTATTCAGCATTATTGATTCTAAAATTTATATGAATCCTATATTAAATAAGGTTTCTATATGTTTAAATAAAACAAGTGCAACACTCTATACATAATTAATATGGAGCCAGACTATAATTTCTATGGTGTTGGTCTTCTTTTGCAATTATTAACATATAGTGGGTACTCATTAAGAATATGTTGATGAAAGACATTATGAGGGCTTTACGAAATAAAAATAATCATCTCTGATTTTGTACATAATTATGTTCCTGTGAGCCTATGAAAATCCAAATATTATATTATTTCAGGGATAATGAGCTAAAATGACATCTTTGCCCTGCTAGCATTAATCTATTCATTGATTTATTCGTTCATTCATATATTTATTCATTCACTTGACACATATTTTTGAGCCTTCTATTGCAAGGCAATTAATTAAGCACTGTAGATACAGAAAAATAATAATAAAAAGTGGAAAACAGAGTTACATTTGAAAAGGATTCATTGAAAATTATGAGGTATTATATAATTTAGAAAATGATTATTTTTTTATGAAAAGCATTACACAACCAAAATACTGATAGTTACATACATTTGTTTTGATCTGCCCCTCTTAATGTTGCTTCGCATGAAATGATTAAGTGATCTCAAACTCTGTATATGAATTATTTAATTAAAACATGTTGCTGTCTAAGGAATAAGGCATCGCTTCCTTCATTACCAGCATGTATTTTCTACAATCACCATAATGTGAGTCCCTACAATGCCTTTTTCTTGCATCCCAAGACTCAAGATCATATTAGTTTACATGGAATTTCATCTTTCCTGCTGATGGGGAAAGAATGTAGATCATGTGTAAAACACATAAAATATTATCACTTGTAAAACAGCAAGCAAGTAACAGAAGCTGATGAATAATAAAAGTGAATGGTGGGGTTTAAGCAATTTTTTGGTACAGATTTCCATTTTTTGTTCTACATGTACACTCATTCATCCATATATATTCACACATAAATACACTGACTTGACAGTATTGTAATTCTTTAAATTAATCTCTTAATTATAATAATAACTCCATTATAAATTACATATAACCACAGACCAAACTCTTTGCACCCTCATTTCTCCTTTTCTACTCAGCATCTGCTTTTTCTCTACTTTGAACAGTCCTCTACAAATCCCTTTCTCTCATGAATTCTAACTAAATCACTTGGGTTGAAGTGCTACCTTTTTTTGCATGCCCACTTTTCTTCTATTTCCACCCAGGCAAAAAGAAATATTTTTTTCCTTTCTACTTGAAATTGCATATATTTTCCAAATATCATATTACATTTAGTTGAAACAACGTTGTGACTTTTCCATTTTTCCTATTCCGTTAATCTTCTATATAAAGACATATTTCTTGGTTATGCTTATGTACCTAGAAAACAAAGCAATGGTAGATGGTAGATACTCAAATATTAGTCTTATGAGAAAAGAACAACTCACAAATATTTTAAGCAAAAGACCATGTTTTGATAATTCTTAAAGTGAATAGTTTCCATTTCTATACCCCTAGTAGGAATCTGTATTCCCTGATGTCTCCTAAAAAATTTCCACCTTATTACCTCAAATACAACATGGAACAATTACAGGTCCCTTCTGTCATGAATTGAACTTCTGTGGATATTCATTATTTTTGTTCTGATACTCTCGTCATCTTGGTTTTTAAATTAAATGGTGTGGGTTTTCCTCAGTTTCTCAATCTTTTTCTCTCAAATAAGTTGAGCATATGTGTTAAACAATGTGGTTCTTAATTCTATAATTTCTATAATTTCTTGTCCTACATATAGCTACTGGCTTAAAGAACTTTCTTTTAATCTCTAACTTGGATTTTTGAAATAGTCTGCAGAATGGTTTCCTTGTTGTCACATTTCTTCAATTTTCGCTAATGCAATGACATGAGTTTTCCCCGTAAGACATAAAAACAATTGCATTACTCTTTTGCACTAAACCTGTCATTTATTCTTCATTGTTGCTAGAATAGAGGACAAATAACTTTGCCAATATATGACTTTTACTTCCAACAATATCTCCAATCTCATAGAACACCCATGCATTCATCTAGTGTTTCAGACATTGCTAATGTTCAAGTTTCTTGAAAGGTTTATGCTATGACATTACTACATACTGTGAATTTTTTCTGCAGTTGTGCTGCTATTAAAGAGGACATATACCTTCCAAAGGAGACTGAGCTTGTTGAATATGGGGACTCTATTTTATTCATTTTTTTAATCCCTGATAACTAAAATAGGGCCTGATAGGTGTTAGGCACAAAACATTGAATAGCTGAATGGATTATCTGTATCTATTTATATCGATATGTCTCTGTTTACATGTGCGTAGCATTTATATATTCATATCTAATACATTTAATAACTGATTGGATGAATGAATTGTTACATTTTTGTGAAGTTACATTACCTTAATTTTTTTAATAGTAAGGAAAAAACTACTTTTCATTATACAAAGTAGTTAGCCAATCATTTCTTCTGAGATTTAAACTGACTCTTGCAGGGGAAACTGCTCAAAGAATGTTGGCAATATAATTAATCCATGATTCTTTTCTCTACTTCTGACACTCTGAATTTTCTCATCTCTAATGAAATCCTCTGCACAGACTGCACTTAATACCACGCATTTGCATATTGATTGGTAATGACATTATCAAATACACCAAACCCTTTACGGAATACATATTTGAATAACTATCTACAGTAAAAGAGGTCATCAATATGTAACCTTATTAAGGTACTTTTGATTTCATTAATAACTGATTAGATTTCATCAACCTTTTACACAAGATCTTCTAATGTACCTACAGATATGGTAAGTTACTCCCATGCATTTTTATTTGTCTTGGTTATTACTGTTCTAGAAGGGGGATGAAAAGATACACAGTGTAAAGAAATACTGGTGAACTCCGTTTGTCCTGTCTCTCTCTCTCTCTCTCTTTCTCACTTAATCACAGTTGAAACATTTGGAAATAAAAGTTCTATGCAGTCAATATCAACTTATCTTGCAAAAAAGGTTGTTCTTGTTTATTGTCTTTGTCTTTTTAAATATTAAGGTTTTGAAATGATTTTCATCAAATAGCAACGTAATAATAAAAGTGAATTAATAAAAGTGAATTATTAGCATGCTAATAAATGCTAATAAATACACAATTAACTATTTTCTTGACGGTACAAAGTTTCAACCTTTTTTTAAGGTTTATTTTTTTTTTTTGAGAGAGAGACAGAGTGGGAGCAGGAAAGGGACAAAGAGAGAAGGAGACACAGAATGTGAAGCAGTCTCCAGGCTCTGAGCTGTCAGCACAGAGCCCGATGCGAGGCTCGAACCCACGAACCGCGAGATCATGAACTCAGCCAAAGATGGACATTTAACCAGCTCAGCCACCCAGGTGCCCCTAAAATTTCAACTTTTAACTTTAGCAGAATCCAGTGGTTTTTCAATCGCCTTGTGGGGCTGTCGGTATACTACTTAAATGTCCTTTACCTCACCTATGGTACATACTTTTATGTATTCTTTACTCGAGAAAAAGTTGCTACTAAGGAAACTTGGGATGAGACTGTAGGTGAGTAGAAATGACAGAATTTGTTATTGAAAAGTATCTCTTATTGGTCATGCATTGATGTAGGTACTTCACATATGCTGTATCATTTTATTGTCAAGATAAAGCCTGACACTGAGGTGGTAAGGACAGGTTTTACTCAGTAATGCTATTGAAATAAGGAAAGGAGTCTAGTGAGAACTGAACTTAATTTTGCTGAAACCCAAAGCTGGAGACTGTTTAAAGGCTGGGATATGTTAAGGGAAAAGTACTGAAAGCTGTTAAGGGGGTTAGTTCAGATGAGTAGGCTACCTGGATTTGTGAATCGGAGTTTATCCAGAGAACTAAACTGATCCTTTATCCGTCTCTTACCTTTTTTCTGGGAAACAGTGGTGCAAGTTGCAACAAGGGTTCCCTGGAAGTTAGGCCCTTATCCTCCCACAGGGGCTGGAAGACAGAGTTCTCTCTCTCAATGTTTGCATTTCAAAGAGATGTTGGGCTTGTAGTTTTACATCTCAAGTGGCTGAGAAAGAATGTGTAACTCCACACTTTCTAAAGTAATTACTCTAAGAGAGAGTTCCAGAGTCCATGGGCCTGTCACCAGGTCTTAGCTGGAACAATCAGTAAATGCTTCTGGCAGCCTTGCGTTACCTCAGGACGCATTTTAAGGAGGCGATGAGCTCATCCTAGGGACAGGTACTTAAGCTACTAGAAACCGTGCTAGAGCTTGGTCATCTTTTGGTGCAGACGTCTGGACTGAGTTATTATGTGCCAAGAATTTTGATGTTCGCAATTCACACAACTCTGGAGAGCTAAAGCCAAGGGAATATTTTCCCTGAGGCTCTGCTGTTAGATTGCTGAAAGTTATCAAGTGGAAATTCAAACCTAGGTATGTCCAGTTCTACAACCTGTGCATTCTTTCTGCTCTTTCTACCTATTGCCTCTGTTTAAAGTTAAAATCAAGGTTTTCCTCCAAATTTAGGATTGCAGCAGGGAGCTCTGGAGTAGTTTTACCGTAAAATGTAGGTCTGATGCACATATGCATATTTTTAAAATAATAAGAACTGAACACCCAAGTATTCACCATATACTTTAAGAAATAGTATTTTATTTGCACCTTAGCAGATCAAGGTGCTACCCTTGCCCTACCACAGCCCGGTCCTCTAAACCATATAAATATATTTTTAAGGATTTGCATAAATTGTATCTTATGTATATAGAGATCTGTGACTGCTTCTGTTATTCAACATTAGGTTTTTTTTTTTTTTTGGGGGGGGGGCCTTATGTATGTTGATACTTTTAATTATAGATCTTTTTTTTTTAATGTTTATTTATTTTGAGAGAGAATGCAGGCATGCACATGCACAAGCTGGGGTGTGCCAGAGAGAGAATCCCAAGCAGGATCCATGGTCAGGGCAGAGCCTGACGCAGGGCTTGATCTCAGGACCGTAAGATCATGACCTGAGCCAATATCAAGAGTTGGACATTTAACTGACCGAGCCACCCAGGTGACCCTTAGATCATTCTTTTTTTATTGCACACAACATTTACCTATTATCTTGCTGATGCGTATTTGTGGTGTCTTCAGGTGATTTCTATTACAGAGCTGCTATAAATATTCTTTTGTATTTCTTGGTAAACAGGTATAAGGTTATCTCTAGAATATATAACTATAGGTATCACTTCTGAATTTTAAGAAGTACACATCTTCAATCTCAGTAAGTAAATGAACACTCAGCAAGTGTCATGAACTTAGGCATTAACTCTCAGTTGGCTAGTATTTCCAAAGCGCTATAACCTCCATAACACTAGGTATCATCAGGTTATTTGTATTTTTTATTAAGCTAGTCAAATAGTACCATGATGCTTCAGTGTGAAGCGATGAGCTGATTTGCATTTTTCTGAATAAGCCTTGAGTATCTTGTCACACTTATGTGTTAGTCTATGAAAGCCCTGCCCATGGCTTTAGCTCTTTTCTTTCTAATGGAGTGTTTGTCTTTTTCTAACTAACTTTTGTCGTTTCTTTTTTTGTATTTTGGATACTAATGCTTCGACTAACACGTGTTGCAAACAAATGCTGGTTTGGGCTTATCTTTTCATTTTATAGTATCTTTTGGTTAATAGAAAACTCTCATTTCAAGGTAGTCTATTTTAGTCTATTAATCTTTCTTGCAAGTTTTGCATGAACTGAGTCTTGTTTTTGAAAAATTCATCACATCAAGTCATACAGCTTTTTTAAAAATTACCTTTGCCTTTCAAATTTAAATTTAAAATCCATGGAAAGTTGACATTTTATAACTTGAAGTTACTTTTCTTTTCTATGTACAGAAATAGTAATTTCAGTACCAATTAATGAATGGCCCATCTTTTTAAAATTGTTTTGCAAGGCTTAAAGACGATATTACTTAACTATTATAAACATAAATAAAACAATACTGTTACTTCTGTCTATTCATCTCTTTCTGGATCATTTGATAAGTGGTATAAGCATTTTTCCAGGTTGCTACTCCAGCCAATAGTTATTGGTTATTCTTGAATTTTTTATCCCAAATAAGTTTTAGAGTCAGTTTGTCAAAACGGGGTCATCTTTGCCTTTTATTGTGAACAGAGGGCTCCGTGTTTATTTTGGTCATGGTGAGTCATTTTACTTCCCACTCAGTTTTCTTTTCCATAAAATTTTACATACACTTTACATACTTCATAGGATTTCTATGAGAATTAACTAAAGTAACGTATGTGAAAACCCAACGTATATAAGTTATAAAGCACCAGGAATCTTGCTGCTGAAAGAATAGCATATTTATTTTCAATTTGTGAGTTTTAAGTATATGTACCTCTCATACTCCCAATCTTATCCCACTGTGCCCAACCTGTAATACAGTTATCACTATTTTAATATCAATGGAAAGAGGCCTGTACAAATTTATTATAATTTTCTTTATTTATTTAATAAAAAACTGTCCTTGAGGCACCTGGGTGGCTCATTTGGTTTGAGCGTCCAACATCAGCTCAGGTCGTGATGTCTCAGTCCCTGCGTTCAAGTCCATGTCAGGCTCTGTGCTGACAGCTCAGAGCCTGGAGCCTGCTTCAGATTCTGCATCTCCCTCTCTATCTGCCCCTCCCCTGCTCGTGCCAAATTAAAAAAAAAAAAAAATTAAAATAAATAAATAAAAAACTATCCTTTTGGTTCATAGAGTAACACTAATATTCAAATTTTGAAACAGCCTGAAGAACTCTGTATGTCATCAATTCAAGGGTCAGTAGAGAACAACTCAGGTCCTCTAAGAATGAGGGCTTTAATTAGCCTGGAAATTTGGTAAGGACACAGACTTAGATTCAGACTTGATGAATTAACTGCCTAACTTTGGCTAATTTGTGTAAACTTTTTGAGAGTCAGTTTCTTAATATATAAAAGAAAGATTGTTTAGTAATATTGTCCTCATGCTGTCATTGAGAGAGCTACATGAGATGTGAAAAAAGTGCTCGCATACTCTCGTGCTATTTAAATCATACTTGTGATTATAAAATTGTAGATATAAACTTGCCATATTGTATGAGTGAAAACAAATTTTAAGTGTCTCATGCCCACTTGCTTTCAAAAGAAATCTGGCATATTTCTTTATAGAACAAATAATCATTGTGTAATCCAAATGTACCCATATAATTTGACTATAGAAACTGAAATTCTTGAATAACCATTTTCTTATAATTCCCTTATTTACTTATTCTAAACCAGTTTAGTCTACATAAGTGGGAAACATTTCAGTTTCTGTGTATAACAGGAAAAAAAAATGAAGAATCAATTGAAATGTTAAAAGAATCTCCTGAGACCTTGGGACTAACAAATAATTAGGTACTCATCTATAAAACCTTTCAGATGTTATGAGTATTAGGATTTGTCGCATTTTGATTTAGAAGTTGCATTTTGCCCCTTCATTGGAGGTTAACTGGTCACCATGAACATTTCTTTAGCTTAAGAGGCAAGAAAGGTCATTCATTGCTTAAAACCGCAAATGTACAAATCAATAAATATTTTCTGTTTAATGTAAGAATATATGAACTGGAGAAGAGGTAAGAGAGAGTATAAAAAGTGTAAATTTCCCCACCTTGCATAACAGAGATTCAATCGATATTGTCTAAAATTGAAATATGGATTTTTAAAAATGACTTCAACTTAATGTTTTTTATAATCATTGCTACTTAAACTAGAGGAACTAAGAAATAATATTTCTTATGGTAAAGGCTGTCTGAAAATTTGTGAATTTTTAAAGATTCTTTTGTTTCTGATTTTCAAGTTTAATAAAATATACACATTTAAACGGAGCACAAATTTAATTTTCTGAAATTAATAATATCTAGCTGGAAAGAGTAAATTCATACACACTTAGCAATAATAAAAACATTATACATTTTTCTTAAAGTCATGGAATTCTGCTAGAGAGAGAATAAAAGAAACAAGACTAATTTGATATACCTTTCTAGTCTTTTTGGAAACCTCATGCTCTAATGTAGCTGAATCACACTGTGATTATACTATTTCTAATTACTTTGGCTGCTAAGGGTCTAATGGCTTAAAACATGTATAGCACAATGTTTTGGATTGAGTAAAGGACTAAATGAATATTTGTGATATTATTAGCTATATAGTTCACTTCTAAGTTCACTATTTTATATATTATATATTACATATTATATTACATATTACATATTATATATATGTGTGTGTATATATATATATATATATATATATATATATATTTCACTATTATTAGCTATAGTATAACTTCTAAGTAAAGAATTTTTTTTTCTGTAAATACCCAGAAAATCCAGGACAAAAACAAGGGGAGTTCATGAAAAAATAACTCTATTTTCTTCTGGTTTAGTGACTCAATATCCTTGTAAATAAAGAAAGAGTATTCAAGAGTATAAATCATAAGTGGAAGTTAATTTTTTTTTAATTGAGGTATAGTTGACACACAAAGTTACATTAGTTTCTGGTGTACAACATAGTGATTCAACAAGTTTGTATGTTATGCTATGGTCACCACGAGTGTAGCTACCATTTGTCACAATACTTTGCTATTACAACACCGCTGACTATATTTCCTATGCTGCACCTTTTATCCCTGTGACTTATTCATTCCATAACTGGAAGCCTGTATCTCCGATTCCCTTCCCCTATTTTGTTCATCTCCCACCTTCCCACCCCCTCCCCAGGCCCGCAAAACACACTCACCCCACATGTCTGGCAACCAACGGTTTGTTCTTTGTATTTATGGGTCTGTTCTGCTTTTCTTGGTTGTTTATTCATTTTGTTTTGTTTTGTTTTTTAAATTCCACATATAAATGAAATCTATGGCATTTGTCTTTGTCCGCCTGACTCATTTTACCTAGCATAATACCTCTAGGACCATCCATGTTGTTGAAAATGACAAGATCTTATCTTCTTTTTATGGCTGAGTTATGTACGTGGGTGTGTGTATACCTCTTCTTTATCCATTCATCTATCAATGGATACTTGGGTTGCTTCCATATCTTGGCTATTGTAAATAATGCTGCAATAAACATAAGGGTGCATATATCTTTTTGAATTAGTATTTTTGTTTCCTTTAGGTAAGTAGTGGAATTACTGGATCGTATGTATTTATATTTTAATTTTTTGAGGAACCTCCATGCTGTTTTCCATAGTGGCTGCACTGATTTACATTCCCACTAACAGTGCACAAGGGTTCCTTTCTCCATATCCTTGCTGACACTTGTTATTTCTTGTCTTGTTGTTGTTGTTGTTTTAACTACTCTGATAGGTACAAAGTGATATCTCACATTGTGGTTTTGATTTGCATTTCCCTGATGATGAATGATGTTGAGCATCTTTTCACGTGTCTGTTGGCCATCTGGATGTTTTCTTTGGAAATATGTGTATTTAGGTCCTCTGTCCATTTTCAATTAGATTTTTGGGGGTTTTTTTTGGTTCCTTGTATATTATAGATATTAACCCCTTATTGACTATGCCATTGCAAGTATCTTCTCAAATATTATTCAGGAGGTTGCCTTCCTGTTTTGTTGATGGTTTCCTTCACTGTACAAAAGATTTTTAAGGTGTAGTCCCAATAGTTTCATTTTATTTTTGTTTCCCTCACCTGAGGACACATATCTGGAAAAATGTTACTAAGGCTAATGTCGAAGAAATTACTGTCTATCTTTTACCCTAGGAGTTTTATGGTTTCAGGTATCACATTTAGGTCTTTAATCCACTTTGACTTCATTTTATACATGGCATAAGAAAGTGGTCCAGTTTCGTTCTTTCACACATAGCTGTCCAGTTCTCCCACAACCATTTATTGAAGAGCCTATCTTTTCTTTATTGTATATTCTTGCCTCTGTCATAGGTTAACTGACCATGAAAGTATGGATTTATTTCTGGGCTATGTAGTCCATTTCCTGGATTTATCTGTTTTGTGCCAATACCATACTCTTTTGACTACTATAGCTTTGTAGTGTATCTTGAAGTCTGGGATTGCGATACCTCCAGTTCTGTTCTTTCTCGAGATTGCTTTCACTGTTTAGTCTTTTGTGGTTCCGTACAAATTTTAGTATTATTTGTTCTATTTATGTGAAAGATATTGTTGGTATTTTGATAATAATCCTTTTCTACATTTAGTCTATAGATTCTTTGGGGTAATATGGACATTTTAACAGTATTAGTTCTCCCAATCCATGAGCATGGATTCCCTCTCCATTTATTTGTAGCCTCTTCAATTTCTTTTGTCAGTGTTTTATAGTTTCCAGAGTACAGGTCTTTTACCTTCTTGGTTAAGTTTATTCCTAGGTATTTTGTAATTATTTTTTTGGTTCAGTTGCAAATGGAATTGTTTTCTTTACTTTCTCTTTATGGTTCTTCAACACAACTTATTTCTGTGCATTAATTTTATATCCTGCAAATTAACTGACTTCATTTATTACTTCTAATAGTTTTTTGATGGAGTCTTTAGGATTTTCTATGTATAGCGAGAGAAACTAAATTTGAACATATCGATCCTTAGGATTTTTTTTCCTGGAACAACTGGAAAGAAAATTCAAAATTTCATGGGTGGAAAATAAAAAGGTGAACTTTGCTGGTGGTAGGATATTTAACTCGTATCAACCAGAAATTGCATATTTCTTCTAATCATATAATTTTCTGGCTTTTACTCTACTGTCTGCTTTCCACGCAAATGAACTGAAGGTATGTGGTACAGTAAAAACATCTGACAGAGTCCTACGATGCCTATTCTTGTTTTAATAAACTTTGTTGTTATACTTCACTCATAGCAAAGTGCAACCATTTCTTTAGTTCCATGAGCTTTGACAAATGGATACAGTTGAGTACCAACATCACAACCAAAACAAACAATATTGCCATCATCCCTTTCCCAATCAATCCCATCCATCTCCCTCAGCCCATTATTCTGCTTTATACAGCTACAGATTTGATGTGATGTTTCTAAAATTTCTTATAAATTGAACCAATTTGTACTCTTGAGGCTGACACTTTTTATGATGCATGTTTTATGTGATTCATCCATGTTTTTGTACATGTCAGCTGTCCTTTGCACTACTGATCCCACTATATAGAGTCATACCTCTTGTACCACTTACCATCCCATACACAGGACCTGGTTTCTTTGACCTAGTGATGGATATTTGGGTTGCTTACCATTTTGATTATTACAAAGAGAGCAACTTTGCCCTTTTGTGTGTACATCTTTGTGACCACTCCGTTTGGGTAAATACCTAAGAGTGAGAGGGGTAGATTATATGCTAAGTGAATCTTTGACTTTTTAGGAGATAAACTGGGCTCGCTCCTCTTCCCTCTTTTCCCCAGCTCTTCTCTCCTCCCTCCCCTTCTTTCTTTTCTCTTTGCAATGTCAGAAGACAGCATGGAGGTTAACAATGCAAGCCAGAAGGAAAGGCTTCCCCCCAAACTGACCATGCCGGCATCAGCCTCCAGAACTCATGAGCTTTTGTAAATCACATGTAAAACAAAAGAAATGGATAAACTGCCAAATTGACATCAATGCCTGTTGTAGGTGCTCCACATTCTCACAAACACTTGGTATCCTCAGTCTTTAATTTCACCCATTCCAATGATACGTCCTGATGTTTCAGCATAGGTTTAATTGGAATTCCCCCAATTATGGTCACCTTCTTTTCCTGTACTTTTTGGTCGTTGATTGAACTTCCTTTGATAAATATCTGTTTAAATAGTCTCTGTTTTCTTATGTGTTTGTAAGAACCTTTATACTCTGGATATGTGTCTTCTGACAGTGAATTTTCTCCTAGTTTGTAGCTTACCTTTTCATTTTCTCAAAGATTACTTTTGATCAGATTTTAAGTTTATCAAGGTTTAATTTTCTGATTAATGATTTTTGTGTTCTAAGACAACTTTGCCTATTCTCATACTGTGAAGATTAATCCTGCTATCCCACAAAGAGTTTAATTTTTTGCTTTTATATTTAGATTTATGGTCCTATTGACTTAATTTCATCTATGGCATGAAATATATACATCAAGATTAATTATTTTCCTTGTGTATGCTAGGTTGTTGTAGAGAATTTTTCCCACTGAATTAGCTTGGCATCCAGGTTGCAAATCACTTAACCTTCTAGGCTGTCTATTTCTGAGTTCTTTATTCTGTTCCATTGATATATATGTTTTTCTTATGTCAATATATCCCTGTCATCATTACCAAAGACATAAGATAAATCTGTCATCAGGTATTGCAAATTCTTTTACTTTTATTGTTGTTACCAAAATAATTTTTGATATTTAATTTATTTGCATCTCAATATATTTTGCAATGACCTTGGCATGTTGTACAAAAATTCCTGCTAGGGTATTCATTGAGATTGCAATAAATCTGCAAATGTGAGTTTTGGAACGTTGAGAGCTGACATCTTGATAATGTCTTATGCATAAATGTGTCATGCTCTCATTTATTTAGGTTTCCTTAATTTCCTTCAGTAATGTTTAATAATTCCACATACATAGGTTTTGTGTGTATATTGTTTAATGTATCACTGTTTTGAATGTTAATTTAAGAAGCCTAAGCAACTTCAAAAGCAATCATTTTTGGTATATAGAAACACATAGTTTTGTTTTATAGTGGTATCTTACAATTTTGCTAATGTAACTTATTAATGCTAATAGCATTTTTCATAGATTATCTAGGATTTCCTACAAATACAATCACATTTTTGTGTGAATAAGAAAGCTTCATTTCTTTTCCACTGTGTATAATTTTACTTCTTTAATTATATTATATATTGGATCAAATTTTCAATTGCAATATATAATTGAAGTGCTTATCCCAAATCTTAGAAAGCATTTAGTATTTTACTTTAATTATGACAGAAGAAGTAAGTTTATTATAGATGCTTCTGTCGGGTTGAGGAATTTCCTTTCTGGTACTAGTCTGCTGTGTTTTTTATTTTGAGCTTTATGCTGAGTTTTGTCATATATTTCTTTTCTGCATCTATTGAGATCATCACATTTTTCTTTTATTCTGTTAATATGGTAGGTTACATTGATTGATTTTAAAAATGTTAAAGCAACCTTGCATTTTTCTCGTAAATCCTACTTATTAATGATGTAATATTTTATGTGTTGCGGATTTGGATTTAAACTGTTTTGTTAAATATTTTGTTGACATTTATGTAAGAGATCACGATAGTTTTCTTTTCTTGTAATGTCTTTATCTAGTTTTTGGTACAAATATAATACTGGCCACAAAAATATGAGCTAGAAATAAATCTTTTTTTCTATATTATTTGAAAGAGTTTATTCAAGGATGGTGCTATGTTTTCTTTAAAGATTTGAAAGAATTTAATGATAAAACCATGAAGGCATGTAGTATTCTCTTTTCTTTTTTTTTTTTTTTTTTTTTTTTTTACATTTATTCATTTTTAAGAGACAGAGACAGAGCACAAGTGGGAGAGGGACAGAGAGAGAGGGAGACACAGAATTCGAAGCAGGCTCCAGGCTCCAAGATATCAGCACAGAGCCAGAGGTGGGGCTGAAACTCACAAACTGCAAGATCATGACCTGAGCTGAAGTCGGATGCTTAACCGACTGAGCCACCCAGGCACCCCTGGAGTATTCCTTATAATGAAAATTTTATATACATACAGCATTTATCTGCTATAAAACTATTCATGTGTTTTATTATTTTGTTACTCAGCTTTGGTAATTAGTGTCTTTCAAGTAATTTATAATTATTCATTTATTTTTAATTATTTAATTTAAATTATTTACAATTATTATATCCTTAACTTATAGTAATCTGCTTTCAAATAATATTATACCACTTCATATATAATATAGGGTTCTTCCATCACTAAATTTTCACTTTATTCTCCAATCCCTTGTGCTATGGTTGTAAGCATTTTACTTTTACATATGTTACAAATCCCACAATACATTGTCATTATTTTTATCTAAAATACTTGCTTTGTAAATAAGTTGCTTTTTCAACTGAAATATAATTGACATGTAATGTTATATTAGTTTCATATGTACAACATGTTGATTCAACAATTTTGTGCATTACTCAGTGCTCCCCACGGTAAGTATAATCACTATCTGTCACCATACAATATTATATAACAATCTTATTGGCTATATTCCTTACGTGGCGCTTTTCATCTCAGTGTCTTATTTATTTTATCACTGGAAATTTGTACTTCTTAGCTGAGTGAGAAAAAAAAATATTTTGCTTTTACCCACATATTTACCAGTTTTCCATTTCTAGAGTTCTCTGTTTATTTTTAGAGATCTAAGATTATTTTCTTAATACTTGAGGTACTTCCTTTAACATTTGTTTTTACTGCAAGTCTGTTGACAGTGAATCCTCTCAATTTTTGTTTTCTGAAAAATCTTAATTTTGTCTTAGTTAAAAGTATGTATCTTGTTGATTTAAAAAAATTTATTTCTTTTTTTACTCCATATGTGATATAAAGATATTGTTTCATTGTCCTTTAGACTACATAGGTTCCGATGAACTTTTTATATTATTATCTTTGTTTTTCTGAAAATAATATGCTTTTGACCATTGCCGTTGTTAAGATTTTAGACATTGGTTTTCAGCAATTTGATTTTAATATGCCTGTATAATTTTCTTTTGTTCCCATGGTTGGGATTATTTTGAGCTTCTTGGATTGTAGGCTTAGAGTTTTCATCATATTTGAACATTTTTAATCTATTATTTTTTTAAATAATTTTTACCTGTCATCCCTTTTTTTCTTCCATTGCATGTATGTTACATTGCTTAATAGTATATTACAAATCTTTGTGTCTCTATTCCTTCTATTTCAGTCTTTTTTTCTTGAATTAAAAAATAATATTTTGTTACCTTATCAAGTTCACTGATTTCTTGTTTTTCAGTCTCCAATGCATTGGTAATCTAATTCAGGGAAATATTTATTTCAAATATTATATTTTTTTAAGAGTAGTAGTTGGCTTTAAGAGTAGTAGTTGGCTGTTTTTTATATCTTCGGATGCTACATTCATTACATCAATGTTTACCTTTAATATGTGAGCATTGAGGGGTGCCTGGGTGGCTCAGGTGGTTAACTGTCAGACTTGGTCTCAGGTCAGAATCTCACAGTTCCTGAGTTCAAGCTCTGAGGCAGGCTCTGTGCTGGCAGCCTTCAACCGGCTTAAGATTTTGTGTCTCCCTCTCTCTCTGATCGTCCTCTTCTCACACTGTCTCTCTTTCTCTCTATCTCTCTCTCAAAAATAAAAATAAACATAACTTTAAAAAAATACATGAGCATTGAGTGCTTATAACACCTTTGTCTACTAACTTTATCTTCTCTTTCATTTGTTTAAATGTTCATTTATTTTAGTTTTGAGAGGGAGGGGGAGGATAGAAAGAGAGAAAGAAAATCCCAAGCTGGCTCCTTACCATCTGTACGAAGCAGGAGGCGGGACTGGATCCCAGAAACCATAAGATCATGACCTGAACCTAAATCAAGCGTCTGACACTCAACTGACTGAGCCACCCAGGCGCCCCTCATCTCTTTCATTTTTGTTTATGCTTTTATCGATCAATTTTTCTCCTGGTTGTGGGTAATATTTTCCTATTTTTCACACATCTATCATGTTTTCTTGGAGGCTGGCATTTATAAATTTCATATTTTTTACTGATTTTCTCTATTCCTTTAATGATTTTCTCTATGTTAGGGTTTGTCTCTGAAGACATTTAAGTTGTTATTGGATCAGTGGGTTTTTTTTTTCTTTTCTTTCTCCTTTTTTTTTATCTATCATTTTCAGGCGTGATTTTTGTGGTCATTTTTGAGAGGAGAGGGGGCAGATCGAGAAGAGATTTTAATCCCAGGGCTAGTTTAGGCCAATTAGTAAGTATGGTGCTTCTGGGATAGATATCAAAAGATCCTCCCATTTGTCATGGTCACTCCACTGTGTGGTGGGAATGGGAACGATTCCCTGTCATTTGTGTGTCTGAGGAGTATTTTAGGCTGCAGGATCCAGTGATTTTCTTTCTTTCTTTGTAGTTCAACTTGGCTAGGATTTGTGGATTTTTTACCATATCTGTGCATGCATTAGTATTCTGCCAAAAATTCATGGCGTCCCTCATGCCAGTTTCCGCAGTTAATTTTTTCTCTGTGTAGCTCTACATCTCTGTTATCCTCCTCTCCGTCTTCTAGCTGTCTTTACTTCCCCAAACGCAAATGTCTTCTATTTGGCTTCCTCATTCCTGTGGTATATATCCTCGGAATTTCCTCACGGAGAAGCTAGGGTGAAAGTAGGGCTCATCTTGTTTGTGTTTTGTTTCTTAACAGTCTCAGTCCTGTACTAGCTGCTGTTCAAAAATGAACACAGTGTTTCATAGATATATTTCCAAATTGGTCCTTGTTAATCTCCTCCCAGGGGCAGTGTGCTCTTTGCGGTTTAGACTAGCACACAAAGATCTGTCCAGATGAGAAATAGACACTGGGAAAAGGATCCCAACTACTGGGCCACTGAACTTTTAAAGTAAATAATTAGGGAAGTGACAGGCTTCCTTTGCCTGATTGCCTTTATGGGTCCAGAATGCATAACATGGCAGAGCCTCGTTCCACTCCCAACCCTCACGCTGAGTTGTAGGAACTTCTGTCTTCTATAGTCAGACAGAAGCCAAAGATGTGTCATTCCAGTTTATAATGTGGTAAGTCAGTGTCTGGACTGAACACATCAGCGTTTATTCTGGTGACGAAATAGCTCTCCCTGTTAGGATCAAGGGCTCCAATTTAAGCATTGTGACTGATTGAGCGTCAATTGCCATGAGTACTGGGTTTCAGCTATTTTCCCTGGGCTTTGAAAGAAACTAACTTCTCATCCCAAAGTCAAATCTGTAGGGGATTAGCTTTGGACAAATGACCTTCCAATACCTGAAGTTTGTAATTTATTTAGAACTAGACTGAATATCCAGAATCCTAACATAGGCTGTATCTATACCAGAGTATAAAAATATTCTAGTATTTAAGAATTACTATTGGACCAATTATTTATTATACTGTGCTGTATAATTTCTAAAGAAATTTTATTTTGTTTGCTTCCGTGTTCCTATTTTATTATTGTTTATTGCTGCATAACATTTCAAATCCAAAATTAATAGCTTGAAACAACAAACATTTACTATCTAGCAGCTTCTGAGGGTCATAAATCCCAAAATACTTAGTTCAGTGGTTCTGGCTCAGTGATCTCTCATGAGGTTGAACTCAAACTATTGGCTGGAGTTTCTTTTTTTTTTTTTTTTTTTAATATGAAATTTATTGTCAAATTGGTTTCCATACAACACCCAGTGCTCATCCCAACAGGTGCCCTCCTCAGTGCCCATCACCCACTTTCCCCTCCCTCTCACCCCCCATCAAACCTCAGATTGTTCTCAGTTTTTTAAGAGTCTCTTATGGTTTAGCTCCCTCCCTCTCTAACTTTTTTTGTTTGTTTGTTTCCTTCCCCTCCCCCATGGTCTTCTGTTAAGTTTCTCAGGATCCACATAAGAGTGAAACCAACAAAACCCTAGAGGAGAAAGCGGGGGAAAAAACCTCTCTGACCTCAGCCGCAGCAATTTCTTACTTGGCTAGAGTTTCAACTCACTTGAGAGTTTGACTCAGGTGGTGGGAGGCAGCAGATTTCAACTTCCCATCACCTCGGTTTGATCATGAAATGGTGAAAAGAGAGCTCTCTGGGTCTCTTTTATAAACCCATTGATCCCATTCATAGGCTGCTCCTTCATAACCTAATTACCTCCCAGAGGTCCTTTCTCCAAGTACCATCACACTGGGGATTAGTTTTCAACCTACTAATTTTGGGAGGAAACATTTTGTCTATAGTATTCCATCCTGGACTCCCCAAATTCAGTCCTTTTTGCATACAAAGTTCATTCATTCCATCCCAATAGCCCTAAAAGTCTTAACTCATTCCAGTATTAACTTTAGAGTGTATGTCCAAAGTAAATATCATCTAAATCATATATGAGTGAGACTCAAGGTATGAGTCATCTGAGACCAACTCTTCTCTAACCATGAACCTGTGAAACCAAACATGTTATATGCTTCCAAAATACAACAGTGAGGTGTGCTTGGGTGGCTCAGGTGGTTAGAAGTCTGACTCTTGATTTCGGCTCAGGTCATGATCTCACAATTTGTGGGTTCGAGCCCTGCACCTGGCTCTGCCTTGGCAGTGTGGAGCCTCCTTGGGATTTTCTCTCTCACATTCTCTCTCTGTCCCTCCCTTGCTCGCTCGCTGTCTCTCTCTCCCTCAAAATAAATAAATAAACTTTAAAAAATTAAAAACGAAATACAACATTGGGACAGGCATAGGGTAGCCATTCCCATTTCAAAAGGGAGACATAGGAAAGAAGAAAGGAAGGACAGATCCCAAAGAAATCCAAAATCTGAGAAGATTCTATCAGACCTTAAGACTTGAGAATAATCCTCTTTGGCCTCATGCTCTGTTTTGTAGGCCCGATGGGGTAGTGAGTCACTCTGATGGCTCTGTGGGCCATGGTCCTGCAGCTTTACTGGGGCCCCAGCCCTGCTGCAGTTCTCTGCCAGGGCCTGTGGCTTTACCACGCTGTGGCCCCATCCCTATCCTTTAAAACCTAGGTAGAGGTAGCAGCCACGCCCCTTCAGGACCATGCATTCTGGGCCTGTGGTGGGAGTGGCAGTCCTGATGATCTCTGAATCACTTTGAGGCATTCTTCTATTATCTTGAACAATAGAGTCTAGCTTCCGGTTAGAGGGCTGAATCAAACTAATCTTATCAAATGGTCACATGGCCACACCTTTAGCATCCTCCCAGTCTGCAATATGGATAGGCTGAGAATTTCCCCAGTCTTTAAGTTCTGCCCCCTTATTGATTAACAGTTCCCTCTGTGCAAATTAATTTCCTTCTTCTCAAATTAAAAAATAAAATAAAATAAAATAAAATAAAATAAAATAAAATAAATGTTTATTTTTGAGAGAGAGAGCACAAGTGGAGGGAGGGGCAGAGACCGGGGGAGACACAGAATCTGAAGCAGGCTCCAGGCTCCGAGCTATCGACACAGAGCCTGACTCAGGGCTTGAACCCACAAACTGGAAGATAATGACCTGAGCTGAAGTCGAACGCTTAACTAACTAAGCCACCCAGGCAACCCCTCTTCTCACATTTTAATAAATTCAGTCAGAAAAAAATCCAAACTACATCTTCAACACTTTTCTTAGGAATTTCATGCAAATACTGCATGCTTTCACTTATATGAGCTATCTAAATTAATTACACTCATAGAAACAGAAAGTATAATGGATAAACTGTTGTATATGTATGCAATGGAATATTACTCAGCAATATAAAAGAATGAAATCTTGCCATTTGCAATGACATGAATGGAGCTAGAGAGTATTACGTTAAGCAAAATAAGTCAGGCAGAGAAAGAAAAATACCATATGATTTTACACGTATATGGAATTTAATAAACAAAACAAAATGATCATAGGGGTAAAAACGAGAGGGGGCAAACCAAGAAACAGACTCTTAAGGATAGAGAACAAACTGATGGTTACCAGAGGGGAGGTGACTGGGGGACGGGTTAAATAAGTGATAGAGATTAAGGAGTGCATTTGTGATGAACACTGGGTGATATATGGAAGTGCTGAATCACTATATTGTACCCCTGAAACTAGTATTACTTTGCATGCTAACTGGAATTTAAATAAAAACTTAAAAAAAAAAAAAAAAGAATTGTGCTTGGGGGGGAGCAAGGGGAATGGGGCACTGGGGAGTTCCTGTTCAATGGGAGTAGAGTTTGTCACCAAAGATGGGATACAATTTTGCACTTACTGTTAACAGTGTATGATGTTATATGTTTTTTACTACGTTCTTTTTAAAGAAAAAATAAAGTTGAGTACATTGAACAAGGTAATATGTGATGGGACTAGGACTCACCCATGTGATTTTTTATTTCAAAAACACCACTCTTTCAATGTAATTATTGCGGCTTGTTATGACATCGTGACCAATACTAATTACTTCTTACTATAGTATAGTAAGTTTTCAAAATAAACGTAATTATCTGCTCACAAGAATATCAATTAACATATTAAAGTAAGACTAAAGAACATGTGAAGAAAATGCTACTTTTATGCTAGCAGAGGTGTTAAAATGAAAACTAGCAATTAGCCTCAATTTTAGTATTTTTAGTCTTAAAATAATCACCAAAGGCACATATTTGCTTAGGTGTAGTTTGGAAACTGAATATGCTTCCCGTGCAGAAAATTATGTTAAGAAGCCAAACATTGTTTGGTTATTCCTTACTCACGCTACAAAGTTAGATACCTATACCAGGGATGGGAACATTGAAAAGATTGCATTGAGTATTGGTGAGGATTTAAAAATATATTTTGCTAATAGAACAATCTAAGTTTAATTAGATTATGTGTTTCCACGATAGCAGCACAGAATGTAAACAAAAGAAGAACATGATTTAAGATCTGATTTTAGGCCAAAAACGCCCAAGAAAAGAGTTATAGAATATAAACAACCAAAATCAGTGACAATTTTTGTACTCATTTAGATAAAAAGGAGTTATTATTTATTTTATACATAGTTTTCTCCATGTATGAATGCTGTTTATATGTGTGTGTACATGTATATGTGTATATATATCTCCTAATAACATTGTTGTTTTTTTCCCAAATGATTTTCTTGTGCACATACATTTAAAATGAAGTACAAAGGGGAGAATCAATAGCTACAGGGTGAAAAGTAAGATCCTGGATATTAACTAAGTACGGTAATTTAGATACTTAACTCTGGATTCTTTCTCAGAGTTTTATTAGGTAAAGGTAGAAAACGTAAAGATATTTCTTGTTGTTGTCACTTTTGTATCCTGAGGGCCTATAATAGTCTCTGGCATATAATAAGTTCTCAATAAAGGTCACTTGAATAAATGAATCAGACTTGTCTTAGGTCAGGTTGCCATAACAAAGCACCACAGACTGGGTGGCTTGAACAACAGAAACTTATTTCTCATCACTCTGGAGGCTGGAAATACGAGATTAAAGTGGTTGGACTCTGGGGAGAACCTTCTCCCTGGTTCGCAGAGGGCCACTTTCTGTGTCCTCACACAGAAGGGAGAAAAGAAGCTCATTTCTTTCTTTTCTTGTAAGCACATTATTCTCATCATGGGGTCCCTATCTTCATAATTTCATCTAACCCCAACTGCTTCCCAAAGGCTCCATCTCTAAATGCCATCACAGTGGGGTTAAAAGTTTCAGCCTACGTATTTTGACGAGACACCCAACATTCAGTCCGTAATAGTTCACCTGTGGCCCCCCAAAATGCATACCCTTTTCTCATTCAAAGTATCTTTATTCCATCCCAACAGACTTAAAGCTCTTACCTCATTCCAGCATTGACTCCAAAGTCCAAACGCTAACATTTCACCTAAATATGATCTATGTCAGGTGTGGGTGAGACTGGAGGTATGATTCATGTAGTGGAAGTGCAATGTGGTTTCAATTTGAATTCATCTCGTGTTTGTTGTTATTTTGTATTGTTCTATTGCAAAGTGCCAGTCCAGGATTTTGATCCATTAATATTTTGTCTCTTCTATTATTAATTTTATAGAAATCTGTTACATATGAATGCAATTTTCTTATATAATGTCTGACCAGTATTTCCTCCCAGGCTTTGACTTGCATTATTTTGCAATAATATTGTCTTTTGATAAACATAAAAATTTAATTTTAATAAAAAACAATTTATCATTTTTTAAAAATCAGTGAAAAATAGTGTGCTGTATTTTGTGTCTTATTTGATAAATCTTTGCTTACTCCAAGGGCATAAAGATATTCTTCTGCCTTCTCTTTCCATCTAAGAGCTTTTTATTTTATATTCTACAACTGAATATATACATCATATCAAATTATTTTTTTTTTATTTTTTTAATGTTTTATTTATTCTTGAGAGAGACAGAGACAGAGCATGAGCAGGGGAGGAACAGAGCAAGAGAGGGACACAGAATCTGAAGCAGGCTCCAGGCTCTGAGCCATCAGCACAGAGCCCAATGCGGGGCTCAAACTCGCAGACGGTGAGATCATGACCTGAGCTGAAGTCGGATGCTCAACCGACTGAGCCACCCAGGCACCCCTCAAATTACTTTTTTATGTAAACTTTAGGAAAAGGTCTAAATATACTGTTTTTTTATGCATATCTAATTGCCTTGGCATAATTTACTGAAAAGTGTTATCCTTTTCCCAGTAAATAAGGGTTTTTATTATTATTATTATTATTTTATTAATCATATGGACTGGTTATGTGAGGGGGACTATTTCTCAGCTCTCTGGTATTGATCTATAATATCTATCATTATACCAGTACTTACTATTATATATATGTTTATATATATATTAAGTTTTCAATGTTTATTTATTTTTGAGAGAGACAGACAGACGGAGTGTGATGGGGGAGGGCAAAGAGAGAGGGGACACATAATCTGAAGCAGGCTCCAGGTCCTGAGCTGCCAGCACAGAGCCCGAAGCAGGGCAGAACTCACATACTGTGAGATCATGACTTGAGCCGAAATCAAGAATTGGATGCTTAACGGACTGAGCCACCCAGGCTCCCCAAGATGCAGGTTCATTTTATCTTCAACAGATGTTCTTTTTTTACTTGGATAAGCAGATTGAGGAAGAGGCTGATCACAAAAATTCAGTGAGGAATTGGGCCAGTTGAGGGATGTGTTACAGGTTGGATGAGATTTCTGCCTCCGCTATTCCTTGTTCCTTGGGCTTATGTCGCGTGGACTTTTCATTAACAGCCTGGCAGCTCTCTCTTCCTCCTTAGCTTAATCTCAGCACTTCAGAGATTTGGGCCTTTACTCACTGGTCTCGCATTTCACTGTACTTCCAACTTTGGTAAATATCTTGAGGCGAAGACTATGGTACATTTGCTATAGATGATCTCAGCGTAAAAGCACCATGGAGAAATAGGCCACACATTTAGAACTTTTTAAGTTTCCAAATAGTTGTGCCAACTCACATGTCTCTCTCTGTGGGCCAAACTTACATCTGGAATTAGCTTATAACCCCAGGAAAACAACAACAACAACAACAACAACAACAACAACAACAACAGCTATTGATGCTGTACATAGGAAAGACTACTCTTTCTGTGACATTTTGGTTCCTGTAACCCTGTTTTCCCACACAAGGTCTTTAAAAATATGATTTGCAACATCTGTGAAATGTTTTAGATGCTGCAGTAAAAGAATAGTCTGCCATTGCTTATCACATTATAACTAGAACTGCATTCTCTTTTGATAATTTAACCTAATACACTGGTTTTATTTAAATATGTATAGTAAGAGACATTAATTTGGCATTAATTTGGATCCCACATTAAGGAGTCTTCCATGATTCTAGTTTATTCATTTTGTCATCGTTTCAAAATAAAATAACATTTTCTCAACATAATAGGGTGTGCGAATACTGAATACTGATACAAAAATGTAGGCTGACTGATTCTGAAGTCATCAACTCTTATAGCCGCAGTAGCTACTTTGAGCATGATATCTATCCATATTTTAGTGTAAAATTTCAGTTCAAAACTTACCAGAATTTTGGAATTATTAATACCTAGGTTTTTTTTTTTTTCTCACAGAGCAAATCTGTCTAGAAACAACATGAACACATGCATCCTCCAAAATGATTAAAATCTCCAAATTGAAAGAACCCAATATATTCTAAGGTTATAGAAGATTAAATTCAACATATGCAATAGCATTATTGTCTATTTAGACATGTAATAGTTAGTTGTCAGGAAAGATATGTTAGGGAAAATATATAAAATGTTGAAGTAAGTGAAAATAGGACTAGATAAGTTAACCTCCGAGTAAAGGAACATTTAGACATAAATTTTATATGGAAAGTATAAAATTTAGTGAGATGTGAAAAGAAAGTGTTAGATAATATTGCAAATAGTTTCTTTAAGTTTCCTTTTTCTCAGGTAAGTAAAATATTCTTTAAAAAATTGTACATATGATTTAATTTTTTTTTTTTTTTGTATGAGATTGGTTACAATGAATAGAGATAAAGGTAGTTCCTTATCTGTGGGTTTAAAGTCAAGGAAAGCAACAATGTCCTTTCTCATCAAATCATCATTACTGTCAGATAATATATTTGTCAGTATCAATTGTGATAGATTTATGTTCATTGGGGTGAATTTACTTTCTTAGTCCAAGAGTTTCATTGATCTTAGGAAACATTCATCAAAAATTGGAAATTAAATAGCAAGTTATTTTCTTATTTCTCTTTGTCACGTTTCACTTTCCTAATAAATTCATCTATTTTTTCACCTTTTCCTTGGATGCTATAGATCCCTCCATTATTTCAGGGAGTGGTTTGATGAAAATAAAACTTTCTCTATTCTTTTTGTATTATCAGGGACTTCTAGAATTCAGTCATTCAGAATGAAAAGTTAAAGTACTGTTAAAACCATGTATTACTGAGAAGTGAAAACATTTGGTAAATTAGAAAATATAAACTACATAAAAAGCATTATTTTCAGCTAATTTATTATTTGTCAGGTGTTTAGATTTAGAAATTAGTTTATGAAATTACAAAACCTCATCCCTACCCTTTATAAAGTTGCCTTATGATGAAAGCAACTTAAAAATTAGCTAAATGAGTGAAGTCATATGATTTAAGAGACAAAACAGATGAACATAAGGGAAGGGAAACAAAAATAATATAAAAACAGGGAGGGGGACAAAACAGAAGAGACTCTTAAATATGGAGAACAAACAGAGGGTTATTGGAGGGGTTGTGGGAGGGGGAATGGGCTAAATGGGTGAGGGGCACTAAGGAAACTACTCCTGAAATCATTGTTGCACTATATGCTAACTAATTTGAATGTAAATTTAAAAACTAAAAAATAAACTTAAAAAAAATTAGTTAAATGAATTTCAGATAATTCCTTACTTATAAAGCTCATCCATTCCCGAATAATGGTAAGTCGTAATGGGGAAACATTTTCAGTAATCTGACCTTCGGTATTCATATAGCAACTGTTACGTGCCAAGTAAGGAGGCACTTATTTTTGCCCTCACAGACCTTATTTGCTTTGACGCTTAAACAATTACTTTTAAGAAATAGTATTTGCTATAAAAAATCTATCATTTTTTCACTAATTATTATGTACTATAAGGCTGATTTGTCTTCATTAATTGTGTAACATAAGACTGATTCTGCTCTCGTGCTCTTCAATCATGAACTCTTGAGTAACATTACACCAAGTGATAAGCTATCTCCTTTCTTCACTTAGCAATACACATTTGAGGTTTTTACATGTCTTTTTATGGCTTGACAGCTCATTTCTTTTTATTGTGAAATATATTCCATTGTCTGGGGTTCCTCCGATTAATTTATCCATTTGCCTGTTGAAGGACATTTTGGTTGCTTCCAGGTTTGGGCAAGTTCAGAATAAATCACTAAAGCCATTTTTGCAGGCATTTTGTGTGTGTGTGTATGTGTGTGTGTGTGTGTGTGTGTGTGGTGTTAAGTTAAGGGTTGGTAACTAGCAAGGAGCCCAGTAGCTCAATTGTATGGAAGATTATGTTTAGTTTCATAGGAAACTTCCAAGCAGCCTTCCATGGTGGCTGTACCATTTTTCATTCCCACCGGCATTGTGTGAGAATTCCTCTTGCTCCACATCCCTGCTGTCATCTGTGTTTCTGTGACAGATTTTGGCGGTTGTAATAAGTGTGCAGTGGTATCTCATTGTCGTTTTAATTTCATTTCCATGATGACATATGATGTGGAGCATCCTTTTATATGCCTATTTACCATCTGTCCGTCTTCCTTGGTCCATTTCTTCTGTTCTTTTCTCTCTCGCTTATCCTTCTGGTAGTCCCATTGGGCATATGTTATATTTGTTATATAACATATTATCCCATAGTCCACGGATATTCTGTTATGGTTTTTTTCAATCTTTCCTTGCTCCATTTTGCTTTGTATTCAGGTTTTCTATTGTTATTCTATCTCTACCTCAGAGTTTCTTTCCTCATCTGTGTCCAGTCTACTAATACATCTATCAAAGGCATTCTTTGTTTCTGTTTCAGTGTTCTTTATCGCGAACATTTCTTTCTGGTTCTTAGAATTCCTCTGTGTGTGTGTACATCATCTCTCTGTTTTTGCTGTCCAGAACTCTTAGCCTATTACTTATAGTCATTTTAAATTCCAAGTCTGAGAATTCTAACATCCCTACCATATTTGATTCTGATGTTTACACTTTCTATTCAGGTTATGTATTTTGCTTTTTGGTGTGATGTACCAGGAAGGGGCCTTAGGAATGTGATGGTGAGGTGTGAGAGGAGGCAAGGGTTCTAGAGACCCCTTTTGGTGACTTCCAAATTCCTTTCATGCAGAACCAGAAACCCCAAGAATACTTTTAAAGGAGGATTTAATGCAATGCCAGACAACATGTTTGTAAAGCAAACCAAAAAGTGAGTTTTTTACATGGTACTTCATGGCATGAAAAGTGCCCGAAATTCAAATATATTCTTGTATATATGAGGAAATCCTTCATGAACTGAAAGTAGAGGCAATAAATGAATCCCTTCATTAGGCTAAACTCTCTTATCCTGAAGAGAAGCATCATGAATATTAATGTATTTATGCAGTAATTTGAGTCATTTGGTTAGCCCAGTTAGACCTTCATTCTTTGAGTGCTTTTTAAAAAAATATCTTATATACATAACAGAACTCTATATTTTGATTCTTTTAATTCATTACAGACCTAAATTGAATGATTAAAAAGAGATGTAACTACCAACAATTATCTCTATCATGTTGTGAATGTGAATTTAGTTATAATTTCTTTGATTGATTTCTAAGAGAAATATACTTCCTTGTAAAACTATTGAAGACTTTTTTTTAAAGGCTCAGCTTTAAAATAACCAGTCATCCAAAAATATGAATGGTATAACTAATTTAGTATAAAATGGGCAAGAACCCATTTTACTATCAACAGCTAGGGAAGCATGCCTTATACAAGCCAAAAATAACAAGACATTTCCTTAAGACATAATATAGATGAGGACAGTTTGATTATAATCTCCTAGGGTTGACTTACTCAATTCCATATAAAGGACAACATTATGAGCAAATATATATAGATTGCTTTGGCAGATTCCCACTAATATCTCCTATAGCTTAGAGCTAGGAGGAAAACCAAGATTTATATAATTAAAGATTATACTTAGTAGCACTTCCTTTCTTCAGTCTGGATTTCATCTGTAACGTTTAAAAATAAATACCAGTCAAAATTCTGTTCTGCCTTTTAGGCTTTCACATTTCACCAACTCTTTTAAGTTGTCCATGATCTGAACTGGAACACCCATTTATGACACCAAAATATGCACCTACTTTTGTTTTCCTCTCATCCCCTCTTATCTGGGTTAGGAGAATTTAGACAGTAGCATGCAACAGACTCAGACAGACTTTTACAATCTACAAGCCAATTGTAGTCGATGAGATCACTTACAAAGATCACCGTTAAAAGAAGAAAATAAAGGTGAGAAATTACTCCTATAAACGTTTCTAGAATTTAAGTGCTGTAATTCAAAAGAAGAAAAACATACATATAAGTGAAACAGTGAAGAGACTTCCAGAACAACTTCCACTTACATTCTTAATAAAAATAAAGCTATTTGAACGTTGTGCCCAGGGATTCAGATACTATCAGAAAAATAAAATTCTACCTGATGACCTTGAGCACGACAATGATATTTTAGATACCACACCAAAGCCATGGTCCATGAAATAATTGATAAGCTCAACTTTATGAAAATTAAAAACTTCTTTTGAAAGACGATGAAAAGAGAATGATAAAACAAGCTACACACTGAGAGAAAATATTTGCAAAAGACACATCTGATAAAGAATAGCATCCAAAATACACAAAGAGCTCTTCAAACCCAACAAGAAACAACCTAGTTAAAAAATAGACCAAAGACCTTCCTTAACAGACCCTAATTAACAAAGATATGCACATGACAGTCATATAAAAAATACTCCAAGTGATATGGCATCCAGAAAATTCACATTAAAACAGTAAGATACCACATACACCTATTAGAATGGCCAAACTCTGGAACAGTGACAACACCCAATAGGATGTGAAGCAACAGGAACTGTCATCCGGTTCTGGTGGCTATGCCAAATGGTACTGCCACTTTGAAGGTTGTTTGGCGATTTCTTACAAAACGGAACTTACTCTGATTAGAGAAATACAGCAATCACACGCCTTGTTATTTACATAAAAATTCTGAATACTGAAGTCCACACAAAAACCTGCACACAAACGTTGATAGTAGCTTCATTCAAAACTGCCCAAACTTGGAAGCGACCAGGATGCCCTTCAGCAGGAGTATGGATAAATAAATGGCGGCACATTCAGACGATGGATTATTATTCAGCACTAAAAATAAATGAGTTATCAAGCCATCTAAAGATGTGGGGAACCCCGGAATGCATATTTCTAAGTGAAATAAGTCAACCTGAAAAGGTTGCGCACTGTGTGATTGAAATACATGATTTTCTAGAGAAGGCAAAACCATGAAGACAAGTAAAAAGATCAGTGATTGCCAGGGATTGGTGGGTTGGGAGAGATGTTCAGAGGTTTACTTATCATATATACATAATATTCGTATCAACGGTAAAAAGTTTTCTTTAAATAAAAAGTTTTAAAAATCATGTATGGAAATTTTTAAAAAAGGAAAGAAGTGAGAACAGAAGTAAATAATAAATTGGTAAATATTTATACACAAAGTATTATAAATAATCATGAAGTGTTATTCTAGGGGTGCCTGTGTGGCTCAGTCACTTAAGCATCTGACTCTTCATTTCGGCTCCTGTCATGATTTTACGCTTTCGTGGGTTTAAGCCCCACATTCAACTCTGTGCTGAGAGTGTGGAGCCTGCTTCGGATTCCCTGTCTCTTTCTCTCTCTCTCTCTGTCTGCCACTCCCCCGACTCATGCTGTCTCTCTCAAAATAAATAACTTAAAAAAAAGAAATATTATTGTAATATTCTAAACACAGTTGTACACAGATTATTTCTTAAAGCAATATAATTCACAACCTCCTTCTAGGAAGAAGTTGGCATTCAAGATAAAATGCTTAGCAATGTTAATGTAAATTATAAAGAGGTTAAGACTTTCTCTGAGAAACAAACTACTTACCTACTTACCCGAATGACAGTTAAAAATCTGATAAGATTCATTCAGCATTCTTTATGTTTATATTCAGTTTAAAATGATTATGTGATTATTCTTTCTTCAAAAAAAAAGTCCCTATCACAAAATAAATTCTTTGATATAGCATGCTAGAGATTTCTCTCTTACAGCATTAAAACTAAAATTTGAAAGTCAACATATGGTCAAACTAATTCTAGGAAAACTTTTTAACTCAATAGAATGGTAGTTACAATTTATTAGATGGGTTACCTTCTCTGTAGTAAAGACAGAGTCTGCAAAATTAGATTTATTATATAAGTGAACTCTCCCACAAGATTATTTTGAGAAATAAGTGAAAAAAAGTCACAAATGTATATTCTGGTTCATTCATACTTAATAAATATCATCTAATTATTAATATCTTCTTGTTACCTTAGACTTCTCAATGCAAATAACGGAATACATATATATATATATATATATATATATATATATATATATACACACATAAACATATGTATTTTAGTATCTATTATATTTTAATATATTTGAAACATATATGTATATATTTATTGCATTTAGTCTTGTAAATTCGGCTCATCATTCCAACTGAAAACGACAGGTTAGCTCCTACTTCAATCATTTAATCTGTTACTTCTCTTTACAGTTTTGTGTAGTGTGCATATTTGGTGAGGATCACAGCAATGCCATTTGTGATGATATTAAACTAGATAGTAATGAAGACAGCACACCCCTAGAGATTTACTCCAGCCAATACTGTCATACATTAACTTAAAACCATTTAAGTAAATGTTGTTCCATTAATCTGACTGGATGTGTACCTAAGTGTTGTTGCAATGAAAGTTGGTGGACTTGAGAAGGAAAGATTTTCAGTCTTTTTCTAAGCCATATTTCTGCCTTCCAGGAAAAATGTTTCTAGACTAACTCTCCTTTAAATCCGTGTTCATACAATACAGTTCAGGCTCAAAGCTGCTTAAAGGTATGCGGAAGGCTGCAGCAGCGATGCGATTCTGTAAAAGCTTTTTTCCTCTTCTTTTTCTTTTTGTAAGTACAGAGCATCTAAGGCTCCTACTGCCATTCCAAGCAACTTAAAGGAAGGATCTAACATTTGACTAGCTCATTTTACCTGAGCAATCCTAAGTGAGAAATTGTTCTCATTTCATATAAATAAATGATGCCATCAGAAATGTCAATACTGGGAAAGTTTCTACCTGTCGAGTGCTGAGAAACTTTGACGACAGCCTACGGCAACAAGAGAGAAGTTCAGGAGTAACACTGCTGGGAATTTCCGTCCAGCAATTTGTTGTCAAATGCATTGATGTGAGGCCCCAAATGACTCTGAAACTGCTTGCTCCAATGACAAGAGCAACAAAGCGCTCATTTCCAATTACCAAGGGGTTTTAAAATATAAACTGTATTCCTCTTCTGTCAGCTGCTCAGAAACCTGGAAAAGGAAATCAGCAACATTCCACACGAAATTGTTCAACAACGTTGCATGTGTTTATTGTAGCATTCTGGCCAGGGTACATTTGGTGAACAAAATGTTAATGTAGCATGTTTGAAATATTGTTGTTCTCCGTGTGATGGATTTTGCTTAGAGTATTAAAATTGTCTTTTTCTGAAATCAGACACTGCATTTAGAGAAATTATTCAACTGTTATATAAGCAAGACTCTCCCAACATATTTTTAAAAGTGTGATAAAGGTGCTTTTAATATAAATCTTGTAGGTGGAGAGGAAGGTTTTCATTGTATTTATAAGTCACAGACAGAAAAATGACACACCTAGAAAACATTTTTTTTTAATGTTTATTTTATTTTGAGAGAGAGAGAAAGAGAGAGAGAGAGCAGGAACATGAGTGAGGGAGGGGCAGAGAGAGAGGGAGAGAGAATCCCAGGCAGGCTCCGTGCTGTTAGCACAGAGCCTGAATTGTGAGGCTCTATCTCACCAACCATGAGATCATGACCTGAGGCAAAATCAAGAATCAGACTTTCAACTGACTGAGCCACCCAAGCACCCCTTGAACACACTTTAACTTGGTAGCCCAAGAATTAATTCCCATCTCAGACTTTATTTTTAATTAGTATTTTTACTTTTATTTGTTTGTTTTTGTTTTCGTTCGTGTGTTTGTTTGTTTTGCCTTAAGGGGATGATATAACTCATCTGAGATTAGAAAGAGGTGATAATATGGAGAAAAAAAAATGGTTTTCATTTTATGTATGGACACCTGATAACCCTTACATTTTCTCTGGATCATTTCCATTACTTACTCCCATATGTTCAGATCCCTACGGCTGGCTCATTTCCTATTCATTTTATATATATATAAAAAAAAAAAAAAAAACTAAAAATCTCACTTAGTAACTCATTTAAAGTAGTTGCCTAATCTCTAAGATTTGAATCAGCAACCCTAATACTATCGTCTTTAACTCTTCAAACTAAACGGTGAATTTGTATGTATCTTGTCCAATAGATGCCAAAGGAGAAAGAAGAAGTAGTATAACTCTCAAACTAATAGAAAATAAACACATGTCAATATTTTACTTATCTCCTTAATTAATGAGAAACGTGTCACAGGAACTTGCTAACAAGCCACAACAACCCAGTTTTCTAGCCCGGCTCACAGGTGCCGCTTTGCACCGGAAACTAAGGCCAGAGGCCAGAATCCACAAGCTCCAGAAGAGCCCCCATGACCCAGTTTTCATAGGTCTGATCCAGTTAAGACACGCTGCTAACACTCTGGATCATTATCATCTAATTGTGATAACAAAAACCGCACCTACCAAAGCTTTGACAGATCTGACTGTGCCGATTTAAGGCAAGAAAAGAGGTGGCCTTCTTCTTTGGAGAAGCGTCCTTCCACTTCCCCCAAAAAACCCCAAGGTCATCGTGCTTACCAGCCCCTTCATTACTCTAAGCCTGTACAACTCCTACCATGAGACCTAACTGGGGAGAAGAAGGTACCTTCAGAGCTGAGCTTCCCTTCTCCATTCTCTGACCATTAAGTCAACTACCTGCTTGCCAACAAATACTGTTCTGTTATTGGCCATTTGGTGAATGGCACGAGTAAGGAAAGAACCTACTCTAGTAACAAAAGCAGTAAGATGGAATGGCCTAAAAATCATTTAGAAGCATATATGTGTATATATTTATATGATGGCTGGATTTGGTATAGAAGCTGTGAATGTCCATCTGGGACATGAAGTGTTGTGTCCACCAAATAGCAATTATTTGAACCTCCAACAGGCAAAACCAAATTTAGCATGCAGTTTTATTTAAGTGGGAGATCTTTAATTGGGAGTTAACATTTTTATTTTTTTGAGATATTTTCTGACTTCTATTTTAATTTCTTCTTTAAATATTTTTAAATTTTTTAAAATTTATTTTTGAGAGAGAGAGAGAGAGACAGAGACAGAGTACGAGCAGGGAAGGGACAGAGAGAGAGGGAGACACATAATCCGAAGCAGGATCCAGGCTCTGAGCTGTCAGCACAGAGCCTAACGTGGGGCTTGAACCCATTAACCGCAAGATCATGACCTGAGCCGAAGTTGGACACTTAACTGACTGAGCCGCCCAGGTAACCCTTTAAGTTCTTCTTTGACTCATTGGTCATGTCAGGGGTTGAGAGGTGGGAGAATTCAGGAGATGTTGGTCAAACGGTACAAGTCCTGAGGATCTAATGCACGGCATTATGATTATAGTCAACAATACTGCCTTGTACACTTGAAAAATGAGAAGAGTATATCTTAAGTATTCTTACCATAAAAAAAGACATGGTAATTATGTGATGTTGGAGGTGTCAGCTAGGCTATGGTGGTAATCACACTGCAATAGATAAGTGTATCAACTCAACACAGTGTACCCCTTAAACTTACATAAGGTTGTATGTCAACTATGTCTCAGTAAGGCTGCAAAAAATACAGTTAATGGTGAACTTCACTAAAAACATACATCTAGAACCATACATAATCTTGAGTGGCTGTATCCCTCATATGACACGGAAGGAACACAGCAAGGAAATATTTGTGCCTATCTAAGGTTTGCAATTTGGTTTTGACATAAATAGGGAAGTAATTTTCAGAGAAGTCTTGAATAAGAAGAGGGAAAGTACTATACTCAAAATATATATTTGTTGGCTTGAATTTCTGTGACCTTGCCAGTACACATAACTGAATACTAAGTGACTTCTCAGTGGAAAATAACGGTCTGAGTAATTTTTCCAAGTAGAGGAGAAATGTTTGCAAATAAATTTCTTAAAATTGCAGTCCTTCCTGTTACAACTAGTCCATTCCTTTACGAAATGACCTTTTTTTTTTTTTTTTTTTTTTTTTAATCTGGTTCCAAGATATTGTCCAGGAGACCACATTACTTTTAGTAGTCGTGTCACATTGGCATCTTAGTTTCTCAGGTTTCCCTGATTTCGATGACCTTGACAGTTTTCAAGTACTTTGTAGAATGTCCTTCTATTGAGATTTATCTGATGGTTTTCTTATGATTGGCCTGGGGCTACGGAGCATGGGAGGAAGATCATGGAGGTGAAGGACATTCTCAGCAAACCATATCAAAGGTTTATGTCGGCAGGATGACCTATCACTGTTGCTGCTGATGTTGATTACCTGGCTGAGGCAGTGCTCAGCGGGTCTCCATTTACTATTATCCCATCCCTCCCCATCGTCTAAGGTGTATCCTGTGGAAATAAGTCACTGTTCTCAGCCAATACTTGAGGAGTGAGGAGTTATATCCTACCTTCTTAAGCAGAGCATCTAGATAATATATTTGGACTTATTTTACATGGGAGATCTGCCTATTTCTCACGTTTAATGATCTATTCAATAATTTATATCATCATGGACTTATGGATGTTTATTTGGTACTTTGGGTTATATTCTAATACAGATTTATCTATTTTGTTGCTCAAATTGTTCCAGTTTGGGCCATTGAGAGCTCTTTCAGGTGGTTTCTGTGTTCCTGTGACACACCTTTCCCGATGTTTGTTGGTTTGAATGAGCATGTCCTTACTTGGCCTTATTGTGGCCACTATAAGTGCTCCACAGTCAACTTGCATACTTCTTGTTCAGATCTAGATTCAACCATTTATTTTCCAAGAAATCCTGCTTCCTTTCATTGGGGAATGTTATTAGAAATGAACAGGAAAACCCAATGCTTATTGATACTGGGGTTCTATTTCTTAGCTAACAGCAAGGGAATATATGTGTGCGTATGAGTCCATATTTTTATACACTGCCCTCTATTTCTATGGTAAACTAAACATGAGTTTTACATCAGTGTCTCCAACACGAATCCATCATCACCAGGATCATTCTGGCTTCTTCCCTTTTTTTATTGGTAAATTCCCATGACAACAATGATAATTTTTTAAAGTCTATTTTCTTTATTTTGGGAGATAGAGAGAGAAAGAGAGGGCGAGTGCACAAGTGCAGGAGGGGCAGAGAAACAGGGAGAGAGAGAATCCCAAGCAGACTCTGTGGGGTCAACATGGAGCTTCACATGAGGCTCGATTCCATGAACCGTGAGATTGTGACCTGAGCTGAAATCAAGAGTTGGACGCTTAACCGACTGAGCCACCCAGGGGCTCCATGACAATGACAAATTTGATGCTTATCATTTGCCATATCTTTACTTATTTGTTCATATTAGTTATTTGTTCAAATCCAGTATACATGAAGAGCAGTATCAGAATCATCAGCCAGACCTGTTTGGGATACGACTTTCCTCAACCGCAGAACAATGATCAGGGGCAGGTATGCTTTTGTGCCTTTTGTCTTGCAAACTGCACTCATTTCCGTATTACTGTTTCCCCTCCATTCTCTTCAGGGAGGAGATTTGTAAGACAGATTCTTTTGGCACAAGCTATAAATCCATCCTGATCCTCTAAATATATATATTTTTCAATTTGTGTATTTTAGGTCTCATTCTTTGTGAAGCAAATTTCAATGGGTTCTGACTAATGAATAGTAATGGTATGTTTCACCTTTACAATATCATACAAAAGAGTTTATCATCTTAAAAATTCCATGCATTTCACTTATCTCCATTTTTAATCCCCTGGCAGTCACTTACCTGTTTACTATCTTATTAGATTTGGCTCTTTCAGAATGTCATGTAATTGAAGTCATCAGTTATGCACCCTTTGCAAACTGGCTTTTTTTTATTTGGTAACATGCATCTAAGAACAATTTATGTCTTTTTTGTGGCATGATACCTCTTTTTTTAAATCACTAAATAATATTCAATTATATAGATGTACCACGATTTGTTTATCTATTCCTATCTAAATGATATATTGTTTGCTTCCATATTTAATCATTATGAAAATGGTGATAAAAACATCCGTCATGCAGATTTTGGTGGATTTGAATTTTCAAATGAATTGGGTAAATATCTAGGGGGGTTAATACTAAGTTGTATTATAGGAATATATTTTGCTCTGTAAAAGCTTCCAAATATCTTCCAAAGTAGCTCTACCAATTTTCTTTTCCATGTGAAATGGAGAATTCCTGCTGTTTTACATCCTCATCAGCCATTGGTATTATCAGGTTTTGTTTCATCTCCCTCCCTTCCTTCCTTCCTTCCTTTCCTTCCTTCCTTCCTTCCTTCCTTCCTTCCTTCCTTCCTTCCTTCCTCCCTCTTTCCCTCCCCCCCTTTCCCTTCTTTCCTTCCTCTCTCCTTCCTTCCCTCCCTTCCTTCCTTCTTCCTTCCTCCCTTTCTTATAGATATCCAGTAATATCTCATTGTGTTGTTGAAAATTGACCTCTGTGCTCCAGAGCCAAAATCTCTAACGTGAAGTCCGAGTTAGGGTATAAAGAGGAACAATAGCTTTGTTGCTTTGCCAGGCCCAGGAGGCTGCAGCAGGCTAAGGCCTTCAGTACTGCCCATCCACCTGGAAGAAGGGGTTGGGGTGTTACAGGGCAACACAGGATCTAGCCAGTTGTGACAGTTAGGTACATGCAGCCAGTCTTCTAGCTCATGTTTTCAGGTTGGTATCAGGTTCCTGAAATGAAAGGCTAAGGAGGGAGGAGGGGAGGTTTGCAGAAGAGAAGAGAAATGTAACTTAGCTTGAAATTGAGCCTCCCTGAAGCATTAAAGCCGCCATTTTGATTTTTGCTCAGCTTTATGCTTTCAAGTGATTTCAATTGTTGTTTTAAGTTGGATTTCCTTAATGAAAAATAATATTGAGCATGTTTATTCATTTATTTATTTATTTTTTGACAATCTTTGTATCACCTTTGGTGAGGTTGCAGATGAGACCTTTCGCCCATTTTTAATTGTTTGTTTTTTCTCTTGTGGAGATGTGAGTGTTCTTTGTATAAGCTGGATACAGTTCTTTTATCCGCTGTATGTTTATAATATTTTCTCCAGGTCTGTGGCCTGTCTTTCAAATTAGTTTTAATGGTGTCTATCATAGAACAGAAGTTTTTACTTTTCTCAATCCAACTTTTCAATTGTTTACTTTGTTGTGCTTTTACTGTTGTATCTATAAACTTGCCACCAAATAAATGTAAGGCTTATATTTGGGTACCTTTCATTTTTCATATGGATGGTCAACTGTTCCAGCCAGCTGGTGAGGGAGAGACTACCCATTCTCTATTCAGTGGCCTTGGTGCCTTTATCAAAAATCAGTTGACCACATTTGTGTGCATTTGTACTGGGTTGTCTGTTCTGTTCCATATTTCTATATATCTATCTTTCACCAATGCCTCCCTGTCCTGAATTACTCTAGCTTTATAATAATTCTGAAAAGTGTCAGTCCTCCAACTTAGTTCTTTTTGAATATTATGTGAGGTATTCTAGGCTTTTTCCTTTTACATGTAAATTTAAAATCCATGTGTCATATTAAAAAAATACCCTGTAGGTATTTTGATAGGCATTTCTTTGAATACATAGACCCAAGTTGAGAATGACAAATATCTTAAGTTTTCCAAAGCATGATGTGGAATATCTCTTCAGTTATTTAGATCTTTTTTCATTTATTTCATTACCATTTTGTAATATTTTTCATATAGATCTTACCCACATTTTCTTAGATCTATACCTATTTCATTTTTAAGTTCTATGTCAATAATACCTTTTTAAAATTTAAAATTCCTACTGTTCACCCAGTATATAGGAAAACAAATCACTTTTGTATATTAACTTTGTACCCTGAAATCTTGCTATACACATTACTTATTAGGATCAGAAGGGTTTATTTTTGTTGTTGTTATTTGGTATTTCTTTCTGTTAGACAATCAGTCATCTATGACCAAACATTCATGGCCTCTCTTGTGATTTTTTTTGTCGTTGGAAGAAATGTTTGTACTGAGTAATATGAACTGAGGTAAACAACCTTTAGTATGAGAATTAATAGGAATGTAGATAGGAGTTAGGCTATGTCTAATGTCTTCTGTACCTAAAGGTAACAAGGGTTTCCAGTTTTTCCAGTGTCCTTGTTTTTCTCTCAGCTGTTGGCTTTGAGATACCCCAAGAGACCCCGCTTAGAAAGAGACCATGCCTTGCATTTCTTTTAGTTCTAATTCACTGTTCACTGATATACTGCAACCCTGTTGGTGTGGTGGTAAGGTGTGTAGCATGAAGGGACAGTTCTTTAATTTTTCAATTTAATTCCAGATTTTTTGTGGGCTTGTGTTTTGGGCTTGTGACCTTCACTAGTGTTACTCTAGGGCTATAACTTTTTCCCTCCTAACCCTACACACATCCCTGGCGGCAGTGGTCCCCATCTATTTTCTCGAAGCCCTGCCTCCTGCAACTATGTAGACAGGAAGACTGAACTGGAGTGGGAAGAATGCCCTTCTCTCAGCCAAGATAAGGCTCTGGCAACATCATTTCCCCTGGAGAGGAGGCTTCCATTCTGGGGAAGTCTCTGGATATATTTCATAGTGATGGCTCTCCCCCTCCTACCAGAGTCACAAGCGGATCCCCAGATTTTCACTGTGAGAACACGTTAAGGATACTAAAGATAAAGCTCACCAATAGGTGGGGTTGGAAACTCTGTAAGGCTCAGACTCACAGGGCTTGTTCTTACTCTTATGCTAGCTCACACTCAACCTCTGGCAAGTCATCAAAATTACCAACTAAGTGTGCCTACCCACTTTTCCTACCCACTTATGGCACCACAGGTTTTCTGCTTTAGATAAGCAAACCTTAGCTGTATTTCTATATTCACCATCTCCAGATTTCTGGGTGGCAGTTTGTCCTGCAATCCCTGTTCTTTGATGGATCCCAGAAAAGTAATTAATTTTTAGTTTTCTCAGTGTTTTATTTTTGTGAGATTGGGAGCTCTGACTTTTAAACTCTTTGTATGTTAATGTTCACACTGAATGTCTTACATATTCTCTTTCCTAATTAAAAGAAAAAGTATGATTAACGTATAGCTGACATACAACGTTGTATCTGTTCCAGGTGTACAGCATAGTGATTTGACAATTCTATACATTATTCAGTGCTTAGCAGGATAAGCGTAGTCACCGTGTGTCACCACACAGTGGGATAACAAATATTATTGATTATATTCCCTATTCTGGACTTTTCATCTTCGTGGTTGACTTATTTTATAAGTAGAAGCTTGTTCCTCTTGATCCCTTTCACCTATTTCAGCCATCCCCTCACCCACCTCCCCTTTGGCAATCACCAGCTTGCTGCCTGTATTTAGTAGTCTCTTTCTGTTTCTAGTTTCTTCATTTGTTTTGTCTGTTTGCCATCTGCTCTTAAAAAAAAAAAAAAAAGATATTACCTGAAAACTAGCATTGTCTCCTTTCCTCTTTTTTCCCTATTCTCATTTCTCCTTTCACCAATTGCTCTTTCCCACTTTAAAATAAAATGCCACCTATCATTAGTCCTGACTTCACCATAACGCATCGCTCCAGATACGAAACAGAACAAAACAGAGAAAAAGAGGCACCGAAAACCAAGAGCCAAACAGGAACACTAATGTCAGCGCCGTGGCCTGTCATCCAGGCCACATAATGCCTTCCTTTCACTTCAGTCTGTTGAAGAAGTACAATTACAATTACAATGAGCTACATTTTATGTTTAAACATAATTTTTGAAAATTTGTAAAGCATATCTTTGCTCAATTGTGATAACTTAGATCAAAGGGAATTTAACACCTAGGGTTTTACAGGTTTAAGAAATATTTTTAAAAATTTTTTTAAAGTTTATTTACTGGAGAGAGAGAGAGAGAAAGAGACAGAGCATGAGTGGGGGAGGGGCAGAGAGACAAGCAGACACAGAATATGAAGCAGGCTCCAGGCTCTGAGCTGTCAGCTCAACACAGAGCTTGACGTGGGGCTTGAACTCATGAACTGTGACATCATGACCTAAGCTAAAGTCAGAGGCTTAACCGACTGAGCCACCCAGGTGCCCCCAATACAATTTTAAATAATACACATTTTTTTTTACAGTGGATAGTCAATCAAGTAAAGATTTTAATGCATAACATATAGTACACTAAGATAAAATTATGTAGGAAATGTAAGATTAAAGTTATTTCACTGAGAAACAGAGACCAGGTAGATTTTTCAACTGTTAAATAAGAGATTATCAATTTGCTTAAATTACTATAGACCTCAAGTTACTATGGTATTTATATTCTGTTAGATACTCCTAAAAAAGCAATGTACCATTTGATGCAAAATGGTCACCGTTTAGAAGTGCCCAGAAATTGTGTCCTATGTAACCATATAAACTTATGACAAATTTTTAAGTGTTTATTTACAGATATTAAAGAAGATATGGTATTTCAAAAATACTTTATGAGTTGTAATGTAAAAGAAAGACAAAAGATTATGGATGTCATTCGAGTTTGTTAGGGTCGAATTAGTGTTCAAGTTCGTCATATATTTTGGATGTTAACCCCTTATTGGATATATCATTTGCAAATATCTTCTCCCATTCAGTAGATTGCCTGCCTTGTCATTTTGTTGATGGCTTCCTCCACTGTGCAAAAGTTTTTGTTTTTTTTTTAATTATTATTATTATTATTATTATTTTGGTGTAGTCCCCATAGTTTAATTTTGCTTTTTCTTTCCTTGCCTGAGGATACATAATTAGAAAAAAAAAATGTTTCTATAGCCAATGGCAAAGAAATTACTGCTGATGTTTTATTCTAGGAGTTTTATGGTTCCAGGTCTCACATTAAGGTCTTTAATCCATTTTGAGTTTTTTGTACAGTAAAAGAAAATGGTCCAGTTTCATTCTTTTAAGTATAGCTGTCCAGTTTTCCCAGCACTATTTGTTGAACTGACTCTTTTCCTCATTGTATATTCTTACCATCTTTGTCATAGATTAATTGACCATGTCAGTGTGGGTTTATTTCTGAGCTGTATATTCTGTTCCATTGATCTTTGTGTCCATTTTTGTGCCAGTACCATGCTGTTTTGATTACTGTGGTTTTGTGTCTATTTGGAAAGCTGGGATTATAATACATCTAGCTGTGTTCTTCTTTCTCAAGATTGTTCTGGCTATTCAAAATATATAAAGAACTTAACATAATTCAACACCAAAAAATGCCAGTAATACAATGAAAAATGGGCAGAGAACCTGAACAGACATTTCTCCAAAGAAAACGTATAGGTAGCCAACAGATATATGAAAAGATTCTCAACATCACTAATTATCAGGGAAATGCAAATCAAAATCACAATGAAATATTGCCTTATACCTGTCAGGATGGATAGAATCAAAGAAACAAGAAAAACAGGTGTTGGTGAGGATGTGGAGACAAAGGAACCCTCATGTACTATTGGCAGAATGTAAACTGGTGTAGACACTGTGGAAACTAGCGTGGAGGTTTCTTGAAAAATTGAAAATAGTAAGACTGTATGATCCACTAATTGAACTACTGGGTATTTACTCAAAGAAAATGAAGGCACTAGTTTGAAAATTATATAGGTGCCCCTATGTGTATGGCAGTATTATTTGCAAGAGTCAAGATATGGAAGCAAGTGTCCACTGATAGATGAATGGATAAAGATGTGATATAATGGAATATCATTAAGACATAAAAAATGAGATCTTGCCATTTGCAAGAACATAGATGGGGTTAGTGTGTATAACGCTAAATGAAATAACTCAGTCAGAGAAAGACAAATACCATATGATTTCACATATACATAGAATCTAAAAATCAAAACAAACAAACAGAAAACAGACTCTTAAATACAGAGGGTGAATATGGTTGCCAGAGAGGATGTGGGGGTCGGGGGATGGATGAAACAGATAAAACTGACTAAGAGTACACATATTGTTGTGAGCACCGAGTAATGTATAGAAATGTTGAATCATTAAATTGTACACCTAAAACTCATATAACATTGTGTGTTAATTGTACTTCAATTAAAAAAAAATGGCCAAAAAATGAAAAAAAAATCAGGGTCAAAATCTTCGATTGCTAATCTCATGGTTCTGGAGAAGACCAACTCTAAGAGATTCATATAAAATTCAGCAAGCAATCCTCTGTTGATGATCCCATTAATGGGACAGAAATGTTAAGAAACAAATAGTAAGTTGGATGCAATGCTGGGCTGGCGACATGTGGTTATGATATAATTGGTGGCATATATCCTCTAGATGCCAGGCCCTTGCTCCTTAGTCCTTGAGACTCCATGTTTAGTCTGTAGACCATATGAATTATCGTTGCTTAGGAGCATCTGAAAATCTCGGGTCCCAATCCAGAATATTTGTATGCACAATAAAGTTTGAAATGGAGGCATTAAACATTAATTTCCTCTTTTCCTCCCTCCTTCTTTCTCCCTTTCTCTTCCTTCCTTCCTTCCTTCCTCCCTTCCTTCCTTCCTTCCTCCTTCCATCTCTTTCTTTCTTTCTTTCTTTCTCCTCCACTCAGATATAAAATTCATGTAAGCAAATGTTCTATCTGCTTTATTGACTGTTGCTCCTAGTCCAGGGAATAAAACATAGTAGGTATTCTACAATGAGTTGTTAGAATATATAAACTTTCATAAAAAGAAGTCCAAATGTAGGCAGTTATGCTTTGGCAAAGTCAGCAGCTCCACAGTGAATTCAGTTACTTTTCCCCCATCATGTTGCTTTGTCCATTCTCAAAACACTGCTTTTCTCAGGGATCTTATTTCCTTGGGTTCATAAACTGACTTCAGAGTCACTTAACATCCTCCTACATTTATTATTCAAAAACTTAAAATGTAACCCGTTGCCTGTTTTTTGTAGAGCCTACAAGTGAAGAATGGTTTTGATAGTTTAGATGGTTGAAAAATCTTTAGTATTTCATAACATATGAAAATTATAGATATTCCAATTTGCATATAGGTTATGTGTTGAATTGTATTCCCCTGAAGATATGTTAAAATTCCAATCCCTACAGTGTGAATGTGACCTTATTTGGAAACCACATCTTTACAGATGCAATTAGTTAAGGTGAGATCGTACTGAATTAGGGTGGATCCCAAATTCGAGGGCTCATCTTCATAAGAAGAGAGAGATTTGGAGACACAGAGACACGCGGAAGGGAAGATACAGGGAGAGATGGAGTGATGTGGCCACAGCACAGGAACACCAGGGACTGTAAGGCAACCACCAGAAGCTGAGACACAGGTAAGGAAGGACACTTCCCTAGAGCTTTCTGAAAGAGCAAGAACTTTGCTGGCATTTTGAAGTCAGCCTTCCAGCATCCAGAACTGGGAGAGAATTAATTTATTTTGTTTTAAGCCACCCAATTTATGGTAATCGGCTGAGGCAGTCCCAGAAAATGAATGTGGTCTCCATATATACAGTCTGATTGGAATCCAGCCATGCTTACTCACTTATGTATGGTACGTGGCTATGTTCACATAGCAAAGGAAAATTCGACTAATCATAACAGAGAAAGTCTGACCTATAAGGGCTAAAATACGTACTCTTTTACCCTTCCCAGAAAAAGTGTGCAGACCCCGGTTTAGAATTTAGCATCATGATTCATTCCTCAGGTCTGGGGCCACCTTTCTTGAAATACATGAGACGCTCAAAGGGGAAGAATAAATTCCATACTGTGCTGGGTATGAAAGCAGCTTGAGGGCTAATGTGTATGCAAAGAGCAGAGTATCCCCTCACAAATAACAAGCACGTTACGCATTTCTACTGCGACGAAACTACCTCTCGATCAGTAAATTGCATGTATTTTCTCAGAATTCTCTCTACTTTTACAGTCATAAATTCTTTTTAATAGCCCCACGCACAACTTGTCAGTTGAGCATCGAACTCTTGATCTCGGCTCAGATCACGATCTCTGGTTCATGAGTTCTAGTCCCGCGTTGGGCTCTGTGCTGACAATGAGGAGCCTGCTTGGGATTCTCTCTTTCTTTCTTTCTCTGTTACTCCTTCACTTGTGTGTTTTTTTCCTCTCTCTCAAAATAAATAAATAAACTTAAGAAAAGAAAGAACAGGGGCGCCTGGGTGGCGCAGTCGGTTGAGCGTCCGACTTCAGCCAGGTCATGATCTCGCGGTCCGTGAGTTCGAGCCCCGCGTCAGGCTCTGGGCTGATGGCTCGGAGCCTGGAGCCTGTTTCCGATTCTGTGTCTCCCTCTCTCTCTGCCCCTCCCCCGTTCATGCCCTGTCTCTCTCTGTCCCAAAAATAAATAAAAAACGTTGGAAAAAAAAATTTTGAAAAGAAAGAACATCTTGCCTATTAAAAAAATAGCATCACACACACACACACACACACACACACACACACACACACACACACAAGCTTCCCTTTGGCCCACGTTGGATGTGAGCAAGCAGGAAATTTGAATAATGTTGATTAAAAGTGATTGCAGAAGCACGAACAATATAAGCCTGTTTCTAGTTATACAGAAGGTCCAAGATCCTGCTTCTTGACTCATGTCATTTCTAATCATTTCACAGAGACCCGGCAGCCACAGTACAGATTCTGAAATATAATATCAATTACCTGAAGAATGAAATACCAAGAATGAGATATTTGCCTCGGGCGCTTACTCTAGAACTGACCAACAATTGGGAATATAATAGAGATGGGCAGACTGCCAAGCCTGGGAATCTCCTCAAGCCTTCCCCAAATAGTTGGATGCTCAGAGTGATTATCCTCTCCCAATTATAGGTGATGTGATACAGAGCAGAGTTTTCAGCGGCTGTTTCTGCTATTAGTTTCTTTCAATTAAAACAACCAGTAAACGCAGTAAAATTGTATTTATAAATGTATCCATTGGTTTTAAATGAAGTTATGTTCTTGAAAGGCAGTAATCATGGAAAGAAAAAAAAAGTCTCCAAAATCGGACCATTGTTGTTCAATTGGAATTGAACTGAATCGCAAGTCAATTCTCCATGAATTTGTGGCATTTTTACATGTCCAGATATTAAGAGACCAGGTGCTTCTCCTCGGGAACATTTGTGGAGATATACAAGCTCTGGAGAGATAAGAATAGGGGATTCTTCATATAAAAATGTATGTACGGTCCTGGATACGTGAAGATAAAGGCAGTGACTTCTACAGAGATGTTGAGACATCCCTCCCTGGGGATAGTCCGTGGTCCTAAAAATAATCTCTCTTGCTGTGTAAAAGAGGGAGTGTACAGGTTTGTCGGCAGCCCCTGTAGAATCAGTCTACAAAACTTGGAATTCGTCTCCTAACTCACCGTCACTGTGTGCAGAGTCCTCACGGTGACTGACTGTGGAAACCGAGGCTCATGGAGCCAATATTGTCTTGCTACTCTGGCTACTCTTTTTGCTGTAAGTAATAAACTATCTTTGTCTCTGGCTTACAAGTCTCCTATTTTTATTTTAAAAGATTTTAATGATTATTTTTGAGAGAGTGAGCATGAGCCAGGAGAGGCAGAAAGAGAGGGGAACAGGAGATCCTAAGCAGGCTCCACACTGACAGCGGTGAGCCCCATGCAGTACTTGAACTCACAAGTGTGAGATCATGACCTGAGCGGAAGTCAGAAGCTTCCTTACTGAGCCACCAGACATCCCAGAAATCTGTGTGTAAGTACACAGCTTGCTGTAGGCTGAATTAGCTTGAAAATAGTGTGAAAGTTTAAGTTTTTCAAAGTACCTCACTTTATTTTTAAAACTTAATGTTCTGATTAAAAGCATAATATATTGGGGCACCTGGGTGGCTCAGTCGGTTGGCTGAGTCGGCTCAGGTCATGATCTCACGGTTCCTGAGTTTGAGCCCCGCGTCGGGCTCTATGCGGACAGCTCGGAGCCTGGAGCCTGTTTCGGATTCTGTGTCTCCCTCTCTCTCTCTGTTCCTCCCCTGCTCACACTCTGTCTCTCTCTCAAAAATAAATTAAAAAAAAGATTAAAAGCATAATATATTTTTCCGTGTTCACTGAAGAAAATTTGGAAAATTAAAAATATACAAATGTACAATATAAAATGACTCCAAGTCATTTTTTTCTTTTTCTTCCATATTTTCTTTGTTATATAATTGTTTATTTGCCATGGTTTATAAAATGTAAACTTTGTTTTATAAATTCCACACAGTTTAACACAGAGACCCTTATTTAAATAGTTTTGTTGGCCACCAAACATACTCTTGCTGACTTTTTAATCATTATTTTCATATACTACTGTTGTTTGCTCATTTATTTCTCATGTGTCTGGAAACAATTTTTGGAAGAATTTTCATTAATTTGAAAATATTGTCTTTACAGGTAAATGTCATATGTGCAGTTTATTGTATCCTAGACCCTGAAGATATTATAGGCACAGTTTCAATGTCTCTTAGAGAAAAATGCTGTGCAGAAGTCTATGTTCAGCATAGTTGCAACTTTATGTGGGAGGGAGATGGTCTTTATCCGACTTATTTTTTTATGATATTCTCACCTTTGTTTCTTTAGCATGTCATTCCATAATGCTGAGTGACGTTCGGAGAGGTCCTATCACCAGCCACAGCTGCTGTCCTCATTGTATCCAAAATAAATGGTTGGATTTATTTCTTAGATTACATCACCTAATTTTTTTTTTTTTTTTTTTTTTTTTTTTTTTTTTTTTGAGAGAGAGACATGAGAGGGCACATGCAAGTCAGGGAGGGACAGAGGGACAGGGACAGAGAGAATCTTAAGCCATCTCCATGCCCAGGAGGGACCCTGACATGGGTTCAATCTGACGAGAATGAGATCATGACCTGGGCCAAATCAAGAGTTGGTCAATTAACCAACTAAGCCACCCAGAAGCCCCAACTATTTAAAAATTTTTAGATTTATTTCTTTATTTTTAAATTTCTTTTTATTTTTTGTTTTTATTTAAATTCCAGTTAGTTAACATATGGTGTATTATTAGTTTCAGGTGTACAATTTAGTGATTCAATACATCCATACAAGTACTCATCACAAGTGCCCTCCTCAATCCCCATCACCTACTTCACCCATTCCCGCCCGCCCCCCTGCACCTCCCCTCTGGAAACCTTCAATTTGTTCTCTAGAGTTAAGAGTCTGTTTCTTGGTTTGACTCTTTTGAAAAAACTGATGTGCCAATTCTCTTTGAATTCAGTGGTCCACAGTGTTCATTCTTTGTGTCTTCCCACATCCATACTTCATATAACCTATATCTGATAATATTTATAATTTAGGATTACAGATGATATAATTTAAATTTCTATTTCTTACTCATTTTGTTTGGAGGTAATTTTCAGGGAAGAAGAACATGAAGTCTCTTTCTGTTACTTTAGAACCATTTATTATTTTATAACTGGCTGTCCCGAAGTGCTCTTCTTCCTAGTCTAATGGTTTTCCATTGATTACCTTTAGTTTTGCCAGCAGAGCATCTCCCAGAATAATGAAACGTTTGGTATCCCTTTTACAAAGTTATACTACGTAGTGGCTCTAAAATGCATACACAAATGATGAATATTTTATCTTCAATTCATGATGTAGTTTCCAGGAATTCTTAGCGACTAAAATCATGGTCTGCCTATAAGTACACTTATACATCAAAGTTTCTGTGTTATTAATATCCAATGGAACTTTCAATTTGTATTTATGTTTATTCTTGTCTAGAAAGTATCTTTCCCACAGAGAGTCTACTTTATATTTATATATGTTCAATCATTGTAATTAGAGATGCACCATTAATAATTCATGCTTTGTGCAGAATTAGTATAATAGGATTCTGACATTTACTGTCTAAACCTATTGTGCTTGGAAATGTCTTGCATTATATCGTGCACCATGACCCAATGATTTCACCATAAGGAGAAAAAAAAAAAAAAAAAGATAAAAGCTTTTAGTTTTTAAACTCTGGCTACACAAATGGATAGTTAAAGAGCTTTGAAAATATGACACAGCAATGTTTTATCCTAGGGATTCTGAGATCCTTCACAAGTTAAAAATGCTGTATCTGAATTATGGTGCTTTCATTCGATTGCAGAAGGATATACTAACCCACTTAACATGATATAGTATAGTTATGTATTGTATAAAAGTCACTCCATTACCAAAGCTGTTAAAACATCCATTGGCAGTGGTCATTTAGTTGTTTGAATAAAGTGAATTTGGTTCAATCAATCATTTTTTTTCTTAATGAGGTCTGAGTTTTTATCTATTTGCTTTTTATTTAAATATCTCTCAGTGTCTTTATATTATCTATTAAGTATAGGATTCCCAGTTAATGTACATGATAAATACACCTTATTTTCCAATAAATTATTTTATCATAAGGAGGTTTATTATGAATTAGCCAATCTAAAATTTTCTTTTTATTTCTTAGAATAATTCCACCGATGATGCTTTGAATCTACAGCTTTCAAGCAAGAAAAATCTAGTGTCTATCCTCTTAAAGTGTCCTTCTTGAAAAGTGTTTGTATTATTTGCCTGCATTTTCTGATGATACATAATTTTATATTTCATAAATTGAAATATTTGGGTAGTCAAACATCTACCAGAATTCCTACTCCCTTGACATACTGTATTTTTCTTTGCCACAGATGCAACTAAAGTCTGAAAAAAAGCATCACAGTCCGATGTCTTGATATCCTCAAGTGATTATTTGGTGGGATAGTCCTTGGAAAAAAATTAATTCAAAAATTATTTTACTGATTAGAAGACCCTTTTGGTTTTGGGGCGATAAGAAATGTAAAATTATCAGAAAATAATTGTGAGAAAAATGTATTGCATATGTATACATATATAGAGGCTTAATTTTTTAAGCTGAAATTTCATTATAAAAATTCACAAAAATAGAAAGAATTTATACTGAATACCCATAAACCTACAGGTTTACTTTAAGAGCATATAAAGTTGGATTGATATGAATAATGGGATAGATATGTATTATGATAAAACAAGTATAATAAATACTAATTATAGAATCTAATTGTGGTTGTGTCCCATAGGATACATAGTCAACAATATTGTGATAATGTGTGATGATAGATAGTGACTACACTTACTGTGGTGACCGCTGAGTAATGTATAGAAGTGTCAAATCAATATGTTGTATATACCTGAAGCTAATATAAAATTGTATGTCAATTGTACTTCAAAAAGGAATAAAAAATAAACTACAGGTGACAGTAAACTTCTGCCAAAATAGGTCTCCACACATACATTATTACCTAGTGTTGTATATTTGTTTAAGATTCCCTCAATTTCATACAATGAAATATTTAAATCTTAAATGTATACTTTGAAGAGTTCTGAAAAAATGTGAATGCTTACACAACACCAATATCTCGGAAGATACAGAGACCTGGCCTCAAATTTCCCTCCCACCCCTTTTTGGTAAATTCCTGCCTTTAACTCCCGAAGACAAGGTGTTTAGATGATTTCAACCATATTAATTTTGTCCATTCTAGAGATACATTTAAATGGAATCATATAAAATATAAAATGTCCTATAAGCTGTTACTTAGCACCACAGTTTTGATATTTGTCTATGTTTTCCTCGTACCTTGTACTTGATTGGTAGTATTCCACTGTCGGTATATACCAAAGTCCTTTAGAGTTACTATTCGGTAGGCATTTGGATTCTTTCCAGTTTGGGTTATTACATATAACGTTGTTACAAGTACTGGTGCTCCAGTCTTTTTGGTCATCCTGCAAAGTTACATTTATGTTAAAGCTTTATAAATATCTAGGAGTGTTTTATAAGAGCCCATCAGGAATTGACCAAGGTGATTGTATAATTTCTCATCCTTGTAAAGTGCGTAAGAATTCTAGTTTGCCCCCATATCGACATGTGGCTATCTAAATTTAAATGGATTGAAGTTAAATAACGTTAAGTTTAGTTCTGCAATCATACTGGACATGTTGCAAGAGCTGAGCTATCATGTGTGGCTACTGACCATATTTTCATCAGTATAGAAAGTACCCTTGAGCCCCACTGTTCCACATACTTGTCAACATTTGCTATTGCAACTTTTTAATACAAGTTGTTCTAGCGTGTGTGGAATAGCATTTCATTGTAGCTGTCATTTGCAGGTCACTGAAGAGACATGATATTGTGCACATTTGCAGGTGCTTTTTGGCAATTATGTAATTAACTTCTTCAGTGAGGTTTTTGTTCACTTCATTTGCATGCTACTACCTCACAGTGTATCTTTTTATTATCAAGTTGCAAGTTCTTTTGGCATCCCAGATACAATTCCTTTGGTAGATACATTTCCTCTTATAGGTGGTATCTTTATGAGTTTTATTAATATTATATCTTAGTAAACATCATTTAGAAATTTTGATTAAATGTAATTAATCACTTTAAAATTGTATGGTTATTGCTTTCCAAAATGTATTTAAATTTAAGAGAGTGTTGCTTACTCTCATGTCACCAAGGCATTTATTTATTTATTTTTTATTATTTTTCTTTTAACGTTTATTTATTTTTGAGACAGAGAGAGACAGAAAATGAACAGGGGAGGGGCAGAAAGAGAGGGAGACATAGAATCTGAAATAGGCTCCAGGCTCCAAGCTGTCAGCACAGAGCCCGACACGGGCTCGAACTCACGGACCGTGAGATCATGACCTGAGCCGAAGTCGGACGCTTAACCGACCGAGCCACCCAGGCATTTATTAATTTTTTTCTAGAAGCCTTATGGTTTTAACTTAAAAAAAATTTTTTTAATGTTTATTTTTTGAGAGAGAGAGACAGAGACAGAGACTGAGACAGAGCACGAGCTGGAAAGGGGCAGAGAAAGAGAGGGAGACACAGAAACCGAAGCAGGTTCTAGGCTCTGAGCTGTCAGCACAGAGCCCGACTTGAAGCGAACTCACAAACCACAAGATCATGACTTGAGCCAAAGTTTGACGCTTAACAGAATGAGCCACCCAGGTGTCCCTAGTTTCAATTTTTATAATTTAGGTTAATGTATCTCAAATTGGTTTGTGTGTGTGTGTGTGTGAGTGTGTATGGTAGGAGACATATAGCATGTTTTATTTTTGTCCATCTATATATTCAGTTTTTCCAGCACCATTAGCTGAAAATACTTTGCTCATAGAGTTGTTTTTGATCCATTAAAATATCAAACAAACAAACAACTGCGGTAGTGTGAGCCTATATTTGGGCTCTCTAGTCTCTCATTCTTCTAATTGTTTATGTCACTACACACACAGTTTTCAAAGCCATCGTGCTATAAAACCTCTCAAAATTGGAATAGAAGTTCTTCACGGTTGTTGAATTTTTTGAAAAGTTTATAAGCATCTATTTTGATGATCACATTTTCTTTTCATTTATTAATACAGTGAATTTTAGGGGCACCTGGGTGGTTCAGTTGGGTAAGTGTCCAAGTCTTGATTTTTGGCTCAGGTCATCATCTCATGGTTCATGAATTCAAGCCCAGCATCGGGCTCCACCCTGACAGCATGAAGCCTGCTTGGGATTCTCTCCCTCTCCCTCCCCCCTCCCTCTCTGTCCCTCCACCTGCCTCTTTTTAAGTTTAAGAGAAAACAATGAATTTTATTAATTGATTTTCAAATGATACATCAATCTCACATTATTGGTGTAAACATCACTTGGTTATAATATATTATCATGTCTATATTGATGCATTTTATTTGGTTATACTTGATTAAGAAATCTATTTTCAACAAGGATATTAGTCTTTAATATTCTAATGTTCATTTTTTTTTAATTTTATAATTTTGTCAGCTTTTGGTGGTATGGTTATGGTGGCCTCATAAAACAAGTTAGGAAGTATTTTCTATCTCTGTTTTTTGAAGAGTTTACATCAGATTGGTGCTATTTCTTTTTAATTGAAAGAATTTACAAGTAAAACTATCTGCCCCTGAAATTTACATTATTGGAATGTTTTAAAAAATAATAAATTCATTTTCCTCTATACATAGAAGGGTGTTAAATATTGAGTTCTCTGGAAAGCCGACTCTTAGACTTACTGGGAAGGGTGTTCATTTATGAGGACCCTTGGTAGCAATCCCTGTGGAAGGGAACAGAAAAAAAAAAAAAAAAAAAAAAAAGTTTGTGTAGAGAAGAAGCCAGGACCTGACCTCAACCTTAGCTTAAACACAGAAAGTTCTGGAATTACAATAGGTAATTACAGTTTTTCCACATTAGGCCAAAGTGGCAGGGGCTCTACACAGTGCCTTCCATCCCCAGTAATTAAACACTGGGTGAAGGTCTCTGAACAAGGGCTCAGCCTTGAGAAGGATGACCCTGAAGCTGAAACAGCTATTAGAAGGCTGACAGATTAAGGTTGTCTGATGATAGCACTCTTAGCAGCTACAGCTGCAAAAAAGTCAATTCTTAAAGAAAAAGAAAAAAAAAAAACAAACAATGTGTGCAAAGCATCTGTATATCACAAAGGCTATTTAGATTTTCTATCTCATCCTGTTTCAGTTTAGGTTCTATTTTCAAGGAACTCGTCCATCTTATATTTAAGCTATTCAAGTTTAGTCTCTAAACAAATATTCAATGACTATAGGACATTAATTTGATTTCACACCTAACCAAACCCATATCTGGTATTGATAGTTTGTGCTGTTTCACCTTCTTATTTAACACAGTGCTAAATCTAAGAAAACATGAACATAGATGGAAAATTTTAAACGCATATGACCAGTATGAAATTTGCTGAGGATATGAATATACAGTTCCCAGTAGAAAAGATATAATTGGTCAATAAATGTTTCATATGCTCCTATACCCCCAAACAATAAAAGCAACATGAATTAAAATAATTTAATAATATCATATTTTATTTATTATATTGACACAAATTTAGTTATATCAAGTGTTGGTGAGGTCTTGGAGGAAAACGAACACTTACACAGTCTTGGCGGTATTGGAAATGTGGTAAGCTTTCTTTTTGTTTTTAATTTTTTAATGTTTATTTATTTTTGAGAAAGAGAGGGTGATGGAGTGTGAACAGGGGAGGGGCAGAGAGGGAGACACAGAATCCAAACAGGCTCGATGCTCTGAACTGTCGGCATAGAGACCGACACGAGGCTTGAACCTATGAACTGTGAGATCATGACCTGAGCCGAAGTTGGACACTTTACCGACTAAGCTACCCAGGCGCGCCAATGTGTTAAGCTTTTTTTGGTGGGGAATTTGGTGGGGAATTTGACTATATCTAAAAAAGTTCAAAGTCTGTGATCTATGATGCCTGTTTTTGGAAGAGGAGAAAAATGAGGGGTGTCGTAGGTTTAGTTAATTGTCTCCAACAGTCACTGTGGTTTTTTTTCCCTTTCATATATTATGGCAAATGCAGACCCCTGAGATTTCCTATATATTTAGCATGTTCTCAACTAAATTAGTAAACTATACAATCAGTGCTTTAATTTGATCTTAACTCTAATTTCACTTTGTGATTTCCTTATAGACAAACTAAAATACAGAATGTCTCCATTAAATATTGATTATAAAACAAGACTTCTGATGCTTTATAACTCTTTTAAAAAAATGACTAATGCCATTTTTAACTATCAGTAGTAAATTATCTCTCACTATTTATTCTGTTGAGTAAAAACTTCCAAATATTGGTATCCATTCGTAATTATTGATACACAATCTCTTCCCTCACTAACATCTCCCCTTCCCAAGATTATTGCCAAGTTTCCATTATCTAGGATCATTGATCACATAACACATGCGTGTGTTTTATTTCAAAATCAAATTTTGGCTGCCAGAGGTATTATCTAGTAACTAACATAATTTAACAGCAGAAGAGCCGTTAGTTACTTTTTTGAAATATCAAGAGTGAATTAGTTTCTAAGCTTAAAATATTTGTTCACCTGTTCCTTTTGTGTTCAAATATCCAAGCCGGTTGAAGCAATTCATCCATGTCCAACAAGTACAAATTTCTAAGTTAGAATAAAGTATATAATTAATATATTATATGTTGGGTTTCAATTGGTACTATCTAAAATTGTTAATAAAATTATTGTCAATAGTTCATCCAATTTATTTTAGAATGTTCTTCATGGGCTACAAGAGGTTTCAGGTGAATCATTAAATGTCTTATAATTCTGTACCTTATATTTTGACATTCTACAAAGTGACTTTTTTTGTTTTCCCTTCGTCCATAATTGTTCACGATCTAGATGTAGGGAATTGATTCAATTTACCTTTTCTGTTTTCTTTAATGTTTATTCATTTTTGAGAGAGAGTGTGTGTGTGTGAGTGGGAGAGGGGCAGAAAGAGAGGGAGACACAGAATCTGAAGCAGGCTCCAGTCTCTGAGCTGTCAGCACAGAGCCCGACACGAGGCTCAAACCCATGAACCATGAAATCATGACCTGAGCCAAAGCGGGAGCTGAACCAACTGAGCTGCTCAGGCACCCCTATCTTTTCTGTTTTTATCTAAAAGGTAGATTTTAGGATCTAATTCACCAAAATGTCAGCTTCCTGTGTTTGGATAATTTGACTTAAACATTAGTCTTATCAATATTAGCCTTTAACATGAAATAAACTATTCTATAGATGTCCTGTTTTTAGGACAACATAACACCTTAAGAGAGACTCTGGAAAGCACTGTAAATGGGCAATCTAGTAAAAAATGGAAGATTCCAGAAATATTAGCTGCTGAGTATCTAAAAGTTCAAGATCTTTTCTTGAATAATTTGGGAAGAAAAAAAAATCACTGAAAAGTCTCTCCAATGTCTGGGGACCGGAGTGGGAATTGGACACTGACAGCACCGGAAAGTTTGTAATATCTATAGGAATAGAGGCCGGGACAAGTAGCCTATATTTTTCTCCATGTGGATTTTTAAGGTGAAATTCAATAATGCTTCTTTATTTTGTTCATAAAAATGCGTCTGCATTTAACAACCATTCATAAGGGGCGGTGTGGCATAGTGGTTCACATTTTGATGTGAAATAGACCTTGATACAAGTCCATTGTGCCACTCATCTGGTTATTAAATATAATTCTCCTAAGCAATTTTGTCTAAGCCTTAGTTTTCTCACCTGTAATATAATAAACATAATAAACAACATAATCAACGTAATAAACAACACTCGTGGGTTGATTAAAGGACGATGTGCTTGGAACATAGTAACTCTTTAGAAACTTAAGTCAAAAGGCTAGAGAGAGTGCGCTAATTCTACAAATGGACATTTGTTCGGTAAAACAGACTGTGCTGCGCAGGTGGGTTATAATCAGACTCAAGAGAATAAACAGTGACAGTCACCATCTGGGACAAAAATGTAGCCTCCAGAATTACAACACTGAATTTTGATGAAGCATTTTACAATGTAAACTATTTAATTAAGATTTCCTTCTGGACTTCCTCCACATTATCCCGTAGCTGAAATGATTCCTACTTCCTTTGCTGTGTGTCTGCTATTACAGAGATGAAAATAGAAAGTCTACATATAGATTAGAAAAAAAAAGAAAAAGATTTCAAAATCAGACCGAACTCTGCTTAACCTTTTTTATTTATGCCCGTTGATTGCATCGTGATTTATAATAGCAGAAGAAAAAATAGAGGATGTGCTTTGGTAAGGTCAAAACAAACTAAATTTATATCAGACCGCTCTACATTATTATAGCACCACATAGTTTATTCAGGTAAGTAAATGAGAGCCTTTGTCCACACTTCAAGAGTGGCAAAACAAACAAACAAACAAACAAACAAATGACTTTTCATTCGCCAGATAATTTTATAGTCCAATTAAGTTAATTGTTACTGACTAGGATGGTGTAATCAACAACCCCATCTGAGATTCTCTTTCTGCCAATTAAACTTTCTCAGTATTCCATCAATTAAAACACAGTCTTAGCTAATCCATGTGTGGGAGAAGTGAAACTGTACCTTCATTTTCATATTCTGTACTTAGCTTAATTTTTTCAGAAATTCTTATCAGGGAATGATTAATAAATCTACTAGTCATTTCCAAAAATTTCACAAAGCATTGTAAAAATTTACCAAAAAAAAATATTCAGAGATCGCCTGGTAAAGAAAATGGAATGCAAAATCATGCTAAAAATTTTTAGCCAACCGGGAATAAAGCACATGACCAGCATTTTTGGCAAGTAACGAGGGAGTAAGATACTACCGTGGTTGTTTTCTCATTTAGTCTAACACAATAATGAAGTTTCCTGTGTTGACTCAAATAAAGCTGCAGACTCCAATCTTGGTGATGCCCTTTTATCAATTCCTTTAAGTTTCAGCTTTGCAACAATACTCCTCTGAACCTGGCTTCCCAGAACCTGCCCAGAGAGAGGGTCTTGGAAATAACGCCACTGCAACACCAGTCACCATTATTGTCAGGTTAGAATTACTATGGTATCTGTTTGGCTCTAAAGCTCTTTCATCCGTGACTAATTAAAACAATCTTGGCAAATGTTTTCTCTGGTCCATCTTGTACTGGTCCAAGAATTTCACCTCCAGGGGCAATATGAATGCCCCTGACTGTCCCTTTTAATCATGGCCTCAGTTCCAAAAACTAACAAATGGAACCATGGTCCTATTCCATTACTTTAAGCTGTGGTATCCGTGTGGCTGTAGTCTACTTACGTGGATTGATTTCCAAATGTTGAGCCAACCATAGATCCCTGAGGTAAGCTATAGGTTTATTTTTTACTACAGTTTTTCACACAGTACTTTTTTACATAGTAATTCTCCAGAGCCTTCAAAGTGTTCCATTTTAATTATTTTTTCTAGAATTTTTGCTTGCTTCCAGGTAAGTGGGTTAGTCTAATCTAGCTACTCTGTGACTAGATCGAAACCAGCAGAAAAGCTATTGAAGAAAGACATTCAGTAATGACGTGATGCGTTATCATAGTGCAATTTAAAAGTAATAGAGATATGAGGGGTGTCTGGGTGGCTCAGTTGGTTAAGAGACTGACTTTTGATTTTGGTCCCGGTTATGATTTCATGGATCACAGGTCCGAGCCCCGCATCAGCTCTGTGCTCACAGCATGGAGGATCCTCTGTCTCCTTCTCTCCACCCACCTCCTCAAAAAATAAAATAAAATAAAATAAATTTTAAAAAAATTTAAAAAAAATTTTAAGTAGTAGAGATATGAGAAAAAAGTCCTTAATCTTTCAAATTTATGCTTGAATACAATTTTAAATGACATTTAAAAGTTAACAATGGCAAATCTTTAAATCTTAAGTGTGAATAAACCACTTAGCAAAAAAATAATAATACTTCCAAAGTATACAGAGTAACACAAATATTTATGTCTTTGATTTTATGCAATCATTCAAATTATAAGTATAGTATGTGCAAATTAATATATATTATCATAATAACCTCAACAAAGTGGAAATCTTAACTTGCTATTTTCAATTCGTGTGTTCCATTTGAGTTGTAAGATATTTATTGTATTACACTTATAAAAAATTTGTATCTATTTTGTTTGGTACTAATAATGTTCTCTCTGATCAGAATTTTCATATACAAAAAGCGAAAGAAAGTACTAATTTTAGTTATAGTCTACAAAGAAAGAGAAAAAATCCTTTATCTGTAGGGCCCTAAAATTTTACACACACAAACACACAGTTTTTGTTGTTTCCGGAGTACATTCTTATATGCTTCTATAAGTTTAGATGTTATTTTATTGTTTTCAGATTTTTAGATTTAAGAGTTAAGGTAATGCACATGTTGAATAGTTCATTATAAAGTAGGCTTAAGAATAGGATACAATATAAAAATAACTCAAATGAATTTTGTTATTGAAATAGCAAAATTCTCTCAAACATAAATTTATTCTTATTATCTGCAAACATACAATCTTCCTTATTAAAAATATACCACATATTAGAAATCATTTCAAATGACAATAGCATAGTACTATCATTTCTTGTAATATCCATTTAAAATTCATTATAAATATATGTAGAGAAAAGGATAATTTTTTCAACAAATCATTTTGGGAAAACTGGGTATCCATATACAAAAAATGAAGTGGGACCCTTACGCCATATATAAGAATATATTTAACTAAAAAATAAGTTAAAACAGATCCAACTCCAATGTAAGACCTAACACTATAAAAACCTGGCTGGAAAGCTTCATGACATTGAAATTGGCAATGATTTCTTAGATATGACATGAAAAGCACAAACTTTACAAGAAAAATAGATAAATTGGACCAATTAAAATGTAAAACTTTTGTGCCTCAGTAGATACCATCACTTAGTGAAAAGGCAACCCACAAAGTGGGAGAAAATATTTGCAAATCATGTATTTGTTAAGGGGTTACTATACCAAACATAGAAGGAACTCCTACAAAGCAACAATATGAAAGCAAACAACATAATTAAAAAGTAGGCAAACAACTGCATAAATACTTCTCCAACCATACACAAATGAATGAGTGCATGAAAAGATACTCATCATCACTAATCGCTAGGGAAATGAAAAAAAAAATTCCCAATGAGACACCGCTTCACATCCATTAGGGTTGCCATTATAAGACAAGCAAGCAAACAAAGAAAGAAAAAAACAAAATAACAAGTTTGGGTAAGGAGATGGAGACATTGGGACCCTTGTGCATTGCTGGTGGAAATGTAAAATGGCACAATCACTATGAAAAAGATTGGTGGTTTTTGAAAAAAAATTAAAAATAGAATTACCAGATGATCCAGCAATTCCACTTTTTGGTATATACCCAAAAGTATTAAAAGAAGAAACTCCAACAGGTGTTCGTATATCCATGTTTATAGCAGCATTATTCACAATAGCCAAAAGGTGGAAATAATCCAAGTCCATTGATAGGTAAAGGGATGAACAAAATGTGGTGCGCACAATGTAATATGATTCAGCCTTAAAAAGAAAGGAAATTCTGGCGTGCGCTAAAAAGTGCATGGACATTGTGAACATTATGCTGAATGAGATCAGCCAGTCACAGAAGGATAAATCCCGTATGATTCCATTTATCTGAAGTACGCAAGGTAGTCAAATTCATAGAGATAGAATGGTGGGTGCCAGGGGCCAAGAGGAGGGAGGAATAGGGATTATCGTTTCATAGGTATGGAGTTTCAATTTGGGAATATAAAAAATTCTAAAGACGCATGTGGTTATATTTGCGCAATGATACGAATATATTTAATACTGACGAACTGTACATTTGGAAACAGTTACAGTGGCATTTCTATGTTATATATGCTTTACCACAATGAAAAAAAAAAATACATGTAAAAATACTGAATGAGCAAATCTCTGGTATCATTCAGTCCCACCTCATTATTGAACTTTTCCCACACAAAAATGTTTTACAAGGAAAAAATCAGTCTAAATCTATATCTCAGTATAAAAACCAAGGATGGTAAGTTTGAGAGAATAAATACCCAGACATTCTGAGTAATATTAATTTTCTACAAGCTTTCATCAGCCATAAACCTTGCATTCTTTTTTTGTCCTTATTGAAAAAAAAAAAAAAAAAACAACAGCAGCAGCAGCAAAGTTCAGATTCTCCTGAATTTTTATATCAGAAAATCTATCTTAAAACTCCAGCACTCCTAGTTCTTTTTCTGCTTTTCTAGGAATCCCCAGGTGATTAATGTATTCCTACAAATTCACCCTTATCCAGTCTTCCAGTTTTATTCTTTATTAAATCAAGTTGACCTAGACCTTTTCGATAGCTATCTTCCCTTAGGTTGCTGCCATTTTCCTCAATAATAAACCACCACCTGGGGCAAGCCTTATTTCTTAATACGTTACCCTAACAGAGAAACCAAACTGTGTGTTTGCATAAGGAAAGTACATAAGATTTTACATGTGAATCTATCACTGTAGTAACACTTCACCAAAAAGTCAGTAATGACAGAAGGGAAGGGAAGAACCGCAAAGACATTTTACTGCTGTGGCTACATGCGGCCACTTGCCGAGTCTACAACCGGTCTTATCCTTGACACTGTAGGCAAGGGCCAGACTACCTCATTTTGCTCTCTCACACAAGCCTGTACAGTCAAGCATTCTAATTATGGCCACGCCATGGAGACTACCATCTCCAACTGCCGAAGGACTCCCCGGGAAAATAAACAGGCGGGGCAACCAACTGCATATATCGCCATGCTTAGAAAACTAGCAGACCAGCTCCCAGGGAATGTACCATTTGTCAAGGGAAAGGAAGCAAAGCCCTAAGGACTTTGCTCTTATGTGCAGGACACTGAGTTTACCTGAGACAGAAAGTTTAAAACCAGGCTATTATCAATTGACAATTTTAAGTTCCTTTCAAAGAGATCTCAAGAGTACAATGGAGACAGTTATAGGAATAAAAACTCCTTGGGGATTTATACACAAAATTTAGTGATTATATTCTAATACTATCAAATAATCGGGGCACCTAGATGGCTCAGTTGGTTAAGCGTCCCACTTCGGCTCAGGTCATGATCTTCTCGCAGTTTGTGGGTTCGAGCCCTGCATCAGGCTCTGTGCTGGAGCCTGGGGCCTGCCTCAGATTCTGTGGCTCCCTCTCTCTCTGCCCTCCCCCTGCTCGCGCTCTGTCTCTCTCAATTATCAGTAAACGTTAAAAAAAAAAAAAAAAAAGAACTAATACGATCAGATCATTAATGATAACTAGTGTAAAAATATATAAGGTTTCACTTTTAGAGAAAAACAAAACAGAAGAAAAATGGTTTTGAGATATAAAGAATAGCAGAAGAGACCTAATTAAAATAGAGTGGCCAAATGGGGACCCTCTGAGAATGAGCCAGGCCACCCTGAAGGGCGAGGCAGCTGATTCCTGTCCACAGCCTCATACAAAGAAGCTCATATTTGTATCTGACACTTCTCACCATGTCTAATTAATGTGTTGTGAATAATAAACACAGCACAAAGATAAAAGAAACACCCGCAGACACAAACACACATACTCAAAGAGAGGAAAATGAGAAAATGAAACAAATTGGCAAACTCTGCTCAAATAAGAACAAGAAACATTTTATCCAGTATAAAAATATATCTGGTGATCTAAATCCAATTAGAAATGGAGCATTTCGCCTCAAAAAAAAAAAAAAAATCACAAAATATATGGAAATCTAGTTCAAATAAACATCACCCATTTTGCATTTGCAAAATGATCCCGAATGATGTGAAACATTGTTCAAGGTATCTTGCTGCATGTGAATCTACCCCAAGAATGTTTAGGCAATTGTACTACATTAGTACGATGGAAAGAAATATATACACTATTAGCATTTCTCCAAGAATTAAGTTAGAGTTTCTTTGAAAGTAACTATAAGCTTTCATCCTTTATAAAAAAAAAAAAAAAAATGTGTTTGAAATGTTTAAATGTAAATATTTCTAGTTTGTACTCAGCAAATTTTTCTCTAAAATCTTGAGCCTTCCTATTCCCCATGATGAAATTTTGCTACACATTTTACTTGCTGGCTGATGAATAGTGGGTCTTACTAACCTAGGAGTTTATGGGGTTTTCTTTCACTGAAAATTAAATAAAAAACAAAACACGTGTGAATACCTGAGTAGACAAATTGACACTTGCTATATTGAACCAGCAAGCATATTATATAAGCCAAGTTAACAAAGCAGTAATTTCAATTGATTTTATTACTAAAATTGGCAGAGAGAGAAAATACAGCTGGCAGTGAAATATACCAGCAATTTTATACTATTCAGAACATGTGATATTTATGTCTAAAAAGTAGCTGCACATATATCCAATGGTGTTTGTTCAAATAGGAAATCCTTTATAGGCAATTAAAATGGAGAAGATCTGGCCAAATCACTTACTGGAGTGCTCTGGATTTTATTTGTATTCATCATCATAAAAATGCAAGTCCTAACTGACCATGGGCATATTATCATTATTATTGCATTTCCTGCTGTCCTGATGGTCTTGGGGCTTTGGGTAGGTTCTACAAAGCTAATTAAACAATTCTTATTCCAGAAACAATGTATTAGTGGAATTCTCACCATCACACTCCTCCTTGCCACTATCCTCAACAAAAAGGATACTTTGTGGCACACATTTTTTAATTGAATAAAAAATAATGGTCAGGGCGCCTGGGTGGCTCAGTCGGTTAAGCCTCCGATTTCAGCTCAGGTCATGATCTCACAGTCCGTGAGTTCAAGCCCCGCGTCGGGCTCTGGGCTGATGGCTCAGAGCCTGGAGCCTGCTTCCGGTTGTGTCTCCCTCTCTCTCTGCCCCTCCCCCATTCATGCTCTGTCTCTCTCTGTCTCAAAAATAAATAAACTTAAAAAAAAAATTAAAAAAAAACAATAATGGCAAAAATAATCAATTAAAGTTATAGAGAGCTTTCTCAGTATTGAAAATCAAGACTAGAAAATATTCCAATTTACTTAAAAAATTCCCTTTGGGTTTCTGAGGCTAGGTTTATATATGCTTCCCATCGATTTTCATTTATTATTTTATTTGCTTATCTATGCTCAGAGAATTGTATTGTTTATGTTTAATGTCTCTCCCCCCTCTGTATTTAGGTAGATTTTACAGAAAAAAAAAAAAGGAAAAAAAGAAAAACAGAAAAAAAAAAAAAAACAAGCGTAGAAAACCTTATCACTGAGGCAGAGAGTTTTCAAAAAAAAAAAAAAATTGGGGCGCCTGGGTGGCTCAGTCGGTTAAGTGGCCGACTTCGGCTCAGGTCATGATCTCACAGTCCATGAGTTTGAGCCCCGCGCGGGGCTCTGTGCTGACAGCTCAGAGCCTGGAGACTACTTCAGATTCTGTGTCTTCTCTCTCTGCCCTTCCTCCATTTGCACTCTCTCTCTCTTTCTCTCAATAATAAATTAAAACTTAAAAAAAAAAAAAAAAAGATGTTCCTTTTTTAAAGGAGATTAAAGTTTATAGCAAAACAAAGAGGAAGTCACAGAGATTTCCCAGATAGCCCCATACATGTAGCTTATCCCATTATGAACATTCCTTAGCAGAATTGTACATTTGTTACATTAAACTAATATAGATGACAGATTATAACCATTCAGAGCCCAAATTTTACATCACAGATATTATATTACATTGCACTACAGTTCACTCTTGATGTTTCTATTCTAGAGATTTGGATAAATGTACAATGACATATACTCATTATTACGGTGTCATGTATATATTGTCAATGCCCTAAAAATCCTCTGTTTTCTGCCTCTTCATCTCCACTGCACACCCCTCACCCCAACCCTGGCTTACAACCACTAATCGTTTTATTATTTCCATAGTTTAGCTTTTCCAGAATGTCATATAGTTGGAATCATGCAGTATGCAACCTCTTCATACGGGCTTCTTTCATTGGTAACATGTACTTAAGATTTCTCCATGTCTTTTCATGGTGGTGGCAGCTCATTTCTTTTTAGTCTTGAGTAATATTCCATTGTCTGGATGTGCCCGAGTTTATCCTGAAATTCACCTACTGAGAGCCCCTTGATTGCTTCCAAGTTGTCTGTTAAAATCTCAGCCCTATTTATTTATTTATTTATTCATTTTTTCTTATTGTTGAGTTTTATGACCTCTTGATATAATTTGGCTACCAGTCTTTCATGGAATGTCTTTTGTAAATATTTTCTCCCAGTCTGTGGCTTGACTTCTCATCCTTTTGACATTGTTTTCCGCAGAGCAGAAGTTTTAATTTTAATGAAATCCAACTTATCAATTATTTCTTTCATGGCTCTAGTTTTTGGTGTTATACCTAAAAATGCAGCACCATACCCCAAATCATCTAAGTTTCTCTCCGAGTTTTATAGGTTCACATTTTATGTTTAAGTTATTTATGTTCCATTTTGAGTTAATTTTGGTGAAGAGCGTAAGGTTTGTTAAGAGTTTCATTATTTTTCATGTGGATGTTCAGTTGTTCCATAAGCATCTGTTGAAGAAAGCATCTTTGCTCCATTGAACTGTCTTCACTCCTTTGTCAAAGAGCAAATGGCTGTATTCAGGGGGACCTATAGGTAATCCAACTTGCTATTCTATTCTTTTGATCTGTTTTTTCCACAAACTACACTGCTTTGATTACTATAGCTTTAAAGTAAGCCTTGAAGTTGTGGGGGCATTGGTCTTCCAACTTGGTTCTTCTCTTTCCATATTGTGTTGGCTATTTTGGGTCTTTTGCCTCTCCATATAATCTTTGAAGCCATTTTTCAATATTCCCAAGATAAGTTGCTGTATTTTGACTGGGGTTACATAGATCAAATTGGGAAGCACTGACATCTTGACAACATTGAGTCTGCCTACTCATGAACATAGAATACTTTTCCATGTATTTAATTCTTTGATTTTGTTCATCAAAATGTTATAGTTTTCCTCACATAGTTCATATTTATATATATATATATATATATATATATATATATATATATATATATATAATTTAATTTATAACTAAGTGTTTCATATGTTAGGGTGCTAATGTAAACAACACTATGCTTTTAGCTTTAAATTCCACTTGGTGGTATGAAATAAAGTGATTGAGTATATTAAACATTTGTCCTGCAACCTTACCATAATTGTTTATTATGAAGGGGAGATTTTTTAAATTTCTTAAATTTACATTGCACCTTACTCCTTATCCAGGTTTGTCACACATTTCATAATGAAAATCAGAAATCAGAAAATCAGAAAATCAGAAAATAAGACATTCAGGCAGGATTGGCATTACCTTTGAATTATATAAATGAAATGCATTAGGGGTCTAATTAAAATGTCACAACTACTTTGTACCAGACTTTGGAAGAAAAATCACATACTATAACTTCTGGTCCCATGTCCTCTTATTCTCAAAAAAAGTATTTTAAGTCAACAATTTGGTCACGGAAATTCCAGGACTGCTACCTACCAGAATTAGTGGTACTCAGTAAGGTTAAAGATTACTTTGTTCAAGGATAAGCTGTGGGTCTTAGAGTGAATCACAGCTTTATCAAATGATAGAACTGAGGTTAGGCAATATATAATGTTCAGGATCAAGGATGGACTGAGATTCAAGGATAAACTGAAGGGCAGACTGCTCAAAAACCAATAATAAGATGGCCAAAAGAGTCAAGGACGGGGTGAAGAGATAATAGGGTGCATTAACATTTCGGGTGTCAGAATAATCCTGTGGCTAAGTCAAAAAGGCTACTTGTGCATCCTTTGAACAAATATTATTGAATACCTACTACCTGCTATAGCACATTGCGAGGCTGATATGAATAAGAGAAAGTCATGCCTTCGTATGAATTCTATGCTAGGAGAACCAAGCTAATTTCTTCAACAATGTCTGACAATGAGACAGGTTTGGTTTTTATACTACATAGTAAAAAAGGTAAATATTTCATCAGATGTTAGAAATAATTGTTTCGGAGATTCGGAAAAAAAATTTGTGTTTTGAACCCAGTGTGAATATAAATGTATTAGTATAACGTAGTATACTAATTAGTATAATGTATTAGTATATAAATGTATTAGTATATTTAAGATTTAAAGAATAGTTATTTTTAAAAGTTTTTGATGCTGGGGATGATATATTGATTTACTACTAGTTTACATAATATAATTGAATTAGCCGACATAGGATTACCGAACAATGATGGTAATAGAGAAGGCCCTACTCCCAGAAATCAATGCATAATTCAGATACATATAAAGTGATGGTGAGCTTAATGAATCTTTCCAAATGTAAAGAATGCGGAAAAAAATAAATGAACTGGTGTGCTACCTGCCTGGCTCTGATAAGTCCTGAGAAGTAAATCAGACAAAAAAAAAAAAAAAAATGCAAAAAATAATCTGTTTTTTAAGCCACATATACATGGAGACGTTATTGGATTTATCAGATCCATATTTGTCTTATTTCTTACCTTTGGTTGTCCAGGTCTTACTTTATTCTGTAATCATAAAATAATCGTAAAATGATATTTGAGGCTGCATTTGAAGCAATAATGAAATTCTCAACCATGACAGCAATGGCTGTCACTTTTCACTTATTTTAATAAGTGAAACCCCTTTAGGGTTCATATTGAAAACAATTTTGGAAGGGAATTTTGTCTCCTCTCACTAAAAAATAAAATCAGCAAGCTGGCATTACCTCATAGGTCTTAGATAATTGGTAAAAATGCCTTATCTAAGAGAAAAGGAAGATGATACCAGAGTAAGGAGACCCTAGGCTCACCTTGTCCCATGAACACAACTAGATAACTATCAAATAATCCTTAATACCTCAGAAATAGAACTGAAGACTGACAGAATAACTTCCACAACTAAAGTGAGAGAAGAGGCCACATTAAAGAAGGTAGGATATGGGGACGTGTGGTTTAGAGGAGAGATGGGTCACAAGCGCAGCAGTGGGGAGGGAGCTGTGTCATCAGAGAAAGGTGAGAGAGAGAAGCACAGAAAGGAACACACAAAGAGAACATTTCCCCAAAGTCATTGGCATGGAAAATAAGAGGGGCTGAATGCTGTGAGTTCTTGCAACCAGTGGGGCTTAAAGCCTGGAGATTCAAAGGTCAGCAGGCCTGGCTGGGATAGAGCCCAGAGGGCTTGGGTTGCTCCTGGAGAGCAGCCAGGAAAACAACCTGGGGGCAGAGAGTGTGCAAAGAGGATCTAAAGAGCCTCTGGGACACACAGCGGAGAGATTATTCACTTTATCTGGAGTGTGTCTCTGAGAATCAGCATTCGCAGAGATGTCTCCTCAGGAACGAAGTTGCTGACCAGTGCCATTTTCTTCCTCTTCTCTGCATAAACAAAGCCACTGAGATCTGCAGGGGAAGGACTGCCTAACCTGCTTACACCAAGCACCACCCCTTTGTGATCTGGTAGGACTACCCCTCTCAGTCACGCTTGCCTCAGGCAAGGAGAGCCTTTGCAGCCAACCTGCCTGAGGGATAGAGCAGCCAAAACACAACAGAGAGCAGGCAGCACAGACTGGAGACACTCCCTGAAACTCGGGGCCCTGGGTACTACATGACTTCTTCATAAGGCCATTACTTTCAGAAGCAGGAGACGTAACTGGATTTTCTAACACACAGAGGAGGCGGACACTTAGATAAATATATATCCCAAATGAAAGAACAAGAGATCTAAGTGAAACAGATATAAGTAACAAGCCTGAGAGAAAATTCAAAGCAACAATCATAAGGACACTCACTGGGCTTGAGAAAAAAAAAAAAAAAAAAAAGACTTTAGTAAGAGCCTTACCATAGAGATGAAAGAGTCAAAAAGGAATCAATCAGAGATGAAGGGTGTAACAAACAAGACTGGAAACAAGCTTGATGCAATGAACAGCAGGCAGGAAGAAACAGATGAATAAATTAGTGATCTAGAAGACAAAGCAATGGAAAGTAATGAAGCCGAACAAAAGAGAGAAAGAAGAATTCTGCAACACAAGACTTAGAGAACTCAGTGACTCCATCAAACATAATAATGTTTGTTTTATAGAGGTCCCAGAAGAAGAGAGACAAAAGGGCAGAAAATTTATTTGAAGTAATAATAGCTGAAAACTTCTCCAGTCTGTAGAAAGCAACAGACATCCACATCCAGAAGGCACAGAGAACTCTCAACATCATCAATAAAAGCAGTCCAACACTATGACTTATTGTAATTAAATTTGCAAAATATAGTGATAAAGAAAAAAATCTGAAAATTAGCAAGACAAAAGAAGTTCTTAACTTAAAGGGAAACCCATAAGGTTTACAGATTTCTCAGCAGAAACTTGGCAAGCCAGAAAGGAATGGCATGATATATTCAAAGTGTTGAATGGGAAAAATCATTCTAAGTATATTCTATCCAGCAAGTCAATCATTCAGGTTAAAAGTAGAAATAAAGAATTTCCCGGATAAACAGAAAATAAAAGAGTTCATGACCACTAAACCAGCCCTGCAAGAAATGTTAAAGGGATTCTTAGAATGCAAAGGACAGACCAAAAGTGATAAAGACAAGAAAGGATCAGAGAAAATCTCCAGAAACAACAAATGACAAAACAAATAAAAAAAAAAAAAGTAATAAATACATATTTATCAATAATTACTTTGTACATAAATAGACTAAATGCTCCAATCAAAAGTCATAGAGTGTCAGAATGAATTTAAAAAACAAGATCCAACTGTATGGTGCCTACAAGAGACTCATTTTATTTATTTTATTTTATTATTTTTTAAAAAGTTTAATTTTGAGAGAGAGAGAGAGCACACATGAGCTCAGGAGGGGCAGAGAGAAAGAGACGGAGACACAGAATCCAAAGCAGTCTCCAGGCTCCACGCTGCCAGCAGAGTCTGACATGGGGCTTGAACTCACAAACTGTGGGATCATGACCTGAACCCTGAGACTCATTTTAGAACTAACAGGCACCTGCAGATTAAAAGTGAGAGGATAGAGAAAGATTTATCAATCAAATGAATGTCAAAAGAAGGCCAGAGTAACAAGACATATATTGAACAAACCAGATTTATATCAAAGACTGTAACAAGAGACAAAGGACAAGGAGATATAAAAACTATAAATATTTATGCCCGCAACTTGGAGACACCCACATATATAAAACAATTAATAAGAAACATAAAGAAATTGAGGCGCCTGGGTGGCTCAGTGGGTTAAGCATCCAACTTCGGCTCAGGTAGTGATCTCAACAGCTTGTGAGTTCGAGCCTCTCATCGGGCTCTGTGCCCACAGCTCAGAGCCTGGAGCCTGCTTCAGATTCTGTCTCCCTCTCACTCTGCCCCTCCCCACTCATGCTGTCTGTATCTCTCTTTCTCCTTCAAAAATAAATAAACATTAAAAAATTAAAAAAAAAAGAAACATAAAGAAACTAATTTGTAATAATATAATAATTAATAATATTAGGGGACTTTGTTATTATCTGTCCATCAATGGACAGATCATCTAAACAAAAAATTAAAAAAGAAACAATAGCTTTGAATGACATACTGGGTCTGATGGACTTAACTGATATATTCAGATCATTCCATCCTAAAATAGCAGAATACACTTTATTTTCAAGTGCACATGAAACATTCCCCAGAATAGATCACATATTAGGTTGCAAAACAGAACTCAACCCCGAGTCGAGCTCCAGCAGGTCCAGGGGTTCCCGAAGGATGAACGGCGTCGGCGAAAAAGTGAAAATAAAACAAAACCAAAACCAAAATAAAAATAAAAAACTAAAATCAAAAGCTAAGATAAAAAACTAAAATAAAAATGGACACAGACAACAGCAGTGTGTTGAACTGGCCGATTTATTGCAGTAAATGTGACATTCTATATGCTAGTGATTTCCTTGTAGCATACGTCATCTATGCTTTTCTAACATTACCTAATTTTGAAAATTTTCTCATGTATAAACAACCTTTAAGAAATAACATGGTGATTTTCCCCTAACTTTCCCGTATACCCTTTGATTATAGATTCATTTCTTACATTATTCCATTATCATCTGCGTTTATCTATAATCTACAAAGCATTTGCTTTGCTGTTCTCGTGAAAGGCCCTCCATTTCTCAACACCTCAAGTGGAATGGTTACAGGGATGTGACCTCCTAACCACATGAGGCCAGAAGAACAATGTGTTTGCCTCGGTCCAAGGTGCCAGAAAGGGGCTGAAAAGGCCTTAGAAACCCATGCCTCATACATTCTCAGAGAGACAATGCACCTAGGAACCAATGAACCATTCTGTAGCTTAACCGACTAGGTTCAATCATCATCTGGAATGGCTCCTGGGGGCCAAGTGGGCCTAGGGGTCAGAGTGACCTGTATCCATAGATACACTCCTTAGTGACCGGAGTGGGGCTTTCGGATCCATGTGTCTCTCCTTTACAGGCTTTCTTTGCTGGCAAAGGTATGAGGCTATCCTTCCTGAAAGTAGAGGAGTCTCCATAGGGATGGCAAGGGCTAAAAGTGAGGCCGCACAATTTCCTGTGGAACCTTATTTTCTTCCCTAATCGTTCTTTTCCCAGGGCGCCTGCCGAGGGCAATTCCCCAACAGACAATACCCCAGGCACTTTCAAGGCCAAATTACCTAAACGCGGGAGGACAAGAAGCTTTGCAGTCACCAATCCGTCCACAGCCCGGGCCCTGCCACTCAGGCTGGGATAGCTCGGCTTCCAGCAACTCAAGAAATACAAAATGATTGAAGTCACACCATGCACCTTTTCTGACCACACACTATGAAACTAGAAGTCAACCACAAGAAAAAAAATCTAGAAAGGCCACAGGTACATGGACATGAAAAAACATACTACTAAACAATGAATGTTCAGCCAAGAAATCAAAAAACAAATAAAAAAAAACAAATAAATGGAAACAGGTCTTTCTGAGGTTCTGTCCTCCAGGTCTTTGGTGTCCAATAATGGAGAAGCAGTCAGTGGAGTTTGCCTGGGTTAAACCATTAAAGCTACTGGGAACAGGGGTAGATTCCTTGGATAGGACTCCCCCTTCCTGATGTCTGTGACCACCAGCCTGGCATTCTGTCACTTGAAAGCCAGTGGCCACTCTGATTACATTTATTCCAAAGGAGTTCTGCTGGGGTAAATTATGCCAGGCCCATGACACAACTTTTAGAGGTAAAACTGGAGTTGTCTCACAAAGTCATGGCAAGCTGGCATAACAGTCAGAATCTTCTAGGTAAACAGGGCCTCTCTGGTAAACACTCTGCAAGATTGAGCACTCATTTAGGGTCTATAGTTGAGTGTAGACATCCCCAGGTGGCAAATAATCACAGGACCAAACCATTAAGAGTCTTGGATACTCCAGCCTGGCCAAATGGGAGGTATCTAACAGGGACTAGTCTAGGGTATGGGAAATTGAAAGAGATCTCTGTTCTCTTTTTGATCTCTGTTTGTTGGGAAATTGAAAGAAATCTCTATCCCACCTGGTTATTGGATAATGCCTGGGAGATTGAAAGAAATCTCTGTCCCACCTGGTTGTTTGGTCTGTTTGTTGTTCTGTTTGTTGTTTTTTCCTGTTTAAATCTCCACCTTGGATGCTTGGCTTTTGTGCACTTCCTCCTTTCCTTACAACCCTGGATAAACGAGACAGCAACTCTTTGGGTCACTGGAAGCATGCATCAGGAACAGGAAAATGAAACCCAAAATTAACTTCCAGGTTATGACCACTGCCCTGATAAAATCCCTTACTGGCTCAGACCATCCAGAGTACATGAGTGAAATCTGACTTGTGCCCATGCAAATGGACAATAAAGTAACTTCTGGAAAGATCTATAATTACCTTCACCACATTATGATAGTAAAATATTTTCCCAGGGAGGAGCCTATGCTTCATTTACATAACATACAATGTGTACAGTCATGTTTTCTTAAGGTGCATGTGTGACTTATGCCCACTTCTACATAGGATAACCAGGCTTCCCTAGCTGAATACTTATCCTAACCCTAAACAAAAAGCACCCATTCATCCTCTCTCAGGGAGTCACAGTTTTTGAAGCCATTCCCCATGATCTCCTTATTTGCTGCAAATAAAAGTTTCCTTTGTGCCACAGTCACAAAAATACATGGAAACAAATGAAAATAAAAACACAATAGCCCAAAATCTTTGGGTCACATCAACAGTGGACCTAAGAGGGAAGTATATAGCAATACAGGTCTACCACAAGAAATAAGAAAAATCTCAAATAAACAACCTAACCTTACACCTAAAGGAGCTAGAAAAAGAACAGCAAATGAAACCTAAAGCCAGCGTAAGGAAGGAAATAATAAAGATTAGAGCAGAAATAAATATTGGAGAAACTAAAACAAAACAAAACAAAACAATAGAACAGATCAATGAAACCAGGACCTAGTTCTTTGAAAAAAAATAATAAAATTAATTAACCTCTAGAAGACTTATCAAAAAGAAAAGAGAAAGGACCCAAATAAATAAAATCACAAATGAAAGAGGAAAAATAACAACCAACACCATACAAATACAAAAAATTATAAGAGAATATTATGAAAGCTAACAAACTAGACAACCTGGGAGAAATTGATAATTTCCTAGAAACATATGAACTAATAAAACTGAAACAGAAAGAAATAGAAAACTTGAACAGACTGATAACCTTCAAATAAATTGAATCAGTAATCAAAAAACTCCAACCAAACAAAAATCCAGGACCCCATGGATTCACAGGCAAATTCTACCAAACATTTAAAGCAGAGTTAATACCTATTCTACTCTATTCCAAAAATTAGAAAGTAAAGAAGAACTTCCAAATTCATTTTATCAGGCCAATATTACCATGATACCAAAACCAGATAAAGACTCCACTTAAAAAGAGAACTACAGACCAATGTCACTCATGAACACAGATTCAAAAATTCTCAGCAGTATACTAGCAAACCAAATCCAACAATACATTAAAGAAAATCATTCACCCCAATCAAGTGGATTTATTCCTAGGTTACAAGGATGGTTTAATATTGGAAAATCAATTCACATGACATACCACATTAATAAAAAAAATTAAGAACCATATGATCATTTTTTAATGTTTATTTTTGAGAGACAGAGAGACAGACAGACAGAGGCAAGTGGGGGAGGGACATAGAAAGGGAGACACAGAATCTGAAGGAGGCTCCAGGCTCTGAGCTGTCAGCACAGAGCCTGACATAGGGGTTGGAACCCACAAGCTGTGAGATCATGACTTGAGTCTAAGTCGGATGCTCAACTGACTGAGCCCCCCCAGGTACCCCTAGAAACATATGCTCATTTTAATAGATGCAGAAAAAGCATTTGACAAAGTATAACATCCATTCAGATAAAAAACCTCAAAAAAGTATGTTTAGAGGGAAAGTACCTCAACATAATAAAGGCCATATATGAAACACCCACAGCTATAATATCATGCTCAATGGGGAAAAAACTGAGAGCTTTTCTTCTATGGTCAGGAACAAGACAGGGATGTCCACTCTCACCACTGTTACTTAACGTAGTATTGGAAATCCTAGGCACAACAATCAGACAGCAAAAAGAAATAAAAGGCATCCAAATCAACAATAGTCAAACTTTTACTCTTTGGAGATTACATGATATTCTATATAGAAAACCCAAAAGACTCCACCAAAAAATGGTAGAACTGATAAATAAATTCAGTTAAGTCACAGGACACAAGATCATTGTATAAGAATCTGTTGCATTTCTATACACCAATAATGAAGCAGCAGAAAAAGAAATTAAGGAATCAATCACATTTATAATGACATCAAAAAACCATAGGATACCTAGGAATAAACCTAACCAAAGAGGTGAAAGACTTATATTCTAAAAAGTATAAAACATTGATGAAAGAAATTGAAGCTGACACAAAGAAATGGAAAGACATTCCTTGCTCATGGGTTGGTAGAAGAAATACTGTAAAAATGTCTACACTACCCAAAGCAATGTACACATTTCATGCAATTCCTATCAAAATACCAACAGCAGTTTTCAGAGCTAGAACAAGCAATCCTAAAATTCATACTACTTACAGTAGTGCCAAATAAACCAAATATTTACAGTGTCCCTATTAAAGTCTTACCTCTAAAGTAAGATTCAGTGTATTGGATGCAAATATTAATCTAACAAAAGCACACTCCCCCCACCCTATTTTGATGAACATTTTTAAGCCGAAGGGTATTGGTGTGAAATGCTTCTGTGATTTTTTTCTCAAGAGGAAATACATGGAAAGAATGCTTGTTCCTTAAGCTTTTAAAGTTGGTCTCGAAACTTTCACAATGTTTCCTACATGACTTGAAGAATCTCTACTCTAAGAAGCAGAATTCCAAGACAAGCACTCTTTTTAGTTTTTCTGTATTCTCTTCATAGTGACAAGTCCACAGTTAGTTGGGATCCACAAAAGACCTCAAATAGCCAAAACAACCTTGAAAAAGAAAAGCAAAGCTGGAGGCATCACAATTCCATACTTCAAGTTATATTACAAAGCTGTAGTGATCAAAACAGTATGATAGTGACATAAAAATAGGCACAAAGATCAATAGAACAGAATAGAAAATCCAGAAATGAACCCACAACTATATGGTCTGTTAATCTTTGACAAATCAGAAAAGAGTATCCAGTGGAAAAACTGGACAGCAACATGTAAAAGAATGACACTGGACCACTTTTTACACCATATAGAAAAATGCCATAATCTTGCATCAAGATAGATATATTTTTATTTTATTTTTTAAAACTAAGTTTTACAGCCAATGTGGGGCTTGAATGCACAACCCTGAGATCAAGAGTTGCATGCTTTACTGATTAACCCAGCCAGGTGCCCTGCATTAAGGTAAATTTAGTATAAATCAAATCTCTACATCCCTTTTGTTTTTGTAAAAATTGGCAGGTTTTTAAGAGATTTTATATAGAATTTATAAAATACTTCAAGAAGCTAATTATCAATTTATCTGTTCTTATGCCAGCACTCACTTTAACTTTTGAAATTAGATAGGATAAATACTATAATTTTGTTCTCTCTATGAAGCTATTTTTAAATTATGTCCTTTTGAATCTAGCCATGCTGTCGGGTTTTAGGTAATATCTCATTACAGTTTTGATTTGCATTTTCCTGATGGTTAGTGATGTTTAGCATCTTTTTATGTGTCTGTTGGACATCTATATGTCTTCTTTGGGAAAATGTCTATTCAAGTCCCCTTCCCATTAATAAAAAAAAAAAAAAAGTGTTTTTATTTTTGAGAGAGAGAGAAAGAGCACAAGCAGGGGAGGGCAGAGAGAGAGAGAGAGAGAGAGAGAACGAATCTGAAGCAAGATCCAGGCTCTGAGCTGTCAGTGCAGAGCCGGATGTGAGGCTCAAACCCATGAATTGGGAGATCATGACCTGGACTGAAGTCAGAGGACTTCCCATTTTTAATCAGATTATTTTGGGATTAAGTTGTGCAATTTTTTTTACATATTTTCAACATTAACCCCTTATTTATCATTTGCAAACTTTTTTTCCCATTTACTGGGTTGCCTGTTTTTTTGTTTTTTTGTTTTTTAACGTTTATTTATTTATTTATTTATTTATTTTTTGAGACAGAGAGAGACAGAGCATGAACAGGGGAGGGTCAGAGAGAGGGAGACACAGAATCTGAAACAGGCTCCAGGCTCTGAGCGGTTAGCACAGAGCCCCATGCGGGGCTTGAACTCACGGACCACGAGATCATGACCTGAGCTGAAGTCGGCCGCTTAACCGACTGAGTCACCCAGGCGCCCCGGTTTTTTTTTTTTTTTTTTTTTTTATGGTTTCCTTTACTGTGCAAAAGCTTTTTATTTTTGTATAGTACCAGCAGTTTATTTTTTCTTGTGTTTCCCTTGTGTTAGGAGACATATCTGTAATACATATATTTTAAATCAGTAAACTAAATAAGCTAGAATATGCATTCCTGAATAAATTCTTATGAGTAAGAACTTTATCAGACCTAGATTAATCAATATGATAAATCATTCATTCTCAACTTTTTTTCAAAGACCTGTGCATGTGCTGACATTGCTAAATCCTGAGAAAGATAAAGTGAATCAGAGTAGGTTCCTTAGTATTTTTATTTTTCTCTCAAAAACCTTAAAATCTAGCGGCACAGATCGATAACTAGAATTGTAAAGTATCTACAATACAGGATATTTAACACTATGTACATAATGTAGGATATTTAACACTATGTAAATGCAGAGTAGGACATGCTACCCATAGCAGAAACACATGATAATATTCACCATGTAATAACACACTATTGCTCAATTTTCAAATAAAAATAATAATAAGCTGGGAAAGAATATAGAGCATACAGAGTATATTCTAGTTGCTGGGAATGCACGAAGATAACAGTTTGCTGTTGTTCAGTTCTTAAAATGATTTTGTAGATGACATAGAATATAGAAAACCAACTGCTGACTGGTGAGGCAGGCAAAGAATATGCCACAGAGGAGCATACACACCAGGTTGAAGAACTAAGATTTCATTCTAAAGGTTAATGTAAAGAGTTTTAGGGAAGTCAGTGCGCTCTGTTTTTACCAAGATACGTGTTTTTGCCAAGAAATTTTTGAAAATTTAAACACTATTTATTGGATGCTCTTAGTAGCCCAACACAGAATTCAACATGGCATTTGGGTTGCCTTCTCTACCTTTATTTTATGAATATTCCGATGAAATTTGTTTTTTAAAATAGTGAAATGGAAAAAAAATGGTATTCAATATTAGGCTGGAGAGGCTTCCAACCCTTGGGTTGCATCCAAGGAATGGAACAGTGGTTCTTAATAGAATAACCACTCAATGGTTTTTCACCATATCAACAAATCATGAAGAAAAGCCACATGGCCATCTTTCGTGAAAAACTGAATCTTTTCCCCTAAAGTCAGGAATGTAGAGGCCAAGAATAGGCAAGCCCAAAATGTGTCACTTTGGTTTACAGATTATTTTAAATAAAAATCACTTAAGAAACATCCAGTGCAAAAAAAGAATACTCTGACAGCAAGAAATAAATCTTTCACGTGAAAGGTATCTTCTTGTACCAGGAAATAAAGAGACATCCTTATCACTAGAGAAAGGGAATATAGGGCCAAAAGCTGTATAATAAACCTTGTTACTTTTTACTAATTTACTGCCTCAGCCCAACTTCTGTTTAGAGTTCCTTATTAATTGAAGGTCCCAAACACGAGTTTTCTTTGTTCCTGTCAATCCCTCACAGATTTATTGTTTCTTTGTTTACAAAGTATCAAAACTACCTGCCTTAATTATTTCTTTAGGGTCTTAATTTCATTATTGAGCCTCTATGTGTATGTAATTAAACTTTTTTTTTCTCTTGTAAATCTGTGTCATGTCAAGTTAATTATTAGACCAGCTAGAAGAATCTTAAAGGTTGAAAAAATTTTCCTCCTCAACAGAAACAAGTGGCTTATGCCCCTTTTAATGACCCTATGAAACATGGAAATGAAGTTTGCACATTAATTCAAAACAAAACAATTAAATTGTGTGTCTAGAATCCATGGTTGCATACATTAAAAAATCAAAAAGAATACACAAAAATTGGTACTGGAACTAATAAGTATACGTAAGATGCTTCAGGATACAAGATCAACACACAAAAATATATTTTCAGTAGACACTTGGAAACTAAAGCCAAAACCAAACCAAACAAAATAGCAACAACAACCAAATAAGAACAGACTAGTTTATTTTCCATAAGCAATAAACAGCCTGAAATACTAATACTAATATATATATATATATACACATATATATATATATCCATATATATATATACACATATATATCCATATATATATATATATATACACACATATATATCCATATATATATATATATATATATATATATATATATCTCAAAAAGTATGCAGGTGACTTTTGTTCTGACTTTGCATATGTCAGGAAGGACTTGGCATATGTATTTAATTACTTCGGTTTAATTTAGTTTTTATTTTATTATATTATATTCATATACACAATTATTACTTATATCCATATGCTTGTAGAACATATTGTAAACACAGCAATTTTATCCTAATCTCATCTACCTGCAACCAAACTCTTTTAGTTCTTCAAAGCTACTTTCATCTTTCTTTCCAAATTCTATTGATATTTGTGGGAAACCAAATAGCTATGTACTGGTTAAGGACATTCGGGGAAACGCATTGCACTGCTTTCTGACCCTGCTGAAACAGTGGACCAGTATCTAGATCAATATCCAGTTTAATATATTATATATATATACATACATATATATGTATATACATATGTATATGTATATACATATATATACATACATATATATGTATATACAAATGTATATATATACATACATATGTATGTATATATATACATATATATGTATGTACATATATATACACATATACATATATATACATATATATATGATATATACAATATATATATATTTTATAATATATATGTACTTGTAGGGTTTGGGTCCTGCCTGTGTGCATGAATTTCTTAGATCATGTTATCTACAGAATATCTTACTTGTTCCCCACCCTCCTTTTGGCATCTGCTCTTCTGTAGTCTTAGGAACACCTTGGATTTTTTTGCATGCTTTCTATATGTTCTTACTGGCATGTAGCCACTGACATATTGCACAATATTTTCATTATAGTGTATGCCTAATAAATACGGGAGCTTTGAGAACAGCTCGGGAAGACATCCCTTAGCCTCCCTCCCACCTCTTTTGACTTGCACGGAGTCTTGAGTAACCCTTTCTGCCACCCTTGGCTTTGCAGGACAAAGCCCAAAGCCGAACCCACAATTGGTGACCCCGACATGATAAGCTGAACTCACAGATATTACTTTTAATACAAAAATAAACTGTTTACATTGTTACCTTATGGAGTTAAGTTTTAGATTTTTGAGGATTTAACTTAATTTTTTTTTTTTTTTAATCTTTATTTTTGAGAGAGAGAGACAGCATGTGAGCAGGGAAGGAGCAGAGAGAGAGGGAGACACAGAATCCGAAGCAGGATCCAGGCTCTGAGCGGTCAGCACAGAGCCTGATGCGGGGCTCGAACTCACGAACTGTGAGCCCGAAGTTGGCCACTCAACCGACCTAGCCACCCAGGCGCCCCAAGGGTTTAACTTTTTTTTTTTTTTTTTCCAACTTCTTCATTTCATACAGACATACCTCTCCAGTTCCCCTGGGGCGGTCATTAGAGTGAGTCTTAATTCTATATGACTTCTGTCCATACAAAAAGCAAGTATTTGAACACAAATAGAAATGCACAGAAAAAAGACAGTATGAAGAGAAACGGGGAGAAGATGGTCATCTACATGCCAAAACTAGGAAAGAGGCCTGGACAGATTCCTCTCTACTTCCTTCAGATGGAGCCTGACCTGCAACTACTTTAATTTCTGACTTCTGTCTCCCAGAACTGTGAACACATTTCTGTTTTCTAAATTATCCAGTTTGTGGCACGTTGTTACTGAAGTCCTAGGACACAACATTCACATATCATTGTATTTTCTTTCTAAAAAATATTGTATTTTTCTGGAGTTTCTAGTTAACCTGACTCTTAAACAATTTTTCTCTTTCTTCTTTTTTTTCTAAATATAAATCACTAGAACAACCCTAAACACAGGTAACTCTGGGAATACATTTTTTTTTTCATAAGGTTCAGACTCAGAATTTAAAATAAGAATTTGTAATTTAATAAAAAATGCATTTAGATTGGAAAAGAGAGAGTAGCGACCAGCCAGTAACTGTGTGACCACCTCAATTTTGGAATCACATTCCAAAATGTGACTTAGGAATAGTAACTAAAGAGCTTGCTACTGACACTCACGTAGGAGGAAGGGGACCTTCTGTTATCTAACAGAAAAGGGACGGGAATAGTCCTTGTTTCAGCAAACCAAAAATGAGATGTAGATGATATCTGTGAAATATCCCCTGGTTAGCATTTTAGTAATCTCCCAGAAATGCCTACATTTCCACAGATAAATATTGCTTTGAGATGCTAAACAGAGTGTTATGGAACGTCACCAGACTGGAAAGCAGCCCTGGGGACAATGTTTTGTTCTTATGGGACCCACAATTATGTTTCCAACACATTTGTGAATTTTGTTGAGATTTTAACTTTGTCTACTACTCTGAATTTGAAAAGCTACCTGAATTTGAAAAGCTAATTTCTTCATAATATCTGACCCGAAGTTTTGCAGAAAAAATTTATGTAACTAATCAGATATGTGTGCAAATGTGTGAGGATGATCTTTAAAATCAGTTTATAGAGGAGAAGACAAAAGGGCAGCCTTTATGTATTTAAGATATTTAAGATATGGAAAATATTAAATTTAAGTATGTAATCTAGAGTGGACACTATATTATCATATATACACACACACACACGTATTATATATATATATATATAGTATATATAATATATATATATTTATATATACACACACGTAGTATATATATAAATATATATATTTATAAAAATATACATTTAATATATATAATTATATATATATTTATAATATAAATATATATAATAAATATTTATAAATTTTATAAATTTTTATATTTATATATTTTATAAATTTATAAATTTTATAAATATTTATTTAATATTTATAAATAAATATTAAATAAAATAAATATAATATATATTTATATATACATTAAATATATATATAAATATATATTTATATATACATTAAATATATATAAATATATATTTATATATACACACACGTATTATATAATATATATATATATTTATAAATATATAAATTATATATATATATATCCATTTTTCCAATATAGTAAAAATATATTATATATAATGAATCTTATTTGGTCATGAAAAGAAAAGAAATCCTGTCATTTACCACATGGATATAAATCGAGGATATTATGTTAAGTGAAATAAGCCAGGCAGAAAAAGACAAATACTGTAGGATAGTACTGATTTGTGGAATCCAGAAAAGCTGAACATGTAATAATAAAGAGTGGAATGGTAATTATCAGGGAGTTACAGAAGAGGGGAAATAGAAAGAAGTTGGTAAATAAAGTAGAAACTTTCAGCTATAAGATGTATAAGATGTGAGGATTTAATGTATAACATGGTGACTATAGTTGGTAACACTGTCTTGCATAACTGAAATTTGCTAAGAGAGTTTAACTCAATATACTCACAAAAGAGAGAGAGAGAGAAATATAAACATGTGATGTGATGGATGTGTTTAACTAGATGATTAGAAACCCTTCACAATGTATGCATATATTAAATCACTGGATTGCACACTTTGAATATCTTACAATTTTGTCAACTATGTCTCAATAAAGCTGACAAAAATAAAAACGTAAAATAAAATGAAACATTAAACATTGTCTTTTGGAGGAAGCAATAACTATGATTTGTATGTATAAATCACGGATAAATTGACTCAACTGGTATCTTTTGTGGAATTTATTCTCAGGAAGTGATGATGGGTATTCACAAAGATTTAATGAAGGTTGGATCATCACAGCATTGTTCGCTATAAGGAAAATAAACTTTTATATACCTATAATGAACCGATGAAAATTTGACCTGGAAATATATTTGGAATATATTTCATAAATAAACCAGTTTTGAGAAATGATAAAATCAGCTATCAATTGCAGACTAATATACCAAAAATAACAGCATATTCTGAGTCATATCAGGTCATGCACTCATAATATATTATTTTAAAAAATAATCATTGCCAGCTGTGTGACAGACCCTCTTCGTGTCACTGTGGGACACAGAGGTGGAGAAAGAAAAGTCCCTGTGCTTCTGTGCTTAAATTCTAGCAGGTAATATTGCAGTAGTGAGGTTCAAATTATTTTTGCAGCATAAAAAGTAAATATATAATAAACATAAAAATAATCTAATGTATATTTACTTCTTTTAAGGATTATATAATCTAAACTATCTAAGACACACTTTAATATTAGATGATTGATGAGTTAAATAGACACCTTGTGTTTATTTTTTGTAATCAATAGAATCAGATTTTTTTTCTAAATTTATGGAACCAGGATAGAAAAAGCAGATGCTTTAGATACAATCTTCGTATTTTGTTGAGCAAAGGGTTTTTCTTACTTTTGATGACCTTCTACAATTAAATAGCTTTAAAATTAATAAAGCATAGGATAATTTGACCACTAAAGTAAATGACATGCTTCATATCTTGTGTTAACTAGGTGTTAAGAAAGAGGACACATTTTTTTTCCCTTTATTTTAAGATTGCCTGCTTCATTGGGTAAGTGAACAATATTATTGATAGGATTTCTCAGGTGTGCGTTTTTACACATGCAAAAATAAGTCTATGTAATAAAACAGATTCATTTGCTATATGCAATTATTTCAAATATTATGGATTTGGAGCGACATGTTAAAACCATACATATATTAACTTATGTAATAACCATGAAAAGAAACTCAACACCAGAGGCCATAAAGGTATATGAAATAAATGGAGCAGGAAACTGTAATATACAATAAGGGTTTAAGCAATCAATAATGTTGATATAGAGCTTGAAAGGAGACATGAGAGGATTTCTCTTGAATCTCAATCTGTGTGGCAACAGCGCCATGTCTATTTACATTGTCCAATAAATAGTTGCAGGGGGATAGCAGATAAAAATGAGTTCAAGTATTAACCTTGCCCTCACCCACTATCTCCCACACCAGGCACCACTTTGCTATAGATGAAAGCCTGTGCTTGTGACCAACTGTAGAGCAGTTCTAAATTCTGCTGGCTGCTGTCACCATGGTCTCCAAGCAAGACTGAAAAAATACAGGCTTTCTTCATGCCTGGTCCATGTTCACTATATGTCCTTCAACTGTAGACAAGTGTTCAGGTTTCTTTTTACTTTTTTTTTTCTTGTAAAAAAATCAATACTAGATAAGTCAACCACATACGGAACAATAAAAGCATGCTTACTTCCTAGAAGAGATTTTGCAGACCCATGTTCATGGCAGTGTTATTCACAATGGCCAAGAGATGGAAACAATCCAAGTGCCAACAGAGGAATGGGTAAAGAAAATGTGTAATATATATACATTGGATATTATGCAGCATTTAACATAAAAGAGTTTCTGCCACATGGATTGACCTCAGGGACATTATGCTAATAAAATGAAGCCAGACCAAAATGATAAATAATGTATGGAACTATTCATGAGATATATAGGAAGGTCAAAACCATAGAAACAGAAAGTAGAAAATGGGCTGGGGGAGGGGAAATAGAGATTGGCTGTTCAATGAGTATAGAGTTTCAGTTGTGCAAGATGAAGTTCTAGAGATTTGTTGCAAAGTCATGTAAATGTTCTTAACATTACTGAACTGTATAATTAAAAATAGTTAAGATGGTACATTTAATGTCATTTTTATCACACTAAAAATGATGCTTAGTTTCTGTAACAGTAATTATTCTATGATTAATATAATTACTTCAAAGTGGATTAATTTATGTTTTCTAGATTTGTTATACTTTTCAATGACCACCAAAATTGGCAGCCTGAATTCCGTATGTATCTAGTTCATACTGTTGTCTGCCCCAAGTTCGCTCTGTAGATACTATAAGAATGAAAACAGAGGGGTTTACAATTCTGAAACTTCATGTCTTCTTCCTAGATCAACTTATTAGAGTTCTAATATTGTTACTTTGTGCCTGTATTAATGCATCACCAGGCATATTAAGTTAATACATTTCACTAAAAGTAAAATAAATGTTCTCAAAATGAGAGGTGATGCTTTAGCACACAAGTAAAACAAACTATATCTTAATTGAAATTGTAAAAAAATAAAATAAAATCATAAGAAATCGTAACATTAACTTGGTAAGAAAAAATTTAAGCCTGGGGCACCTAGGTGGCTCAGTTAAGCATCCAACTTGAGTTTGGCTTGGGTCATGATCTCACAGTTGTGAGATTGAGCCCACAACAGGCTTTTACCTGGGAGTGGAGTCTGCTTGGGATTCTCTCTCTCTCCCTCTCTCTGCCCCTCCCCCACTCTCTTTCTCCCTCTCTTCCTCTCCCCCTCTCTACCAAAATTAAAAAAAAAAAAAATTAAAAAAAAAAGATTTAGCCTCCAGCTCCATCCCAAATCACTTTCTGCAATCTGTGAACATGTAAAGTTACTCCCCCAAATATAGACATTGTCATTTAGAAAATGGCATAAAAAGATGTAAAGAAGAATGAGCCAAATGCTCTGTATTCCAAGACAGCTGCATCAATATGCTGCAGGCGGTATTTGACTTTGAAGAATAGAATTTCTGGAACACATAGGTAGTTATATTTTTTAAAGAGTAATGCTTACATTTCCTCTTGGTAAAGGGTTGATTAGAAAAATCTTAAATATGTACTGATGGACTGATACTTGATTTTCAAAATATTGGTAAAGGAAAATGTTAAATAATATTTTGCACACACGATTTCCTTCTCCTAGACTGAATAAAAATAGATTTTTAAATCTAGAAATATTATTACACACATACTTTTATAGTACATAATGTGCACTTAGACAATATGTATGCACTTAAAGAAAAAAAGCCTTGATGTTTGTATTTCTAAACTCTGAATCCATAACTGACAAAACTCAAAACAAATTTCTTAGGCCAAAATAAAACAGAAAGAGAACTTTCCAGCTTCAATAGGAAAGTTGCATCTGGCTTCAGGCATAATTGAAGGTAGGAGCTCCAATGATGTCTATCTATCTATGTATCTATGTAGCTATCTATGTAGCTATTTATATATCATCTATCTATCCATCTATCTCTATCCATCTTTCTATCTCTGGTTGAAAAATATTTGCATTTCCAAGTTCATTGCAGCATTATTCACAATAGTCAGGATACAAAAACAACCTAAGTGTCCATCAGTACATGAGTGGCTAGAGAAAATTTTGTATACAATATACAATGGGATATTATTCACCCAAAAAAGAAAGAAAGAGAAAGAAAAAGAGAGATAGAAGGAAAGCATCCTTTGTGACAATATGGGCGGAACTAAGGGAATTATGCTAATTGAAATAAGTAGGAATGAGAAAGATAAATAATGTAAGGTTTCATTTTTAGGTGAAATCTAAAAAAGAGTTAAAGTACAGAAAAGAGAGTAAAGAAGTAGTTACCAGGGGTGGGGAGGTAAGGGAATTGAAGACATGTTGGCCCAAGGGTACAAACTTCCAGGTCTCAGATAAATAAGTTCTGGGCATCTAATATATAGCATGATGACTTCAGTTAGGAATACTGTATTGTAAACTTGAAAGTTGCTAAGAGAATAGATCATAAATGTTCTCCCTAAAAAAAATATAGTAGCTATATGCGATGATGAATATGTTCATTAAATTTATTGTAGTAATCACTTCACAATATATGCATATCAAATCACCACTTTGTGTACATTAAACTTACACAAAGTTGTGTGCCATTTATATCTCATAAAACTGAAGGAAGAAATGAATAAATAAATAAATAAGGAAGACGGAAATACATGTACAAATATATCCATTTCATGATCTGGAATACTTAATCAAACTGACATGCTAATTTTCTCCAATTTGATATGTAACTTCCAAATGTTCCCATTTGAAATTTCGGCAGGTTTTCTTTTTATACAAATTAATTAAGCTATTATAAAATGTACATTGAATTACAAATGATCTATATTAGTTAAAACAATTTTGGAAAATAAACACACAATTGGAGGACTTATACAACCTGATTTCAACACTTACTTTAAAAAAAAACAAAAACAAACAAAAAAAAAAACAAACAAAAAAAAGACTTACTTTATGCTACAATAATCAAACCACTGTGGTAAAAGTAAAATTTATGTGATTGAAAAGTGACCAATATAAGGAATGAAGAAAGGCATATAACTGCAGATTCTAAAGCTAATAAAAGGGTAATAAATATTATGAATAGCTTTATGGCCAATACAATTGAAAACTTACATAATATTAAAAACTTGTTTGAAAGACAAATTATCAAAACTTATACTGGAAGAAATAGAAAACAGAAGTCTTGTAAGTTTTTAAAAATATTCAATGTGTAGTAAATACATTTCAACAAAGCAAATTCCAAGTCAAGGTAGTTTCAGTGAGAAGTTCAATTAAACAATTAGGGAAGCCGGGGCGCCTGGGTGGCTCAGTTGGTTGAGCGTCGGACTTCGGCTCAGGTCATGATCTCGGGGTCTGTGAGTTCGAGCCCCACGTCGGGCTCTGTGCTGACCGCTCAGAGCCTGGAGCCAGTTTCGGATTCTGTGTCTCCCTCTCTCTCTGACCCTCCCCCGTTCATGCTCTGTCTCTCTCTGTCTCAAAAATAAATAAACGTTAAAAAAAATAATAAAAAAAAAAAAACATTTAGGGAAGAAAAAAGTAACACTTTACATAAACATTTTCAGAAAATACAGAATAGGGCTGGTACTTTCCAAGTCACTTCACAGTAGCACATAATCCTAATACTCAAACAACAATAAAGAAAAGATAATTATGGAACAATATCTATCAGGAACATATATGCAAAATGCCTTAAAATAATTTAGATAATTGAACCTAGTGATAGGTAAAAAATAATGTATCATGACCAAGTGGTATTTATCACAGGACTTCATGTTTATTTTAAAATGGGAAAATGTCAATATTGTTCATTGAATTAAGATAAAGGAGAAAAATCAAATGATCATCTCAATAGAAGCAGAAAAATAGCGTTTAAAAATTGTGAGAAAATTATCATAACACTTAGAAGAAAAAAATTCAACCTCACATATAGGAAAAAATACATTACAGATAACATTTTATTCTACAAGGAAAAAATACCTGCTCTCGTCACTTCTGTTCAACACTTTATTGGAGGTCTTAGCCAAGTGCAATCAGGGTGAAAATATAAATAAAAGGTATAATGATTAAAAAGAAAGATATAAAACCATATTTACATACTCAAAAATTTCATACACACACAAAATCCTAAGAAATCTAGATATCTACTCAAATTATGAGTTAAAATTCCTAGGGTTACAGAATATAAAGTCAATTTAGAAAAATGTTTTATTTTCTACAATCTAACAAGGAATAATTGGAAATTAAAAATTTTTAAAGATCATTTATATTTCATCAAAAAATACAATATGGGAAGTATATTTGAGGAAATGTATGCTAGACAGCTACATTACAAATTACAAATTACAAAATATAGATTAATAATAACCTAAAAAGTGGAGATGAAGATCATGATCTTGCATTAAAATAGATTTATTTTGTTTTGTAACTAAGCTTTACACCCAACACAGGGCTTGAACTCACAAATCTGAGATCAAGAGTCAAATGCTTTACCAACTGAGCAGCCAGGTGCCCCTTATGAAGGTAAGTTGAATATAAATCAAATCTGTGCATTTTTTTTTGGTAGAAATTGACAGGTTGTTTATAGAATTTGTATGGAGATATAAAATACTTTAAAAACCAAAATAACTTCATAAAGAGAACAAAATTATAGTATTTATCCTATCTAATTTCAAAAGTTAAAGTGAGTGTTGTCATAAGAATAGATAAATTGATCTCTGAAACAGAACAGAATACAGAAATAGATCAAAGACCTCAAAACAATTTTATGAGAGAAAAAAAAAAAGTCTTTTCAACAAATGATACCAGAAAGCTGGATATCTGTTTAAGAACAACAAACAAAAAACTTTGATTCTTATCTCACAGTATAATTTAGGGTGAAGCATGGCCCTGTATGTAAAAATTAAAAATATGAGATTTTTGGGGGTGCCTCGTGGCTCAGTTGGTTAAGTGTCTGACTTTTGGTTTTGTCTCAGGTCATGATCTCACAGTTCATGAGTTTGAGTCCCACATAGGGCTCTGTGCTAAGTGTGCAACCCTCCACGTCTGACCCTCTCTGACCCTCCACATCTCGCTCCCTCTCTCTCTCTCTCTCTCTCAAAAAATAAATAAACATTTTTAAAAATATGAGATTTCTAAAATTAGACTAAGGGAAATATTTTTATGATGTTAAGGTGGGCAAAGAGATTTTAAGACAGAAAAGTAATGAAAACAGAATAGGAACATCACAGTTTAGGAAATATACATGTACATGATACAGAACTTATCCATATCTATATTAAAGTCTTCTACAACATGATAATGAGAAGACAGCCTACTAAAGATGGGTGAAATACTTGCACAGATATTTCACTATAGAAAATACACGAAGAGCCAAGAAGCACATGAAACATGTTCAACATACTTAATTATCAGGATATACAAAGTGAAAAACAAACAAAAAAAGGATATACAAAATGAAAGCACAGATACCACTGCATCCAATAGAATTTAAGTCTGACAACATCACAGAGTAGTTGTGTGTTAAGTCTGACAACAACAAATAATAGTTATGTGCTCTCATGCATAACTGTGAGAGTGTAAGACCATAGAACCACTTTAGAATACTATTTATTAGTTTCTTGTAAAAATAAATATGCATTCATCATATGACCCAGAAACTCCATGTCTACTACTTAATCAACAGAAATAAAAGTGTACACACACACACACACACACACACACACACACTTTTGCAAGAAAGATCGTAACGTTATTCATAACACATCCGATGGAAAAATAATCCAGGAGCACCTGGGTGGCTCAGTTGGTTGAGCGACTGACTCTTGATTTCAGCTCAGGTCATGAGTTCACAGTTCACAGTTCCAGCCCCACATCGGTCTCTGTGCTGACAGCTAGGAACCTGGGTCCTGCTTCGGATTCTGTGTCTCCCTCTCTATCTGCCCACCCCCACCCCGCTCATGCTCTGTCTCTCTCTCAACAACAACAAAAAAAAAAAAAAAAAAAAAAAAAAAATTAAACAAAGAAACAAAGAAAAGAAAAACAGTCCATATATCCTTTGACAAGAGAACAGGTAAAGGAATCATGACAATTTCGTAGAATGGAGAACTATTCAGCATTAAAAAAACAAACTAGTGAGTCTTGAAACATGGGTCAATCTCTCAAACCTTATCCTGGCTGAAAAAGCTAGAGACACAAAACCCTAAATGATTCAATTTATGTGAAGTTCCAGTGGGAAACACTGAATTAATTTGATAGAATTCAGACAGTGGTTGCCTTAGACTAGGGTGGGGAGTGGTGGGTGGTAATAGAAGTGGGTAAGGAGGGCAGCTTGAATGCTTGAATACAAAAAAAAAAAAAAAGAGAACTTTGTGGGGTAATGGAAATATGCCATATGTTGTGATAGTGGTTACAAAAGTGTTTATATTTGTCAAAACTCATTAAATATTACACATATAATCTGTGCATTTCACTGTATGTAAATGATATCGCAATTAAAAAAAATGAAAAGAAATTTAGCATCTTTGAATATAACATGTATTCTGTATACCTAAAATGTCTACCCTTAAATGTTTCCATGGATAAAATGTGTGGAGTAAATTGTAGTCAATTAAAATAGTATATGACAGTAATATCTTTTAAAAAATTTACTTTACTTTCTTTTCCCTGTTGATGAATTTAAATAGTCACCATACAAGATAGTGGTTATTTATAATCAGTGACATTCTTTTCATCTCTAAACCTATGAGATTTGCACTGATTAATGTTCAAAGATATTCGAATGACTTTGGACCGACCCCAGCCTATCAGCAGTGATATCCAGTGATCAGCATGATTTCTCAGCCTGTAATCCATCACCTTGAAAAACATAGTACATGATGCAAAGCTGATTTACTGTCACAGCCACTTCAGCATTTCTGCACCATCCCCTAAGTGAAACTTCCAGAAGATTGATAGAATAAAATATGTTGAAGCATATACAAAGGCTGAATCTCACAAAACTATTATTTTTAAAAAGAGAAGTTAACTAAATTTTCTGTTTTTAAATAAATATGCCTAATTGAATTTTTTTTGGAAATCAGCTCAATTTGTTTATATGTTTCTCACTGACATTACTCATTTCTGTCTCTGTGTAGTCATGAAAAAAATGTAAATGGATAGTTCTACTGTCGTGAGGATAAACCAATAAAAATGTTTAAATGTTTCCTTCCCTAAAGCTTATATGTGGAAGCAGTATAACATATTGATTAAGAGCCCACAACATACAGTAGGATTGCCCAGCCACACCACTTTATGATATGTATGATATGAATGAATTTACCAAACTGGCTAAACCAAATTTCCATCACATTGAAGAGGTGATTAAGTGCCTATCTCATAGGGCTGTTGTGAAGAATAAATGAGAAAATTCATACATATTAAATCTAGTGTCTGAAATATTTTAAGCACATAATAAGTGTTAATGTTTATTATGTTCTGTATCTTTTGTTTGTTTTCAAGTTTTCAAGAGGTTCCCCTGATATGCAGCGACATGAGTCAGAACCACAGGCTTATTGAAAATGTTGATGTTAAATTAGATTCTTCACACATAGAGTAGATCAAATGAGATTTTTTGCTAAGACAGGCAAAGCCTTAAAATGATGCTCCATAGAATGAGTAGTTGCCATAAATTGCCTGGGCCACAACAATCACTTTTATTTTGCTCACTGATGATTCTCCAGTGTTATTATAGAGCAATTACTGTAATATAGTAGATTTCAATGCCTAGACTTCACAATAAGTATTCTTGAATAAGTAGGTTGAGGTTTGGGGGCTCTGGAATTTGTCTATGCTAGTCACAGTTAACGTGTTTTACTGTAAAAGTTGTCAAGTATTTTCAACATAGAGAAATAATCTAAATGAATTTGTTGGAAAAGTATTCTAGAATTATTTTACTTCTGCACTTTTAAAAGTTTTTGATTAAAAATTATATAACAACTTTTAACCTGCTTGCTAAGAATATAATGTTAGACTAAAATTATTTCCCTTTTGAGAAGAAACAGTCGATTTGATCAAAAGAATACTATCGACAGAGAGTAATGGGAATTCCTTAAGGTCTTTGCCCCCACAAAAACATTGTGTAGTGCAAAACGAAATGGTTTGTTGAATTTCATACTCATATCACTGCTCCATACTTTTACCTTGGTTTTCTAAAATGCCTCTCTACTGCATATATATGTCAAAAGCATAGAAAATCCAATATGACAAAACCTAAATTCTTTTTTTATCTTGATGATCATTGAGAGGACATGACCCTCAGTTGACCCACAAGCTGGACCTAGACAGTTGGAGGCTCACTACCCCTACCCCTATCTTTGAAATGTACACCTCATCGGTTATTCTCACGCTAGGAGTCATTTTTAAGGACATAGCCTAGAGAAAACAACACGTTGTTGATACCATTTGGATGATATACATGACTGAACCCAGTTAAGGCTTTTATATAAACTTTTAAGATAAGATGGGCAGGTGTAGAGATCTATTGCCCAAGACAAGACAACACAAGCCTCATATGTAAATTCCCTTGTTTATTAAGACTGCCACCCACTAATCTGGAGTGATCTGCCATTTTCTTGAGCTCTCCTGCCCTCTGGGTATGGGAGCTGGTTTATGGACGAACCCTTTCCTCAGCAAAAATTATCTGCCATTTTTCTTTTACTCAACCAAATATCTATCCAGTTACCCAGATGGGAAGCTTGATAGTTACCTTAGATGATTTTCTCTCTTGCCTCCCAAACATAGAGTAACTGCAGGCAATTTAATTTTTGGAAAGCCTCTACAGTTTCCCATTCTTCTTCCTTTTCCTTCACCCTAGTTCCAGCTCTCACCTTTGCTGCCCAGATCATTGTAAAATAGTTGCATAACATTTAGTACAGATGTATACTCGACTTTAAATGAAACTGTTTAACAATTTAATTCAAATGTGTAAACCTTTTAAAAATAAGACATATAGTTTAAGCTACTGTTGGTATAAAAAGTAATAAAAATATGCATGTATGTGGCGTGTTTGTGTGTGTGTGTGTGCGCACACACACATTGGAAATGTCTAGAATGACTTATACCAAATTGATGACAAGGGTTACTTATGAGAAGAGAGCACAAGTCTTGACATAGGGAAGTTGAAGACATATTTTGAGCAGGGCTCTGTGTTGTATGATAATTCTTAGTGTAAGAATCTGCAGTCCAGTCTCTTAACTGACCCCTAGTTAAACAGTTCACAGAATTAGCTGATGTCTTTTCAGAGAATCATACTGAGTTACGGTCATTATTCATTGAGTCCCCTCTTCTAGCGGGTCATTCTCTAATATGCTCAGGTAATTCTAATTCTTTCTAATTCCTTCTATTGAGCAGGATATTGTCTATCCTTACCTGCAGACACCTGTTTTTCCAGGTAATGGTTATTGTTATTGTATAAGTCATTTACGTATTATGTTAAAAGATATATGTTTTAACATATGATGTTAAAGATATGACTGTAAAAAGAGTTATTTCCATGAAGAATAAGTTCAGTATTTTGAAAAAACACAACGCAAATAGTGAAAACATTTCTTCAAAGTTGATATGGGTGGTTCAACTATTAGGAAGTTTGATGAATATCTAGAAAGAAGTTTCAATCTTAGCTGTGGATTGCTCAAATAAAAGGAATTGAGACAGAAATCATAGACTATAATGGATATGGCTTATGTAGAGTCAAAAGCAGCTCCACACATAGAAAAGGCCTGGGAGCCACTCTTAAGTTTGAGGAATTCATGTGCATTTATGTTATAACTTTAGACAAAATGTTTGTTGCACATATTTATTTCGATTTATGATCTCCCGCTAGTGATTGTGTCAACTAAATAGTGGACTGCCAATCCAAACTATGTGAGATAAACAAGTTATAGGATATATGTTATCTCAAAATTTAAAATCAATTTTAAAAATATATTCACTGATAGCACATGTTCAGTTTGTGATTTAAAGTGATGAACAGCCCTTATTATTATTTTTTTTTACTTTAGTTAACATATAGTGTAATATTGGTTTCATTAGTAGAATTTAGTGATTCACCACTTACATATTACAGCCAGTGCTCATCCCAACAAATGCCCTCTTTAATGCCCATCTCCCATTTGGCACACCCCCACCTCTACTCCAGAAACCCTCAGTTTGTTCTCTGTAGGGAAGTCTCTTATAGTTTGCCTCCCTCTCTGTTTTTATCTTATTTTATTTTTCTTTCATTTCCCCTATGTTCATCTGTTTTGTTTCTTAAAATCCACATATGAGTGAAATAATATATTTGTTTTCCTCTGATTGACTTATTTCACTTAGTATAATACGCTCTGGTTCTATCTCCGTTGTTGCAAATGGCCAGATTTCATTCTTGATCACTGAGTAATATTCCGTTGTATATATATACCATATCATCGTTATTCATTTGTCAGCCCATGGACATTTGGGCTCTTCATATAAATTTGCTATTGATGATAGCACTGCTATAAACATGGAGGTGCATGTGCCCGTTTGAATCAGCATTTTCATATCCTTTGGATAAACATCTACTATTTTAATTGCTAGGTCACAGGGTAGTTCTATTTTTAACTTTTTGAGGAACCTCCATACTATTTTCTGCAGTGGCAGCATCACTTAGCATTCCCGCCAACAGGACAAAAGGATTCCCCTTTCTCCACATCCTCACCAACATCTAATTATTTCCTGATTTGTCCATTTTAGCCATTCTGACAGGAGTGAGGTGGTATCTCCCTGTTATTTTGATTTGTATTTCGCTGCTGATGAGTGATGTTAAACATCTTTCCATGTATCTGTCGGCCATCTGGATGTCTTCCTTGGAAAAGTGTCATGTCCTCTGCTGAACTCCTCAATGGATTATTTGTTTTTTGGGTGTTGACTTTGATACATGCTTTAGAGATTTTAAATACTAAGCCTTTTATCTGATATGTGATTTGCAAATATCTTCTCCCATTCCATCAGTTGGTTGCCTTTTAGTTTTGTTGATTGTTTCCTTCCCTATGCAGAAGCTTTTTATCTTTAAAAAATTTTTAATGTTTATTTATTTTGGGGAGAGAGAGAGAAGAAGAAGAAGAAGGAGGAAGAGGAGGAGGAGGAGGAGGAGGAGGAGGAGGAGGAGGAGGAAGAAGAGGGGGAGGGGCAGAGAGAAAAGGAGACAGAATCAATCCAAAGCAGACTTCAGGCTCTGAGCTGTCAGCACAGAGCCTGATGTGGAGCTCAAACCCATGAACCACAAGAACATGACCTGAGCCAACGTCAGACTTTTAACCAGCTGAGCCATCCAGGAGTCCCAGAAGCGTTTTATCTTGATGAGGTTCCAGTAGTTCATTTTTGCTTTTGTTTCCCTTGCCTCTGGAGACATGTCTCATAAGAAGTTGCTGTGGCTGAGGTCAAAGAGGTTGTTGCCTGTTTTTTCCTCTCAGATTTTGACGGTTTCCTATCTTACATTTAGGTCTTTCATCAATTAAATTTTTTTTCGTGTTTCTTTATTTTTAAGAGAGATAGGGAGAGAGAGAGAATTTGTGTGTGAGTGTGGGAGGGGCAGAGAAAGAGAGGCACAGAATCCAAAGCAGGCTTCAAGCTCTGAGGTGTCTGCACAGAGCCCAATGCAAGGCACAAACCCAGGAGCTGTGAGATCTTGACCTGAGCAGAAGTCGGACATTTAACCAACTGAGCTACTGAAGCACTCCTCTTTCATCCATTTTAAATTTAGTTTTGTGTATGTGTAAGAAAGAGTTCCAGGTTCATTCTTCGGCATGTCACCATCCAGTTTTCCCGATACCCTTTGTTGAAAAGACTGTCTTATCCACTGGATAGTCTTTCCTGTGCTGTTGAAGATTAGATGGTCATACATTTATGGGTCCATTTCTAGGTTCTCTATTCTTTTCCATGATCTACGTGTCTGTATTTGTGCCAGTACCATATTTTCTTGATGATTACAGATTTGTAATACAACTTGAAGTCTGCAGTTGTGATGCCTCCAGCTTTGGTTTTCTTTTTCAGGATGACTTTGGCTATTTGGGGTCATTTCTGGTTCCATACAAATTTTAGAATTGTTTATTCTAGCTCTGTAAAAAAATGCTGGTGTTACTTTGATAAGGATTGTATTGAATATGTAGATTGCTTTGGGTTATATAGAAATTTTAATAATATTTGTTCTTCCAATCCCTGAGAACAGAATGTTCTTCCATTTCTTTCAGTCTTCTCAAATTTCAAAAGTGTTAAGTTTCATAAGTACAGATCATTTACCTCTTTGGTTAGTTTATTCCTAGGTTTTTTATGGGTTTTGGTGCAATTGTAAATGGGATAGATTTCTGGATATCTCTTTCTGCTGCTTCATTATTGGTGTATAGAAATGCAACAGATTTCTGTATGTTGATGTAACATCCTGTGACTTTGCTGAATTCATATATCAGTTCTAGCAGCTTTTTGGTGGAGTCTTTTGAGTTTTCACGTAGAGTATCATGTCTGCAAATAGTGAAAGTTTGACTTCTTCCTTGCCAATTTGTACACCTTTTATTTCTTTGTGTTGTCTGATTGCTGAGGCTAGGATTTCCAATACTATGTTGAACAACAGTGGTGAGAGTGGACATCCCTGTCATGTTCCTGACCTTATGGAAAGCTTTCAGTTTTCCACTGAGGATATTAGCTGTGGGCCTTTCATATATGGCCTTTATGATGTTGAGGTATGTTCTTTCTATCCCTACTAGCTTGAGGGATTTTATCAAGAAAAGATGCTATATTTTGTCAAATGCTTTTTCTGCATCTACTGAGAGGATCATGTGGTTCTTATCCTTTCTCTTATTAATGTGGTATATCAGGTTGATCAATTTGTGGATATTGAGCCAGCTCTACAGCCAAGGAATAGATCCAACTTGATAGTGGTGAATAATTCTTTTAATGTATTGTTGGATTTGATTTGCCAGTATTTTGTGGAGATTTTTTGCATCCATGTTCATCAGAGAAATTGGTCTATAATTCTCCTTTTTAGTGTGGTCTTTGTCTAGTTTTGGATCAAGGTAATGCTGGCCTTGTAGAATGAGCTTGGAAGTTTTCCTTGCATTTCTTTTCTTTTTTCTTTTTCTTTTTCTTTTTTTTTTTTTTTTGAACAATGTCAAACGAATAGGTGTTAATTCTTCTTTAAATGTTTGGTAGAATCCTCTGGGAAGCCATCCAGCCCTGGACTCTTGTTTGTTGGGAGATTTTTGATTAGTGATTCATTTTTTTTTACTGCTTATGGATCTGTTCAAATTTTTTAATTCTTCCTGTTTCACTTTCAGTAGTTTATCTGTTTCTAGGAATTTGTGCATTTCTTCCATATTATATGCCCAATTCGTTGGCATATAATTGCTCATAATATTCTCTTATAATTGTTGGTCGCACATCCCCTTGCAATCAATGGAAGCTTCAGTGGGAGAATGTCAAAATGTTGAGGCAAAGTCATGAGACTGGAAAAATGTATTTGGTAGCAATTAAATTATATTTATCATTCTTCACCCCTGATTTTATTGATTAAAGTACTTGGAATGTATTTATATAATTTATCTATGTAATCAATATAAAAATGGGTGATTAACATTGAATTAACATTGCTAAAATACTATTAATTAAACTACATCATTTATATTTCATCAGTGTTTCTACTAATGCTTTTTTTTTCTAGTCCAAGGATCCAATCCAGGTTATCATATTACATTTAGTCTTCAAGTCTTTTTAGTCTCCTGTTATCTGTGACAGTTTCTTGGTTTTTCCATGTGTAGAGTGAGATTATATTTTTTTTTGGAAAAAACACCGCAGAGGTAAAGTGTCTTCTCATCACATCATATCAGGGGGGACAGGATATCAGCATGATGTTCACTTGGATCACTTGGGTTCTGCACTGCAATGTTACTATTACCTCTTTTCATACTCGTTTTGTTAAAATGAGTCACCACGTGCAGTTCACACTCCAGGAAAGGGGAATTATGTTCCCTCCATCTACTGGAAGGAGAAATACCAAAGTATCTGTGGACATGTGTTAAAAACCACCACAACAATTAAGAAGCAGTTAAAAAAAGATAATTCGATATACTTTGGTATACTGCATACTTTGTTTGCAGTCATTAAAGTTGTGTCCATTAATTTTAGCATTCATCAATGGAACCTGCCTGCAGCATTTATTTCCAGGGTATTCTAATGGGGATTTGCTGTGTTCCTCACCCTTCTGCATTTATATTTTATTTTATTTTATTTTATTTTATTTTATTTAAAACTTTTAAAAAAAATATTTATTGGGGGAGTGGAGGGAGAGGGAGAGAGAGAATCCCAAGGAAGTTGCATGCTCAGTGAAGAGCTCAACTCAGGGCTCAATCCCACGACTGTGAGATTGCAACCTGAACTGATATCAAGAGTCAGACGTTTAACTGAATGAGCCACCCAAGTGCCCCTCCATTTAGATTTTAGATTTTTTCATAAACAAAAGTTATCCCTCTACTCCACTTATTTACTCAGTCACTCATTTATATCAGTATAGACTCATGGAAATTTATTTTAGTCACCATGTCATAATCCAATCTATGTTATTTATTTTGTTGTGAAAATTTTTCTTACTTGTTCTATTACATTCTCTTTAAGATTGGCTCATGTGCCTTTCAACAAATTCTTGTTCTTTTTTTTTTTTTTTTCCCCTTTCTAAAGCACATTTTAAAGACTTATTTTCTGGCACTATAAGATGTTCCAAACTCATTGTATGTTTCCCCTTGCTCCATTCGACCTAAAACCAGTCACTTCTCCAGGGAGTGCTGGTTATCCTTCCTGGAAAATAGAACTTAGAAACCAGGGGCACCTGAGTGGCTCAGTGCCTTGAGCATCCGACTTAGGCTTAGGTGATGATGTCATGGCTCATGAGTTCGAGCCCGCATCGGACTCTGTACTGACAGCTGGGAGCCTGGAGCCTGCTTTGGATCTGTGTCTCCCTCTCTCTCTCTGCCCCTCACCTGCTCATGCTCTGTCTCTCTGTCTCTGTCTCTCTCTCTCTCAAAAATAAATACACATTAAAAAAAAAGAAAAAAAAGAAAAAGAACTTAGAAACCAAAATGATGAGTTCATACTACTATCTTGTATTCTGATCTAGTGTCAGTTAGCATAGTATAGCATTCTGTCGTTATTTATAGCTTCTTTCTCTGACAGTGATAATCTGGTTCTCATTATCTTCAATATATGTGTTTACTCTTTCAACCTTAGTCTACATGTGTAGTATTTTCAGAGTTGCTTCCCTGTAATCATGTGAGAAAGAAATGTGGCAACTAGAGTGTTCTTTGTGAAGAGTTATCTTTGTCATTAGTCTTACAGAACCAAGGCAAGTATTGCTCTCCAAAATTATTTAGGTTGCTCCCCTTCCCATTCTTTTCAGGGAAGTTGTATCATACATTTAGAATACAGCTAGATAAGTCTGGCATGGGTCACATCACGTCCTGAGATCCTCAGACTCTGGTTGAGTTTTTTAATTTTGCATGTATTGAAGTACACGCTTCATTGAGTACCCTCCTGTGGACGTTGGTAAATGCGTAGGGCCCTGCATCTGTCATTACAGTGCTTTACAGAACAGTTCCCTCACCCTTAAACCTGTTTATCACCTTTGTACAAAATATCTCTCCCCTTCTCAAACTGACAACTAGTGATCTTTTTTACTGTCTCTATAGTTGTGCCTTTTTCAGAATGCCATATAAACAGAATTTTTAAATATATGGCTTTTGGGGTCTGGCTTCTTTTACTTACCAGAATGTATTTTAAGAGGTATCTATTTCATTGCTTGAATCAATGTTGCTGACTCTATTCCATTCGGTTTTATGGATGTACTCCAGTTTGCTTATCTACACACCTGCTCAAGGCTATCTGGGCTGCTTCCAGTTTTTAATGAGTAAGAACAAAGCTGTATAAACATCCACATAGGTCTTTTAAAACAGATATATTACTATGTAATTCACACATTAAAAATTTACTCATTTAAAGTTTACAATTTAGTGGTTTTTAATATATTTCGAATTGTGCAACAATCGCCACGATCAATTTTGGAACATTCTGGTAATCACAAAAACACCTGTACCCACTAGCAGTCACTCCCCATTTACTCTCAATGCCCCTGCTCTAGGCAATCACTAATCTATATCTTTATATTTGTCAATTCTGGACATTTCATGTAATATATGGGCTTTACCTGGATTCTTTCACTTGGCATAATATTTTCAAGGATCATCCATATTGTAACATACATCAGTACTTCATTCTTTTATATTGCTAAATACTGTCCATTTTATGGTTATATCACATTTCATTTATCTGTTCAATTGATGAGCATCGTGTTGCTTCTACTTTTTGGCTATTATGAAAATTGCTGTTACAAACATCCATGTACAAATTTTTGTACAGACATATGTTTTTATTTCATTTGAATATAAACCTAGGAGTTGAATTGCTGGGTCATAGGCTAACTTCATGTTTATATTTTAAAAAGAAACTGGTAAACTGTTTCCACTTCAGCTGTACCATTTTACATTCTCATCAGCAGTATCTGATTTATATTGGAAGATTAGATATTGTCAGTATATGAATTCCTTCTTTTTTAAGTTTTTATTTAAATGCTAGTTAGTTAACATATATGGTAAATATTGTTTTCAGGTGTAGAATTTAGTGATTCGTCACATTCATATACACCCAGTGCTCATTGCAACAAATGCCCTCCTTAATACCCATCACCCATTTATCCCATCCCCAGCCACGTCCCTCTATCAACCCTGTTTGTTCTCTATATTTAAGAGTATCTTATGGTTGGTTTCCCTTTCTCTATCTCTCTTTTTCCCTTCCCTTTTGTTCATATGTTTTGTTTCTCAAATTCCACATATTAGTAAAATCACATGGCATTTATCTTTTTCTGACTGACTTATTTTGCTCAGCATAATACTCTCTAGCTCCATCCACATTGTTGCAAATGGCAAATTTCATTCTTTTTGATGACTGAGTAATATTCCATTGCATACACACACACACACACACACACACACACACACACACACACTGCATCTTCTTTATCCATTCATCATTTGATCCAGCAATTACACTATTTACCCAAAGGGTACAAAAATACAAGTTCCATATTCCTAATTTAACAGGTCAACACAACCCCAATGAAAATCCTAGGAATTTTTTTGTAGATATTGACAGTCTGAATATAACATATTTACAGGGTACCAGGGTGGCTCAGGCGATTAAACGACTGACTCTTGATTTCAGCTCAGGTCATAATCTCGGAGTTCATGAGTCTGAGCGCTGCATTGGGCTCTGTACTGACAGTGCAGAGCATGCTTGGGATTCTCTCTTTCCGTTGCTCTTAGCCCTTTCCCCACTCATGTGCATGCTAGCTCTCTCTCTCAATATAAATAAAAATACATTAAAATGTATTTAGAAATATAGATAAACTAGAATAACCAAAACAACGTTGAAAAAGAAGAACAAAGTTGGAGAATTTACACTACATGATTTCAAGGCTAACTGTAAATCTGTAATAATCAAGAAAGTGTGGTAATGGCAAAAGGTACACACATAGATCAGCAGAACAGAATAGAAAGCCAAGAAATAGACCCGCATAAATACAGTAACCTATTTCTGACCAAGTGTACTGAAGATTTGGTGGGGAACTATCTTTCAATAAATGATGAAAAAATTGTATGTCCATATGCCAACAAATAAAAAGGGAAAATCAACCCATATCTCTCATCCAAAATTAACACAAAATAGATAATAGATCTAAAAGTAGTATGTAAAATATAAAATTTCTAGAAAACAGAAAAGGAAAAATCTGTGAAGTTTTGTGTTTGAGTTTTTAGATACAGTACTTAAACTATGACTCTAAAACAAAAATATTAATAAATTAAATTTTATAAAAATCTCTATAAAAATTTTGCTCTTTGCGTGATACAGTATGTAGTCTTTTGTGTGTGGCTGGCTTCAGCTGTCTATAATATTTTAGAAGACCATCTATATTATAATATGTATCTCTATAAGCATTTTAAGTCTTTTATTGCAGAGTAGTGTGACCCTGTATGGATATAGCTTATTATGTTTAGCCATTCATCACTACTATTAGCTTTCAGCATATACATCTTGCATTTTGTTTGCTAAATGTATTCCTAGTATTTGATACTTTCATAAACAAAAGTGTTTTCTTAATTTCATTTCTAGATATTGGTAATATATAGAGGTATATTTGATTTTTTCTTTTCTTTTCCTTTACATTTTTAAATATATGCCTTATATCTTATTACCTTGCTAATATATTAATTAGAATAATTTTATCTGGGATTCTTAAAAATTTCTACATAGAAGATTACATCATCTGTAAATAAATCATCAATTTTACTTCTTTTTAACTCTGGTGCCAGTAATTTTTTTTAACCTATTGCATTTGCTAGAATCTTTGGTACATAATTGAACAGAAATGGTAAACATAGACATCCTTAGCTTGTCCCACATATTAGGGATAAAACATTCAATGTTTCATACTTAATTATGATGCTAGTGGGAGGTTTTTATAGATGTTCTATACCAGTCTGTAGAGCATTTTTTTCTAATCCTAGGATGCTGAGAACTGTTAGCACGAACTGGTATTTTATTGTGACTTTTTTTTTCTGATTTTGAGAGTTTAATGTGTTTTTCTTTCTTTTATTCGATTAACATGGTATGTTGCATGGGTTAATTTGGGGATGTTTAACCATCCCTGTATTTGTGGAATAAATACCACTAATTCATTTTGAATAATTCTTTTTATGTGTTGAAGATTTATTTTGCTAATTCCTTGTTAAGGGTTTCTGTGCTTACATTCCAAAAGAGTATTCATCGTTAATTCTCCTACTTATGATTTATGTGTCTGTCTTTTATATCAGTGTTATGCTGACATCATAGAATCAATGGGGAAATGTTCCTTCCCTCTGTTTTCTGAAAAAGTTTATGCAGATGATATAATTCGTATTTTAAATATTTGATAGAATTCAACAACGACGTGTTCAGGGTGTGGAGTTTCCTCTATAAGAAAGTTTTATTATAAATGTAATTTCTTTACTTATGGATACACTCAGAATTAATATTACTTTTGGGCTTAGTTTTGGTAAACTTTTGTCATTCTAAGAATTTTTCCATTTACCTAAGTTCTCTAAGATGTAGACGTAACTTTGTTCTTAATAATCCCTAAAAATCCTTTTAGATCCTATATTACCAGTACTGCTGTTCCCTCTTATTTCTAATTTGGGAAATTTCTGTCTTCTCCGGAGCCTGGTTGTTGGTTTGTTTGTTTGTTTTTTTTTTGTTTGTTTGTTTTTTTTTTTTTTGTCAGTCTGTCTAAAGGTTGAAGAGGTACCTTCTGGTCTCATTGATTTTTCTTTTTAAATATAATTTTTTTTTTTTATTTGAGAGAGAGAGAGCACATGCAAGTGTGGGAGAGGGACAGAAGGAGAGAGAATCTTAAGCAGGCTTCATGCTCAGCATGGAACTGGATGTAGGTCTCTATTCCACGACCCTGGGATCATGATCAGATGCCCAAACAATTGATCCACCCAGGGGCCCAGGTCTGATTGATTTTTCTATTGCTTTTCTGTTTTTATTTTTTCTTATATATACTATCATTTTTGTTACATCACTTCCTTTTCCTTTAAATTTAGTTCATTTTTCTTTTTCTATTTTCTTCATATGAAAGTTTAGGTAACTGATTTGAGATCGTTCTTCTTTTCTAAAATAGGTCATAAAGGTGTACAATTTCCACAAAAGACATGCTAGCTGTGGCCAAGTATTTTTGATATTATGTTTTTGTTCACATTTAGTTCAAAATATATGTAATTCTTTTTATGATTTTTTCTTTAACCTATAGGTTAATTATAAGTGTGTCATTTAGTTTCCAAATATGTGAAGATTTCTAAAATTTTTTTTCTATGGTGGATATCCAATTTCATTGTTCTCAAAGAACATAATGTGTATGATGTCAATCTTTTTAAATTTATTGGCTGGTTTTATGGACCCGTATATAGTATATCTTGAAGAATGTCTTATGAGTTTTTGGAAAGAATGTGTATTCTGCAGTCATCCGGTAATCTGTTCTATAAATGTCAGTTAGGTCAAGTTGTTCGATATCAGTCAAGTCATTTATATCCTCGCTGATTTTCTGTCCAGTTGTTACAGCAGTTAGTGACTGTATTAAATCCCTAACTATTGAACTGCTTATATAAGCATAACTTTGAAACTATCTACATTTATATATCACTTATTGTTTGCTTCTGAACTGAATTATTCCAATTTGCTACATTTTTCAAGTCCTTAAATATACCTATGTATTTTTGTGCCTGCTTTCTTTTTTTTTAATTTAAAAAAAAAATCACAAACTTACAAAATAGGTGAGGTGTAGTACAAAGAAAGAAATTTGGTTTTCTTTTTAATAAACCACATTAGAGCAAATTGCCACCTTGATGCAACATCATCCCCAAATACGTTACATTGTGTTTCCTTTAAATAAGGACATGCTCTTAATATAATCTTTGAAATCAGAAAATTAACATGATATATTATTGTCTGATCCTCAGGCACCATTCCAGTTTTGACAGTGTCCCCAGTAATGTGTTTTATAGCAAAAACACAATCTCCAGTTTAGAGTCATGCTTTGCGTAAAGCCCTCATGTCTCATTCCCATGTTCTGTGTGGAAAAGCTTCGGTCTTTCTTTGAGGTTAATGATAGAGATACTTTTGAAAATTATAAGCTAATTATTTTATAAATAAGCATTGAATTCATGTGTGGCTGATGTTTCTTCAGCAGGAATATCACAGAGTGAAATATTTTCTTCATGTAACTTTTTATGGATTATAGCATTATTTCGTGAAATCACTTGTATTTGGACAAGATTTCCCAGAGTGCTGGAAATTATCATGGTGCCTTAACTGTAATTGCTGTTTATTTCTCTTTTGCTATCATCATGAGATTTCCTTCTTTTTTTTTTTTTTTTTTTATCAATAAAGATAGAGATCTCTGCATCAACTACTAATTAGATATTTTGGTTTTTTTGTTTGTTTGTTTCTTTCTTTCATGCCATGGATATACTCCTAAATTAGCCAATATCAGACTAGCGCAGAATCAGGGAAATACTACATTTTGTATAGTAATTGAATAAAATCAATCAGATAACATTCATAGTTGTTTTGTTGTTATAGAAATTGTTTCAATTTTTTTGTTGTTGTTACATAGTCTCACAGAAAACCTTTATCTCTGGAAGTGAATCATAGCCTTGATCTCTGCTGGAGCTGTTTTAATGAAGTGTCAAACATGCATTTTAGCATTTTGAAAATTTCATGTTAGAAGGTGTGGGAATGCTGAGCAAAAGTCCAGCAAAGAATTTCTGAATAGTTGCTGTTCTCTAACCAACAGCAGGGATATTCCTAGACAAGAATTATGCACAAAAGAAACCCGTTGCTACTATTTAGATTTTAAAAAGGCATTTTGTTCATTTGGCATATTTTCTACATGATTTTATGCAGTAAATAGGCCAGTAAAAAGTAACACCATGTAAACAAAGTTTTGCAGAGTTTATTTTATCCATGTAAAAGGGAAATTAAAACACTTGCAAACTACCAATTTAAAAATCAACATTTATGAAATAATTAAGAATGGTCTCTAGTCTTAGAAGTCAGATGTTCCTAATTAATTCAGAAAACAAAATTTCCTAAAATTTTAAAACTACTTTGTTTCCATAAAATCATACATACACACACATACTGACATACATGTTTGCATGTATATAATATATATGAAACAGAGGTACATATATATACTTACTCAGTAAAGGTGGATTATTTTTATTTTTTATTTTATTTTTAGAGAGACAGAGGGCACAAGTGGGAGAAGGGGAAAGAGACAGAGGGGGAGACAGAAAGAGTCTTAAGCAGGCTCCATGCTCCGTGCAAACCCAATGTGGGTCTCAATCCCATGATCCTGGGATTATGACCTGAGCAAAATCAAGAATCAAACAGTCAACCAACTAAACCACTCAGGCGCCCCTCAGTAAAGATGAATTAAGGCAATAATTGATACATTTCCACTGGCTTAGAGTGAATGTGTGTGTGAACACGCACATGTGCTTGCCCACATATATGTGCAATTGAATGATAGGCTTGGAAAATATAATTATTTAGATCAACATTTTACATTTACTCAGTGTAATACGTTTTAAGCTAAAATGTAATTTTTTCCCTAAAAAATATGCAGATGTGCCTGAAATTATATGTTAAATATACACATGGAAACAAAATTCAGGGAATTTCAAAGAACTGTTCTTTCTACAAAATATCAAACATTTAAATCTGCTTTACCAAGATATAGCCAGCTAGTAATACCATTAAATATAGGAAAAATCACTAATCCAAGATCATCCTAATGTCAAAACTTAGCCTTTTTTTTTACGTAGTATCTATAAAAATAATCTATTCACATTTAGCATATTTGTTTTTATGAGAAAAACTGTACTGCACTTGTTGGGTGTTTTGGTTTTCTCTGCCTGGTAGGCTTAAGCTCTTTTGGATTTCTGGGAAAGTATTTTGCTGATAGATAACCTAATGGCATATTAGTTACTTCACTTCGCGGAAAGGAGCTTGCTTACTGAAAAAGATTTAGCTAACACATTTGAATTCAGGTCCTATCACATCTATAATCCTTTGCTACTTCTCTTTTCTGTTCCTATTTTAGTAGTCAGCAATCTTTGGCCAATTATTACTTAAAAAAAAAAAAAAAACGTTTTAGCTCTCTTCAACTTCACTGCAATATTCTTTAAGACAGACTACATTCATCAATCCTTTATATTCAGAGAGGTCAGCAAGTTAAAGATGCGTGATATTGCCAGTGTCCCTTTCTCGGGGGTGGCCACTGTCTTCCATATTGTTAAAAACAATGCATGTGCTAACACAACGAGAAGTAGACTATGAGAGATGCGACTTCAAAATCTTTACTTCCAACACTGATTATAGAAAATGAGCTCAGATTTTCTCAGCTTTATCTCTCTGTCCCAGCAATGCGAATGCTTAGCCCACCTCGACCACTGCCCTGGACCCCTTCTTCTCAGCACTGTTTTTCCAGAGGCTAGCATCAGCGAGCCCAGGGCCTCTCCTGCTACCATCATTTTGGTGGAGTAGTGTCTTCAAGAGCCACCAAACAGGCCAGGTGAGACAATCTGAAAGTTTAATAAAAATCCATGTAGCAAATTGTGATTAATGGGAAGTAGGAAATAGGGAGCGGGGTTACTGGCATATAAATTATCTCTGTACCCTTCCACAGTGACCTTGTATCTTGTCTTGAGGTTGATGGCTACTGTGACAATAAGTCACCTTCTTGGCCTCAATATTTTCCTCGTGCTCACTGCCCTGAAAAATTGTATCACCCGGTAAAGCATCAGTGCTTACACCTTTTTAAGACTCCGTTTCCCTGGGGGAAGTAAAGTAAGTTGTAAAGGCTGTCTTTATTATATTTGCATATGCTTTTTAAAATTGTGTTATAACTCAGGCTCTTTCTGTAGATATAAATGATCTACCATTTTGACTAGCTGTTTAATTATTAATGTGCATGAATATTTTAATGCACTGATTTTCATTCAATATATTCACTCAAATAAGCAAATAATAATTGACTCATTATTCAATTATCACTTTTCCTGATTGAAGATACAGCTCAATTATAAAGAAAATAATGTTAATGTCTGATTCATCAGGTACACATAGATATGTTTTGTGCCAGCAACAGGAAACCTTAGCTTTTAATTCAGAAAGAAATGATAGTTGCCCTAAGAAAAAAAATATAATCATAATTTGATTCCTGGTGGGCTTTGAAAGAAAGTTTGTATTTTTGTGACTACAGGTTTCTTCCTGCTGTATTGAAATGTCAAAGATGGTAACAATATTTATATTTTAGAAGTTAGTTTTTTCTTGTAATCTTTGGAGGTAACCTCAGTATAATAATGAAAAGAGGTAGGATAGCAAATAGAAGTCTACAATTTAGTTGTCATTTTAAGACCTTTGTAGGTCCTACACATTTTTAAAGCTTTCAATTCACATCATAGAAAATATATTAAAAATTCAGCCTCCTAAATACATTGCTTCTGAAGAAGATGAAATTAATTTTACAACTTGGTCTTTGAAAATATTTCCATGTGTTTGACTGATTTTTTTTTCAGTTCTTTATAAGCAAAGATGCTCTTGATTAGCAAAAACAAAACAACCCCCCCCAAAAAAACCCTACCTTTTGGCAACTATGATAACCCATTTATAAATTCCAATAATTAATGAAGTTGACACAATATTAAAATTATTGAAATTAATTAATTATATTAATTTTTTTGTACTTGAGAAAAGACGTATTTTTTTAAATGTTTATTTATTTTTGGGAGAGAGAGAGAGAGAGACAGAGCTTGAACATGGGCAGGGTAGAGAGAGAAGGAGACAGAATCTGAAGCAGGCTCCAGGTCCTGAGCTGTCAGCACAAAGCCCGACGTGGGGCTCGAACTCACAAACTGTAAGATCGTGACCTGAGCTGAAGTCAGACGCCTAAACGACTGAGCCACCCAGGTGCCCCAGAAAATACGTGTTTTATGTCAATTATTTAATCAAGTCCCTGAAGAGCTTTACACAGTGATATTATATTGCCAAATAGATAGTAATCATTGCCTGACATTTATCATGAATAAAACTTATTGAATAGAGAGTAAGTAGACTTTAGTGTTTGTATTACAATTTGAACAGATTTTACTCTGAATGTTGTCCACTGAGATCTTTGAGAATTTGCATAAAGGATGACAAAGACCAGGTTCATACATTCCAGGAGATTACAGTTACGGGGAAAAGCTTAACACAAAATGGTATCATCTTTGTCAAGTAAAAATGAAATATTGCTCACAAAGAATAAAGCTAAGAGAAAACGTATGGAATTTCATTGCCTAATTATCTTCCTGCTGAAACCATGGATTTATTAGTAGTTAATTTTGTACTATAGCAGCTAGCGAGAAAGTAGAAAATTGAACATGCATTTATTTATTTTCATAAACTATTTTCTTTTGAGGGGTGAGGGAACAGATGCCTTTTATTGGTCTAACCAGCATAACTAGTAGTAGGTTTGGGCAGAGCTCCCCAACCTGTCCTGGCTCCCATCTTCTCTCTCCTGGGAGTTTGTGACTCACCCCAGGGGAGAAGAGTGTCAGGCAGGGGTGGCAGGCAGAGCCAGGACCGAAAAGGGGAGCAGGGTGAAGTAGGAAACACAGGGTTACCAGATCACTCAAATGAAAAGTCCATCCGGGCAGAAGAGAGGATGTTTCGCCACACGGGCCCCTCTGCCCTTGCCAGGAATGGAAGGGGGCCAGGGAGCTTTCACTAGAGGTTTCCCGTTTGGCTTGTTTTATACAAGGGCTCCTGAAAATAAGACTTCGGTGATACAGCATAACTCCTACACCTGATTCCTACAACATCTGAAAAACATTAAAGGTTGATACCCTTGAAAATCTGAAACGTTATACTGTAAGTTTTACGGGTTTTGATGGAAATCATGTACAATCTCGGAAGCCTTTGAGAAAGAACCAGATCCAGTGGATTCACTGTTAATCGTTCTCGCTTCCTCACTTAGCACTAGCGTGCCCTTCACTCGGGCCCCTCCAGTGCGGAGTCCCAGGTACTGCATGTAGACACAGCTCGATTCTATGTGCTGAGGCCATTCTGATCTTCGGTTCCACCATCAGCAGGCAGTTTTTAAAATATGACCCACTTCTGGGGAAAAAGTACGCGTAGCAAATGGAAACGGTCCAAGGTTTCTAAGCCTTTGCACTAAGAGACACTTTGGTTTAGATAATTCTCCAAGTGGGAGACTGCCCTGGGTGTTGTAGGATATTTCAACAATCCCTGCCCAGTAGGGTGCCTGTAGCACCGTCCTTTCAACTCGTGACAAACAAAAATGTCTTCAAGCACTTTCAGATGTTCCCAGGAACGGGGGGGGGGGGGGGGGGGGGGGGGGGGACAAATCTGAAATGAATGACAACCACAGAATTAGTCATATCATGTGGTGCAAGGCAATGGGCCAACCTGTCATTCAAGAGAGTTTGCGCCCCATCCCTCTTGATTTCTTGTACTTAGTACTTCAGCTTCCCACTGGGACAGTAGCTGAAGAAGAGCCCGTTGGCTCTGGTCCTAGAATAGTAACTGCTGCCGCAGTAAAAGCTATGAGTTCTGGACTCTAAGAGACTTAAATTAGTTCTGGTGATTGCACTTACTATTTGATGATGCTATGGAGCAAATTATGTTCCCCACTTCATGTGTTGAAGTCCTAGCCCCTAGTATGACTGTATTTGGAGAAAGAATCTTTAAAAAGTAATTAAGGTTAAATAAGATTATAAAGGGTGGGCCTTAATCCACTAGGATCAGTATCCTTATAAGAGGAGGAATAAAGACCAGAGTTCAAGCTCCGTCCCTCGGTCCCTCTCTCTCTATCTCTCTCACAGCTACGTGAGGACACAAAGAGAAGGTGTCCATTCATAAGCCAGAAAGAAGCTCTCACCAGAAACTGATCACGTTGGCACCTTGATTTCAGACTTCCAGCCTCAGAACTGGGAGAATAACTTTTTGTTGTTTAAACCACCAAGCCTATGGTATTTTGTGATGACAGCCCTAGCTGACTAAGACAATAACTTTGGACAAATTACTTATTTCTCTGGTTTCAGTGTCTTCACCAGTTCAATGGAGGAAAATATGAAAATCTATTTTTCATATATATATATATATATATATATATATATATATTTTTTTCCCTTTCAGTTTCAGGGTGAGTGGATCCTGACCAAATATCCCACAGATGCTGGCTGCAGTAATATCTGTGAATGAAGTCATTATCCAGAACTAAGATGATGTCAAAGACATCACATTTTAAGGATTTCTTCCCTGCCAGTCTTATTCCTGTTGTTGTAACTCACCCATTGGTTTAGACATTTTCCTCTAACCCCTTGAACCTTGGTCAAGATTGTTGAATACACGTGCACACCGTGTCATACCGACTTTGCTGCCCTAAAGGGTAAGCCAACAACATCTGCTTCTGCCAATCAGTGTCTTTCTCCTTCCAATAGACTCACCCATATTACTAAGGCTCCATTAAGTCCCACGCAAGAGCTAAATTCGTATAATTTTGAAAGGTAATGCAAAGGGATGTGTATTTTGACCATTTTAAGTATTCTGCCAGCCTGCTTCTCAGATTCATAATAATGTCTTAAAATGCATAATACAGGGGTGCCTGGGTGGCTCAGTTGGTTAAGCGTCTGACTCTTGATTTTGGCTCAGGTCATGATCTCACAGGTAGTGAGTTCGAGCCCCACATCAGACTCTGTGCTGACAATGCAGGGCCTGCTTGGGGTTCTCTCCCTCTCCCTCTCATTCTGCCCCTTACCCTCTCTCTCTTTCTCTCAAAACAAAAACAAAAGCAAAAACAAAAGCAAACAAACAAAACCTTAAAATGCATAATACATAACATGGATTAGAAGGAAACCAAGCTTTAATTATTATTATATTTTAATACATTTTATATATCCATCTGCTTGCTTCTTTATTAACTCATTAAATAACAAGATCTAATTGAGGGTCTAATTCACTACTGTAATTACCCAGAAATTTTTCAAGATACTTGCAACGTGATTTGGAAATATCTGTGATTGTCACTGGTGAAAAGGAACAGACACTGTTAACACGGCAGTAGGTTGTTGCCAACATTCACAGCTGAAGGAAATGCTAACTTTACCTAGACGTTAGTGAAAAAAATAAAACTATTTTCAAAATGCAACCCCCCCGCCCCCCAGAAAGCTCAATTTGTTGTCAATTCTGCTCGTGGATTCTTTGGGCCCCAGGGTATGATCCGTTGTACTAAAACAATTTGACATTGCTTCACAGAGCACACAGGTCACAGGCATATGCTCCAAATGGACAGTCATCCCTTGACTCCCAGATCACTTAGAAAGTAGAGCTGTTCTCAAACATTTCAGTTAGGCTTTCTCAATCCTTACAGTTTAGATGCAACTTTCATTTATTTCCATTGCAAGTCTCAAATCGTTAAATAAAACTAATGCAGATTGGGGTTTTCAGCTTCAGAAACACTTGGTCTCTGTTTTGCTGAACACTCCTGATAGGAACGATTTCCTCTCTCTGTGGAGTCTATTTGCTTGGGTTGATTGATATCTCTGCAGACAGACTTCCTTTGAAGTATCACCCGCCCTATAGCCAGTGCTTAAAAGCTGGAAATGAAGTCCAGCAGGAGTTACCCCGGCTTGTTTCTAGCAAAACCATACTAAGAGAAAGAACATCAAAAGTGAAGATGGGAACAAAGGAGAAGGAGGAAAAAGGCAGCCCACTGCCTTTTATCTATTGATGGGAAGGGCCATTGTGTATTAGAGTTTTGACTCCAAATGTTTGAAACTGTAACACTGAATACTTTCCAGGTTCAGTCCTTAAAGTCTTACCTTTTACCTTTGGAGCTGTGTTCTTATGAGTCTTCCCTTCACTTGACAGTAAATTTGTAGAGTGGCCGGAAGTCTGAGCTGAGATTTAAAGTACTTAGTCTTTGTTTTGCCCTCAAACCTGTGTGACTTTGGAAAAGTTTGGAAACCTTAATATTTCAGGGCCTCTGATGCTGCATGTACAACATGAGAGAAGGAGAGAAGTGAACCTTGGATTACTCACAGCTCTGAGACTCAAATTAAATTACCGATATACTTGACTGCCTCCTGAGAACAGAAGCAAAATGTAGGGCTCTTGAACAATGGGAGGAAAGGCACCGAGGATGTTAGAGACACCCTAAGGAGAAAGGTCTGAAATAGTATGGCAAACATGAAAATCAGGTAGCTAAGTATATTCTAAAAGGTGTAATTGTTAGGCTTGAGTGTGAACGTGTACTCTTCAGACACTGAGAAAATACTTGATTATTGGTCAAGTTAGAACTCTGGCTGTTTTTTCTTCTTACAAGGAACTCTCATGTTTTCTTTGTTATTATGTCCACCTTTGGGGTTTCCTGTCGTAGCTCATCAAAGAAATCAACTATGTCTTATTCACTTTTTCCTCTCTAACCTTACACATCATCTGGCATATTGTAGGGCTTTAAATACATATTTGTTGAATTAAACTGACAAACTGTATTTTGATCTATTATGTAAATGCACTATAGTAGATGCTGCAAATTATTAATTCCAATGCTCAAAAATGCTTACTATTCGTCTGTATCATTTTGACATTCCTTTCAAAAACGTGCATGACTTAATAAGTATAAAACATCACCGTGTCTTAAGAATGCACTCAAAAAATAGTGGAAAAATAATAGAAAATGTATTGTCCCTACGTGGACATCATATTCAGTGCTTAGCATACAGTTGGTGGTTTTTGGAATGTTCCTAATACAAACAGGAGCAGAGAAGTTTCTTCCAAACAAAAGTTAGCTTATTTCTTATTAGTGTTTTCAAGAGTCATAATTCAAAATTCATGGTGTATTTTCAAGGACATCAATTTTACCAAGAAAGAGCAGAGAGAGGCGCACAGGTACTGAGTCCAAGATAGAAAGCTGATTTATTGCTTTAGCTTCATTGTGGGGAGACTTTCTTCTCTCCTGTATGACCGTGTGATCACTTAATCCAAAATGAATACCTTAATCGATAGGGATCATCTTTAAGAACGTCAGTCTAGGGTAGATAGAGCAGGGTTGCCCAGCGTAATCTCAGACGGAATACACTGGCGTCTTACCTGCTTATTTTCACTCTGACCTTCGGCCCCACATTTCTTTCAGTTAAAAGCACTCATGCACTATCTTCTATATCTCTCCAGTTTCTACCTATTGTGTACAGAAGGTGCTACGTGTTGGTAAATAAATTATCTTTATCGGGACACACTTTTAAGGAGGTGAAATTGACGGAATTCAATGAGCCTTACAAGTTCCCAAATACCAAACTTACCGTAACTGTTCATTCTGGATTAAAGCAATACATTATATATATTTTTTTCTTCTGGTTTGTATTCAACACTACAATTGATCATCTGTTAATGCGTATAATATATTTTTTTTTTGTCAGCCTCAGACACTTTTCCTCGCCAAGCATTCTTAGCTTTTTTTATCTCTGTACGAGATGACTCTGTTGACACCTCACTTGATAACCGTTCTTCAAATTACCTGGACTGCCATGTAGTCTGTTCTGCTAATAAAGAATTCCAGTCTTGCGTCCTGACTGCTCATGCTATCAGCTGTGGTCTCTCCATTCAGCCCTATTTAGCTGCTGTGACTGTTTACTCTGGAGGTGCTTCTAGACAGCCACATGCACAGTGCTGGTTTTTAGTGGACTCACTACACTAACCCTCATCCAAACGAGGCTTTATCTGTCCTATTTTGGAGCCATAAACCTGCTCCATTCCTTAGTATGTTAGATTTTTATGCCAGTGAAGGGACAAAATGCCTCTGGGGCTTAAATTCCCAGGGTATAGTAAATTACAAAATAAAATTGATACATTAAGTACACTGTATATCTACAAAGTATACATTTATTAATATATATTCCATTTCTGTAGTGATGTATTCTTGTTAATTTATTTTGAATTTGTGAAAAAAACCCTGATTTTTCATAAGTCACAAAGAGCCAGAAGGCGTAAATCAAGTTGACAGATATAATCAAACAAAGAAACTGTGTGTTTTAAATATTTAAGCATAGTTTTTATTCTGTTAGAGCTTCTATTGAAGTGAGATTAGGATGTAATGAAAAGGTACACAATATGAGAAAAATAATTTTAGTGTTAAAATGAATTGCAGATACAGGAAGTTTTTTGATGTGAAAGGGAAAGTTTATTAAAATGAAGTTAACATATGCCTATTAAAATGAAGTTAACATATACCAAAATAATAGCAATTTAGATTATTTATGTGATTAACTGTGCCTACGCACACAGGTGTGGGTGCACACACACACACACACACACACATGTAATGTGTATAATTGTAGTGAACTCTCTGGAAGTGTTTGAACCCACTTGTCATCAATGGAGATTGTAATTACAGAGGATTTTCACTCTCCGCCATGCATATCTGCATTTTTAAATGTTTGGTAAAGTGTATATACTATTTAAAAAAACACTAAGAGCAAACACTGTAAATCTGCTGATTTCACTAAGCTTTCTTAAAGCTAAATCAAAAGGTGCAGCCTGTGTTGAAAACATCAAAAACCTGGGGTGCCTGGTTGGCTCAGTCAGTTCAGCTAAGAGTCAGATCTTGCATTTCGTGGGTTCGAGCCCTGCATTGGGCTCTGTGCTGACAGCTGAGCCTGGAGCCTGCTTCGGATTCTGCGTCTCCTCCCTAGCTCTCGGCCCCGACCTTGCTCAAGCCCTCTCTCTCTCTCTCTCTCTCTCTCTCTCTCTCTCCCTCTCTCAAAAATAAACATTAAAAAAATTTTCAAAAAGACTTCAAGAACTATGTCCTAGAAAATCAATTTAGTTTAGCTTATGGTAACTAAAATATTCCTTAAAACCACACAGAACACAGTGGACATTCTTTCCTAGTCTTCATTCAATAGGTTGTCTGAACGAGACAATAAGGAACTAAGGTCTATAAATGCTTATTGTGAAGCTAGGGATCAAATATTCAGCTTAATGACCTGATAACAGTAAAGCAGAGAATAGACCTTAAACCTGAACCCCCCAAAAGAGCTTCTTCCATCATTACCTTGAACTGAGATAGTTGTTGGTACCTAACTGACTTACTCCCTGAATCCCAAACAGAAAAGACCATAGTTTTGGGTGTAGGTATATTCAAAATACAAGATATTCAAATACATTGTCCAATGAATTAACCACTATTACTTCAATGGGAAAAAATGGCTAGAAAGAAAAAAAAAAAGAATATTCCCAGTGTGTGTTCCAAAAGCATCTTGGAGATGTATAGTGGATATTTGCATATTACAGGCTATGAAAAATCCTTCAGAGAAAAAAAACCAATCAAAACCAAACAGGACCGTATTAAAGTGTTCCCCACACTTGTTTATCTATAGAACATCCATTTTTTTTTTTTTTTTTTTTTTTGGTATCTCATTAACTTTTGTATTGGAGAGACATTTAGTGAAAGTAAGTTTTTTTTTTTAATTTTTTAAATTAATGTTTATTTTTGAGAGAGAGAGAGAGACAGAGTGTGAGCGGGGGAAGGGCAGAGAGAGAGGGAGACACAGAATCCGAAGCAGGCTCCAGGCTCCGAGCTGACAGTAGAGAGCTGCACGGGGGACTCGAACTCACGAACCGCGAGATCATGACCTGAGCAAGGTCGATGCTTAACCGACTGAGCCACCCAGGCGCCCCTAGTGAAAGTTTTTAAAAAATGTTAAAAAATAACTTTAATTGGAGCCCCTTTTGTAATAAAAGTAAACACTATTCCTCACGAGGTTTTTGCGATCCGTAGGATTGAATGTAAATTTTTAGGGAGTCAATGCTGTTGAGAAGAGTAAAAACGTTGTAATTGTTTTCAAAATAAACAAGAATTCCCTACGCTTTTGTGAAAGAACTACTCTTCTGCTCACCCTTGAATATCTCTTGAATTCCTAACATAGTCTTATAGCATTAACTTCTCATACTCGGAAAAAAAAAAAAAAAGAAAAAGAAAAAAACCCAGCAGCAATATCCTTGTTAAAAAGCTCTAGAGACAGGGTGTGGACACATGCATGCAGGCACCCAAATATAATTCCTGCTGGCCACTGTGAATTGAAATAGCTACTAAATCTACTTAAGACTTTGGTCAAGAGAAGCTTTGTACACGTGAATTATTTAATTAGGAAACAAAAATAACAAAACATATGAGTGCCAATCTATTTTCTTTATGGCTACAGTAATAACTAAATTAATAATTTAATAATTAAAAACGCTATTTTTGGGGGTACCTGGGTGGCTCAGTCCAACTTCGGTTCAGGTCATGATTTCACGGTTCGTGAGTTCGAGCCTCGCATCAGGCTCTGTGCTGACAGCTCAGAGCCTGGACCTTGCTTCAGATTCTGTGTGTCCCTCTCTCTCTGACCCACCCTCCTGTGCTCTATCCCTCTGTCTCTCAAAAATGAATAAGTGTTAAAAATTATTTTTAAAAAATGCTCTTTTCATCAGCAAACTACTGCAGTGTTTAATAATAAACTCTTGAACTTTGTCTTCAGATTTTGTTTCGCTTAAAGTAGCAGGCAGAAACTATTTTCTGCCTGGTTGTAACAGGTTCATTGAAAATGGAGAGATACCAAGGTCCCCAAAGTCCCCTCTTTGGCCTACCAGTGTGTCTGAAAACCATTATTTTCTTGTGTTTTGTTTGAAGCATTATCTCTAGAAAGCTGCTATTGAAATATATAACCTGTACTGAATTGAGGTTATTCCATTATACATAATTAGGGTTTCTGCAAGCATGAAGACTTCTGTATCTCAGTGTCTGGATCTCACTGGTTCTCAATCCTTTGCGTACATTAGAATTATCCACGAAACTTAAAAAAATGTTGTATCCCATGCTAGACCAACGGAATCAGAATCTTTGGGTTTGAACCTAGGCATTTCTTTAAAAAGTCTCCCTTCTGGTTATTCTGATTCATACTGAAGGCTGAAAACCCCTGACATAAGGAAATTCCATGTGCTTCTATGATATGAGGACTACTATTTTCTCAAGGACAGCTACAAAATTTGTGGGGCCGACTGCAAGATGAAAATGAAGGGACCCAATTCAAAAAGTAGAAAAAATACAATTAAAGATACTAAAATGTAGTGTTTATTCCATCTTTTGACTTGTGATGCTTTATGTTTTGCTATTTAATGTTGCTCTAAGTGTAAAGAAAAAATCATTAGCACGAATTTTGCTATTGATCTGTATATTTTGCAATGCCTGTTTTAAGTACAAATATGAAAGCATAGAGAATCCCCCAAATTGCACAATGCATATTTTGTAACTTGCATATGTTATACTGTCTTATCAAAACAGTGGAATCAATACAAAACCACGTTAAATGTTTTTATTTCACTTCTTGATACGCTCACATTCTACCAACACGCTCCACCTTTACCTTACCAATAAGCAAGGGAGGCGTTTCCTTTCCTTCTACGTCACCAACTTCAGTGTAGGCGTTTAGCTAATATATGGAGGTAACATGAGTAGGAAAGACTATGGTAGGGTTCCTTGATCATTCTTGCTTCTTAGAGAGCCAGAGTTTTGCTTTTTTGTGTGTGTTCAAAACAAATTTTGGTTCAGATGGCCAGAGGTGGCATCTGGGAACTCAGTGACCCCTCTTATTCAGTCACAGATGTAAACAACTTGCCCTGGGTCTTGCTGTCTTACCATTTATTGTGGGTCCGCCGGGATTCCGTGCTTGTGAGACGTCGTGAATATTACATGTAAATGTGTGAGCAAGAAACATTAGAAGATACGGATATTGTGCATGCCACTTCTGTTTCTGCGTCAGACTTCACTTCAGAACAAGAGTTCAAAGTTAAAACTATAAAGTTTTACAAGATGCCGCAGCAGAGTATTAAGCCAGGGAGGGGCCTTTTGAGCATGAGTTCTCTACAACGGCAGGTGTTCAACATCCGTGGCACGGTCCTATCCTTACTCTCTAGAGTGGATTCCCCACTGTTACAGTGAAAAGTTTTCAGTCACTTGAGTTGAGCTCTAAAACTAGTGACTTTGATTAAGTATCTTATATTTCCAGAGCCTCAGTGTTTAACAAAAAGAAGATAATATTTTATGAGTTGTAGAGGAATAAATCATTTCCTGAAGCAACCCAATTTTGCTTTTATTTTGCAGACTTGCTTTTCCTGATGACCTGGGCTACGGTAATTGGCAATCGTTTGCTTAGACTGAATTTGAATGTCCCAGTATTCTCAGGTTTTTCACCCATCATCTTTTTCTGCTCTGATGCCTGGATGTATTTTCGTTTCTCTGCTCTCATACTACTAAGGGTAAAAGGAAAGCTTCCGAACAAAGAGCTATTCCGAAGATTCTATCTAAGACTTTCTTTCCGTTAGAAATGTCCTCCATTATCAAAATCAAGAATATGTATATCTGTGCATATTTATGTATTTATATTATATGCACACAGACAAATGCTTATATACTCATATATGCTGATCGTGCATTTGTTTCCAAAGCCATTTTTCACCCTTCCTCTGGTCTGCTCTAAATCGCTGGGGCTGAATTCTGCCAATTTTATTTCCTCAGTTTCCTTGCTGGGTTCAGCCAACAGGAGAAGGCAGGGTATCCTGCGTTCTATTTTTCTGCATTAAGTGGTGTGATCAGCAGCAGTTGCAGCCCCTCTGTGGCGGGTTCCATCTCCCAGCAAGCTGATCCACTGAGTTTTCTCCTCCTGCCCAGTGGCCTGGCTCCTCAGCTCCAACAGCTCTGTGTGTTCCTTTTGTCCCTGTAGCTCTGAGAGTAGAGATGAGGTATTAAAACTGATGATGTCCCACCTTCTGCTTTTCGTTCTCCCAGCTATTTCAAACACCTCTGTAACTAAACTCCCATGTAAAATTCCCTCAGTGGAATTATCTAGTGTAGGTTATGTTTCCCTGGTCAAACTACAGTATTGGTCTACAGTTGCGCATGCACACACACACACACGCACACGCACAACATACACGTGTGTGTGCGTGTGTGTGTGTGTGTGAAACAGTGAACGAACTCTCTTGTATTCCCCAAATTACCGAGGCAAGAGAGTTCAGAATTAAAATAGATTTAGTAACAGTAGTGTACTAGTCAGGGTTCTCCAGAGAAACAGAACCAATAAGAATCTACCTATCTAAGGAAATGTATCATGGGGAATTAGTTCACATGATTATGGAGACAGAGATGTTCCAAGTTCTGAAGTCCGGAGGCCTGAGAAATAGAAGAATGGATGGTGTAAGTTTCTGTCCGGATCTAAAGGCAGCGGAGGACCGATGTCTCATCTCAAAGACCATCAGGCAGAGAGAGTGAAGTGTCTTTTTATGTATTTATTTTTTTCTACTTAGGCCTTGAAAGGATTGGATGAGGCTCACCCACAATGAGGAAGGCAGTCTACTTTACTCAGTCTACCCATTCAACTATTACTCTCATCCAGACATACCCAGAATGATGTTTAATGGCACCCATGATCCAGTCAAGTTAACACTTAAAATTAACCAGCACAACCGGCATTGAATTCTTTGAATTTAAGTGCCCTCAGTCACGCCTGGCAGAAATCAAAGGTGCAAGATGCCAAGAGGGAAACTCAGTTTGGCTGCCAAAGACAACTGGCGCTTGTACTTCATTATTAAAACTTGGAATTTAGAATTCAATCACAGTCCTTTTGTCACATACAGTCACCAGGGACCCCAGCAAAGTGCAGCGCCTTAAATAAAACACTTTTCTGTTGCCCTGGGCCGGTCTTAAATGGTTTTAGTTTTTCGCTTCCTCCTCCCCACATTCACCAGTTAATTTGCCTTTACTTTTCTTTGGTTTGCAAAGTAAGTTTCAGTGAAAGAACAGTATCGGGGTGATGTTCCTGTTCAAAAAATACTAGGTTTTTCAAGGTAACTTGCCAAGTCAATTTGACCACTGAGATTTGGTCTCTCTTGTTCTCATAAATTGCTAATGGCACACCTATTTCTTGCTGTCACTACTCATTTTTTATTCCAGTTCCAATTCTTTACTCTGTCTTTGGCTCCTTGGAGAGTTGGGTGTCTCCAAAAAAATTAGTCTCATACTAGGGTTGTATTTGATAATTAGATAGGATCTAATGAAATTGTACCAAATCAATCTTATTAGGATTCTCAAATTTGAAAGCATTGTAAAAATATGGTTGTATCATAATAATCTGAAACTCTGCAAAATTTATTACAAATACAATTTGCAAATCATCATAACTAGGACATACTAGCAATGCGCACATACTGAATGATTTTTTACACAAAATTATAAAATAAAGCTATAATAATATCAATTTCGTAAGTCCTTCCACAAAAAGAAATTAACAGAGAAGTCATGGTGTTAGATAGTATCACATCCCTCTCAATCTCTTAATATTATTAACATTATCTTTGCTTTAGAAATCAACCAGGCAATATTTTAGATCAACCAGGAAAGTCATTTGCTTTGACCCCAACAACTGGTGTTCAACTTCTTTTCTTTTCTTTTTTTTTAAGTTTATTTATTTATTTTGAGAGAGAGAGAGGGTGTGTGAACAGCGGAGGGGCTGATGGAGAGGGAGACACAGAATCGCAAGCAGGTTCCAGGCTCTGAGCTGTCAGGACAGAGTCCAGTGTGGGGCTCGAACCCATGGACCACGAGATCGTGACATGAGTTGAGATCAAGAGTCGGATGCTTAACCTACTGAGCCACCCGGGGCCCCCAACTTCTTTTCTTATTAATCATTATAAGTTTAACTACTGGATCCCAAATGAATCTGTGACATGTGGAAATTAAGAGGATAAAGCACATGATAGTATGTGACTTTAAGGTGTTCACTGGAGAATCCAGAATAAACTTGTTTTACTTTGTAGGTTATCATCGACATAAAATCCAAATTTCCCTTTGTGTCATGTTTAAAATATGGGTTTACTCTGCCCCACAGAATATCCATTAATTTCCTAAAACAAACTTGCTGAAATATTTGGAAGAACTTATGTTCTATTGTTATTATTACCAAGAGCTTTGTATTCTCTCACTGCTGGCCAGATACTACTATGACTTTGCTGATTCTGGGTCTCCTTTCTGAACAGCCTCAGACTCTCTTTTCTGTGGAAGAGAATATGTATTTTTTTCTTATAGAAACGTGAACAATTTTTTTTTTTTTTTTGCTTTGAATCTAAAACAGAATATTTGTCCCCTGAAAAGAAATAACAGGATAACATGAAAGACCAAGCAACCAAGCACTTACTTCTGGCACGTTCTGCTTCCTGCGAAGAAGCGTCAGTTGCTCTCCATGTGGCAGGATCCCAGGCCACACGTTCAAGGCAGGAGTCAAAGACATCGTACATCAAAAGGAGTAAGCGCCGCTAGCAGTGAAAGGAAGCGACAGAGACCTGAAGAAATGTCGCCTTGGGCAATTAATTGGATTACTCCCCTAGTTCTTAAGTATGTCCCTGTATGTAGGTCTAGGTTCTCACTCTGAATGTGAGGTTTCACAAGGAACACCACACTTCAGCCCATATGGCTCTGATTCTAGACCAAGTCAATTATGTCACTTATTATATTACTTTCGGCCATATGATTTTCTTAAATTTACTTTAAGTTTTAATTTCACTTAATTAAAACTTAATTTCGAGCTGTGGTTTCTTCAGATTCCTGAAGAATGGTAGCACAATTACTTAATAACTATTCACTATCTACTAGACATGTGTTCAATCCTTTCCATGATGTATCTCACTGGCTTTCCTCACAGCCCTCTTAGCTCATGGTAGAAAAGAACATTAGAGGAACAGAAAGGGACTGACTTACCAGGGAGGTAAATAGAATATAGACTTTATGAAAAGGAGTTTTATAATCAGACTGCCTAGATTCAGAATCAGTTCAATAGCAAAAAAAAAAAAAAAAAAAAAAAGACTGTGTAAATTTGGTAATGTTCATAATCTTGCTGTGCCTCACTTTCCTTATCAGTAATGTGTTTTACAAATTATGATTGCTTCACTGATTTGGAACTAAATGAGTAAATACATATGAAGGACTTACAAGAGTACCAGGCATGTATTAAACACACAAGAAATGTCAGTCATTAGTATCCAAGATCATATAGCTACATAGTGACAGAGTGAGGAGTTAAATCTCAGTCTGAGACCAAGGAAGGGGGTAGATGTTATACCACTTAGGGACATATAAAAAACGCTGGTCTCCTCCAACTCCCAAATAATCAAAAGAACAAAATATGTCAAAGTGTTATAGTCTTATGCACATATAACATGATATACTTAAATAAATGTGTACAAACGTGCAAGATCATCTTTACGATTAGATATTGCTGTTTGTTTATTGTTAGAATTGTTCTAACATTTCCTCTAACTGCTTTTAACGGACTTATGGTAGGATGGACACTGCCACCTGTCTGGATATGAACAATTCAACTTCGTGTTTTCCTTTGCTCAGTTTTTTTTTTTTTATTATTTTTTTTTAACGTTTATTTATTTTTGAGACAGAGAGAGACAGAGCAGGAACAGGGGAGGGGCAGAGAGAGAGGGAGACACAGAATCAGAAGCAGGCTCCAGGCTCTGAGCCATCAGCCCAGAGCCCCACGCGGGGCTCGAACTCATGGGGCGTGAGATCATGACCTGAGCTGAAGTCGGACGCTTAACTGACTGAGCCACCCAGGCTCTCCTCCTTTGCTCAGTTTTTGACTGAAAGACCTTCCCCACCATGGAGTCCGTGTTTCAACGTCTCTTTCAGGCCACTGTGCTCTTTGGGGGATGTCTAGGTTTCAGCCATGGGTAGTTTGGGTTCTATCATGTGTGGCACTTCCGAAAAGGGCCAGGAAGGTTATTTGGGAAATGAGGAAACATAGGACTGGCGTTGAGAAAGGCTAAAGGAAGTAGAGAAAGAACCTGAGGAAGCAGAGAAGAAAAGCAGGAGGAGGACAGCCCAGACGCCAGAAGCCCTGAGCAGCCAACCCCTCACATGCATGTTCATAAAATCTACTCTGGGTGCCATCTTCTTGTCCTCTTCTCCTCTGCCCTGAGGCAGCCCCTCCCAGGTAAGTACTGAGGAACAGAAGTGCCCCCGCCCTCAGGGAAGTCCTCTCTTCCCCTGTGGTTTCCAAGGATGTAGTCACCGCTGGGCCCTTTGCAGCCAAGTAAGAATAAAGAGAACCGTGCAGGGAGGAATTCCCAATCTTGTTCTTGAGAATTAAACTGATTTAGAGAATAAATCAAGAAAAGTATTCAATTTCAGGAAACTGACAAAAATGTGCATGTAATGGACTTTTCCTCAGAGAGAGAATCCTACTGCATTATCTGCATTGTCAGCACAGAGCCTAACTCAGAGCTCAATCTCCGGAGCCGTGAGATCGTGACCTGAGCCGCACACTCAACCGACTGAGTCACCAGGCACTCCAGGAGCTAAATATATTTTTAAAGAAAATCTTGTATTACATTCATTTATTATCTTTAGTGTACAGACTTTCGTTCATTTTCTTCACCAAAACTGAAATCCAATACCAAACTCCTCTTGTAACTTCTTATATTCTTTATCATTACTAATGATTAACCACAGGGTCTCCTATTGAGCATTTAAAGGTCCGATAGGGGTGCCTGGGTGGCTCAGTCGGTTAAGCATCCTACTTCCGCTAAGGGAATGATCTCTCGGCTTGTGAGTTCAAGCCCCACATTGGGCTCTGTGCTGACAGCTCGGAGCCTGGAGCCTGCTTCGGATTCTGTGTCTCCTCTCTCTGCCCCTCCCCCACTTGTGCTCTGTCTCTCTACCAAAAATAAATAAATGTAAAAACATTTTTTTAATAAGATGCTACTGTTTAAATATCTGATTTCAATTTTATTAACTTTTGAAATATGCATATGTATGTGTAGATTAGACATATAAAAATGTAAAATTATACTAGATTTAAAGTGTAATTAGGATGCAAATGCAGATATATATGTATAGTTTCCATTTGGGAAACATCTTTTTGAAAAGATCCTTTCTATTTAGCTATCTTTGGTGTATCTTTGATACAGTCCCATGAGCAGGCACGGTGTATCCAAGTTTTACATATCAAAATAAATTCAGTGGCACATATTTATTGTAGAAGACATCTGGCTAGTCATTTATCAGGATCAAAGATGCATAAAATATATCCACTATTCATAAGAATCTTTAAATACATTTTAGATCTTCAGATACATATGATGGATTAACTTACATCATCAATCATTCATTGGGAATCCCCAGATGAGTGTTAATGAGGTACTAATTCTTCTGCAGTCACAGAAAGGACAGAATTCTCTGATCAGGAGGTGGTCAAGACAAATTTCACTGAAGCTCTACAATAATAAAAGATGTGAAAAGACTAGAGTAAAGTTCACAAGCTCAAAGTCTTTTAGAAACCAGGCAGGTAATATAAACGCACAGGGCACACAAGGTATAAGTAAACCAGTGTTGAGCTTTTGCACTGAGTTTGCATTTGCACTGAGCCAAAAACATGTCATGCTGCATTAATCTTCTAATATTTTTTTTTATTGTAAAATAAAAACCAGACCCACAAAAGCACACAGAAGAGACTATATTTTAATGAATCATTAACCACAAACATATAAAAAATATAACATTGTCAGACAGCCCAGAAACCCCTACATATGCCCTGTCACAATCAAAGACCTTCTTTCCCTCCACGATATCCTCCATATTGATTTTCAAAAAAGCTACCTCCTTGGTATATTTATAGTTTTATCATGCAAGTGTCGATTCCTAAACCCTCTAATTTAGTCTTGTTCATTTTTTAAACTTGATATGTCTTTTATATCTCTTTAATCTATTGGTTCACCCTTCAACTCTGTTATCTTTACAATTTATCTGTTGAAGACTCAGGACTTTGTGACCTGTAGATTTTCCCAATCTGAATTTTACTGATTACATATTCATGGAATAGTTCACCATGTTCCTCTGTCCTCCGTGTTTTCTACAAAGAGACGGCTGGATCAAGAGGTTTGATCAGAATCAGATTTAATCATCAGGGGCTTATGATGTCTGGTTCCCACTCTAAAAACATTTATTAGAAGCCATTGATGCTTGAAGTCTAAGTTCATCAATTCATTTGGGAGCTGCAAGATAATGATATCTAATTCTATCATTAAATTTAGATTAGTAGTCGGCACAATTTCACAAGGAGACGTTTTTCTCCATGTAAAATGGAATAACCCAGTCATAGTATTTATACAGGAAGTGCAGAATAAATGAGCCTTTGCTGTATTTATCCAGTTTTCAAGATAATTTATTGGGTCCATTATACTAAGAAGATGACTAGTCAGTTTAATTTATTTTCTTGCTATCATTATGATCTCATGTATTTAAAAATATTTGGGGGTCTCAAAACATTACAATTGTTAACTCATTGATGCCTAACCTCCTCCATCTTGCTGAATGGGACTCTTTTCAGTTTGACTCCTTCATCTTTTTCATATGATCTTAGTAAACCTGGAGACATTCTTTCTCATTGGGTACATAAGTAAGTCCCAGAATTATCTTGTGTATCTCCCAATACTGACATGAAATTGATCATTTCTCAAAGAAACCCTAGATCTTTCTTCCTCTCTCTTTCCATTTTTCCCTCCTCCCTTCCTTCTTTCTGACAGAAAATGGAACTTGAAGATGTCAATCTGAGTGCTAGAATGCTATGGATACTCATTGCTACAAGATTAGTCACTGTTTCTTGGCTTTTTTAGAGATACAGTTGTGAAATACATAGTTCTGATATTTTGATTTAAATTCAAGTCTACAGGCTTTTTTCTTAACTTCTTTTATATTACACCTGTGTCTTCTCTGGTTTGCATCAACATCTTATATTAAACATAAACAATCTCAACTGATGACACTACCACCAGTAATTATGATTACTAAAAAAGTAAAGTCTTTGTTATTTGAATATACTGTGTTCATTTTCCCCATTTTATACATCCCTATGCAAATATTCTGTACATACCGTTTCCATTTTAACCCTTATTTAATGTAAATTGTAGATGTAACTATATAGTCTCATTAATAGGAATCTTGGTGAGGTCTTTCTGATTATTTTATTGTCTGCAGCTCGTTATTTAGTAGATTCCTCAAGAAGGGCTCATGGAATCAAAATTCTCTGAGATCTTCCATTTTAGAAACTGCATCCTTTAAAATTAAAGGTCAATTTTGCTCAGTATTTAATTTTGCATTTTCTCTATTTGAGCAATTAAATATTTTACTTCATTTTTTTCCCTAGCACAAACCATTTCTGTTGAAAGATCTACTGAGACTCTATTGTCCTCCTGTATACCTTTGTGTTATTTGTGTGAGATACTCCAGGAGTATTTTTTTTTTCTTTCTTTAAAGTTTAATAATTTTACTATAATATGTCTTGGGTCTGGTCTTTTGTGAATGATATTCTCAGATTCACATAGTGCTCTTTAATACATAACTTAAATATTAATCATTATTATTATTTAGGGGAAGTTTCCTTGAATTATAGATTTTATTATTGGCTCTAATCCCTTGTTTTGGTTTTCTGTATTAGAAATTCTTGTCATCTTTTTTTTTTTTTTTTGCATGTTCATTGCTTACTTGTCATTCTCTCCTGACTCTTCTTTAAAAATACCTTCTTATACAATATTTTTGCTTTAAAAATTGTTATTGTCTCACTTTGTATTCATTTTGAGGTATAAACCATTATGATTATTCAATTCTGAGTTCTTTTTATTCAGTCTTCATATCTGAAATGACTTTTGCTTTTATTTCCAATTCTTCCAGGAGTTTTGCCATTTCACTGTCGAGTTTTCTTTTCAGAAAAAACTCTTCAGGTTTTAAGATTGTTTTTCTTTCATGCTTTCATTGTGTGTAGATAGGCTGTCTGCTTCCTCCCTCACTTTGTTTTTCTTATAGCAACTTTTTATGGGGTTTGACTACAATAATTTTTTGTTACTTTTTACATGAATTTTACATGAATCCAGTTTTCCTGGATTTTTGGGAGGACACTGTGTTCAAATTGTTTTTCTAACTTTACACAGCTCCCTCTTATACAATTTTATATAATGCTTACAAAAATTGTAACCCTCATTCTATTCTTCTTCCTCTTTGTTTCTCTTTACTTCCTGAATAATTTAACGCAAAAGTTTTTAGCTGAGGTTAAGAAAAGTAAGTGTCGGTGGAAAAGGTGGAAAAGGTCTCATATTTTACCCTCTGTGGCTTAAAATATTTACCCAGTTGTGTTCATAACCTCATAACTCACAGTTATTTCTGGTTGGGTCATTACTTTACAGTATGTTACACATTTACTTATTTTAAGTTATGACAACCCTAGACCAAGAGGAACATTTGTCCTCAGAGCCAATATTCATCATAGATACCCTTGTTCATGGCGAAATAATTTTTGTATTAAAATTATTTCTTGGTTATGCACTTTGCAGTATATTTTTATAATAGCATTCCTATATTAGCATATGTAGAGATTGAAAATTACATAAAAAACGACTATTTAAATGAGTAATTATAGTGATAACTCACTGAACAATTCATGTACTTACCAGTAGAACAAATTTTAAGACACAATTTCACTTTCACTTCCTGCCAGTCTCCTTTTATTTTTCATGCACTTATTAATAAGACTCTAATAGAGTGAAATTTCATGAAATCACATGTCAGACTTGTATAATGTAGTAGACAATTCAGTCATAATGTTTGAAAAAATGCAAAACAGTTCTTCATATGAACATTATATTGAGTTAGGTTACAACATATAATACGAAATCATTACTGGTGAACCTATTTCTGTGGGAAGATGATATAGGATAGTTTAAGCAGTTTGCAATTTAGTTCTCTAACTTAAAACAGAAAAAATAAAATGAAGATCACAGGGGAATAAAATATTGATGTGGAATTCAGTCTCTCATATACCAGATGTTTGAAGATAGGTAAAGGCAATATTCAGACATGATTGAATACGTGTGCGTTTATGGGTCAGAACTTCTTACCTCAGTGTTTGGCTAAAGTGAAACCCCTACAGCAATGGTTCTATATCATCATCATCATCATCATCACCCTTTTGGTGGAGTTATTTCCATTCATCAATACCAGGATAGTCAAAATTGTAAAATATCTTTGGGGTGCCTGGGTGGCTCAGTTGGTTAAGCATCAGACTCTTGATTTCACCTCAGGTCATGGTCTCACAGTTAGTGAGATCGAGTTCCATGTCAGGCTCTGCGCTGAGCATGTGGAGCCTCCTTGAGATTCTATGTTTCTCCTTCTGCCCCTCACCCCCTCTCGCACTCTCTCTTTCTCTAAAATAAAAAAAAAAGGCAATAAAAATAAATAAGTGAATAAATAATAAATAAAAAAGGCTGCTAGTGGCGTGTCTAAGCACATGTTATTAGTCATAATAAAGGTACACCCAACTGAGTAGTTTATTTCACTGAAGTAAGTTAATGCAATGATGATATAGATTACTAATAGCAATTAGATCTCTCGGTTACTGCTTACAGTGCATTAATGCACGCCACAGCTGTGTGTGATATTCCTGGAGTCAGCTATAAACTAAAGTTCACAAGAGAGTCATAATGGAGGGGATGGAATTTCCATAGAAAATTAATTATTACAGAGGCATCTTCTTAATAAAATCTAAACATCAGTTAATACAAGTCAGGATCATGTTAAAGCCATTAGTGTTATCAGATAACAAATATTGATAACTACATCCTTCTTACAGTGATCTGACCACCCTTCCAGGTACTATGGCCCATATATATTTGTATACATAATTATAATGTTATACAAAATATTATGTCTACCATCTTTCTACAACTGAAATTAATATACTATCTAGTTTCCAATAAAATGAATACTTGGCAACTTATATACTTAATATGATCACTTATTAAGTGTGCTTCCGTCTGAGAACCCTTGTACTCTCTCTCTCCTTGGCTAGAAATGTCTTTCACTGCGTATCCACATAGCTCTTGCCCTCATTTATTTCACAGATTGTTAAAAGGTCATCTTAACAAAGAGGTCTTTTCTGACTATCTTTTATAAAATAGCAAAGCCCTCATCCCCAGCATCCTCCATTTATTCCTTTCACAGAACTGATGCAAGCCATACATTTTATTTTAAATTAATGTCTTTCCCCATTAACTGTAACCTTCTCCATGTCTCCCCTGACTGGAACACTCAGCAAATATTTATTGAATGAATGAATAAATAAAAGTTTGAATGGATGACCTTTTTATTAATACATGTAAACCTCATCACTATAGTTTCAATAAGTTTCTGATTGTAATCACTGGAGAGATCTTAATTTGTAATGATAGACCAATATTAGCTTAAAATAGAGATTCTGAGTTTCTACTTCTATATATCTATATATTATTATTTTACAGTTATTTATTTCGAGAGAGAGAAAGAGAGAGCGTGAGCAGTGGAGGGGCAGAGACAGAGAGGGAGAGACAGAATCCCAAGCAGGCTCCCCACGGTCAGCACAGAGCCTGATTACAGGGCTCAAACTCACACACTGTGAGATCATGACCTGAGCCAAAACAAAGAGTTGGATGCTTAACCGACTGAGTGCCCCTATATTTTTATTGTATAACATTGCACACACTTGCCTGTACATAAGAATGTTCGCAAAATTCAATTAGAGGAGAATCTAAGAAGGTTTTAAGCTGATAAAAGATTTTCTTCCCTTTCACGACTTTTCCCCTCTGATTTTTCTGTTTCCACCGCGGCCTATAGAAGCCTACAGGCAGGTGAGGGAAGTGTCCCTGAGGCCTCGGTGCACTTTGAGTCCTGGCAAAGGATGCTTCTGCAGGTCTTTCTCCCTGTCGGAGTCTTGAGTGAGAAACATAAGACATCTGGTGGTGTGTAAATGTGTGAAACGCATACACACATGTGTGTAAATGTGTGTGTGTGTGTGTGTGTGTGTGTGTTATTTTGTATGAGAATATTATAATTAAAAGGGCACCTGGGTGGTTCAGTCGGTTCATGACACAGTGGTCATGATCTCACGGTTCGTGAGTATGAGGGTTTGAGCCCCACATCCGGCCTTGCACTGACAGTGCGGAGCCTGCTTCAGGTTCTCTGTCTCTCTGTCTCTCTGCTCCTCCTACACTCACACTCTCTCTCTCAAAAATAAATAATCATTAAAAAATTTTTAAAGAAAATTACAATTATAATATACCCATGTAGGCAGGGGTCTGACGAAATAGATTTTGATGTTTAGAGCATTCTCTTTTAAGCCATGTGTGCGGGCTTGTGGAACCTAGCTCTACCCATGACTATGTGCGTGACTTTAAACAAATTGCATGCCAGTTTAATTTCTGTATGCATTTCCTATTGCTGTTGTAACAAATTGCCACCAATTTAGGGTCTAAAGAAGCACACATGTACTATGCTGTAATTCTGATGTCAGAAGTTATGAGGTCAAAGTGTCAATGTGGCTGGGTTTATTCTAGAGGATTTAGGGGAGAATCCATTGTCTTGCTGTTTCCGGCTTCTGGCTTCTTAAGATCACTTGCATTCCTGGTTTCTTCCATCACCGACACTGGCTGCAAAGCTTCTTCAGATCTGTCTGCCCTCTGCTTCTGTCTTCACATCCCCTAACTGGATATCCAAGATTATCTCCCCATATCAAGATCCTTAACTACATCACATCCACAGAGTCCCTTTTGCCACTTAGGTAACATTACAGTTTCAGGGATTACGATGTGGACATGTTGAGAGGCTGCTACTCTGTCTACTGCAGTTTCCTCTTCATAAAATGAAGACAACAATTGCATTGATTTCCTAAGATTGTTGTGCGATGTCGATGATAGACTCGATGTAAAACATTTAAATATTATCTGACTCTTAGGAATGTGATTAATGTAATTTGGGGACTGTTTAGGTTTCTGAGTGTTGTATATGAGTGCAACTGTACAAAGCATATGTGGGATTGAGACACTGCAGGTATATGTCAGTGGAACATGTGTGTATGCATGTATACATGTGTCTGATGAAGTTTATACGTATGTGCATGAATGCGTCCATCTGAAGCTGTGGGTTTTAGTTTCTTAAGAGGCATTCTAGGTAAATGGGCAATGGTCCCTGCTTCAGCTTTTGTGTGATGAGACCAAGGAACGGGGAGTCTTCCTAATGCACTCTAATGAGGTGACAGGGAGCCTAAGCTTCTGGGCCACCATCACATGCCAAGAGTAACCAGTTCACTCTCCGCTCTTGCTGGGAGCCGGGGTAGTCAAACAGCCCACCCTGAGCCCCAAACAGCAGAGACTCATTGAACAGTAGTCTTTAATAGAAGTTTATTTTGGAATCCTGGGAGAAAAAAAATAAAAATGTATGGGATCCTGCATTAAAAAATATCAATCGTTTTTTCACCCAAGAAGTGCTTACTGATAAAATTAAGTTCATGATAATGTGATGATCTAAGAGTCTATGAGTGATGGGCTGGTGGTGTCACTGTGGCCTGACTAATGGAAAGGGTGGTGCCCGTTGTGATTTGCATTCACCGTGGTGAGGTCACCGTGGTTTCCTGATAAGAGTAATAGTGACGAGTCTTTGCCGTCTACATGTTTAGGTGGGTAACAAGTTTTCCAAGGTATTTAAATTCAATGGTGCAAGTACATTACATGCCCCATTAATTATGTCATGTAATGGGAATACAATACACAAAATAATGCATCTCAAAAAAAAGAGGAGGTTAAATTGTCCTTTTGCAATCATTCAACTATTTTAGAATTAGGGTAATGAAACTCTGGAAATGTTGTTAGCCTGCCTGGAACAGGTCAGACCCCAGAGAAGAGATCTATTCATTTCTTGGAGTCAATTAGGCTGCATTGCGAGTTAAAATTTGCTTTAAATCCCTAAACAGTAAATTTGTCAGTTTCCAGATACCAAATAGCATCTTAGATGTGATTCATTTGGATTCTACTACTACTGAAATAATAACAGTTCAGGAAACCTAGGCTGGGATTTTCCATTGCTTTTGCCACAGAAATCCCACCTTTCTCTTGAGGAAGCAGATTAACAAGTTTGCACCTAGAGATGTTTAACCCACTTAAGATAAAATGAAAACTGTATGCAAACTCCTTTCCATAGAGAAGACTCGCCAAAGAATTCCCTACCCAGTAACCAAACCTAAGTCCACCAAACAAATGCAGCAAAGCCAATCACTGGGACATAAGGTTTGCAGCAAAGGAAGGGGTTATTTGAGAGGCAGTTGAATGAGACTGGAGGGCAAGTCTCAAATCTGCCACCTTGTGCTGGGAGAGAACAAGATTTTTATAACCACAAGGGTTGTGATTACATAGATATCGGTGAAAACGGTGGGGCAATTTATGACTTGGTGAGGAAAGATCGAGCGTGCACATTGAGCAAACACAGATGTAACATAAATCCCATGTCATGTTGGGGTGGAGAATTAACATCAGAACAAGGCAAAACTCAGGCCCTGATGACAGGAGGTTATCTAGGACAAGGAGATGGGTTATAGACATCCTCCACGAGCTGGTATAAACTGGCTGGGGTCTCCAGCTCTTTATCTCAGGTAAGGAATTCAGAGTCTTTCTTGTTCCTAGGCTGAAACTCTATCAGTTGACCTTGAGTCCAGGTTTCTGTAGAGACAGCTAGTGGACTTGTTGGTGGGGATCTGAAAAGACACAATAGCTGATTAAAGGGAAACAATTCTCTGAAAAACCAACATTAAATTTTGTGCTACTTTCAACCTCATTAACCCTATGAAGCATGGTTTCACCAGTACCTTATTAGCTTAGTTCAAGTTTCTGAATGTAATTGCAAGAAAAAATATCAATTTATATTGTTATTTGATTCATGCTTTTCACCCCTTCAGATTGGTTTCCTTCCAATCATCATAAATTAGTAACGTTTATAAATTATTGAAAACCTTTTGTTGCTAAACAAATATTATGTTTAGGAAACCAATTTAAAATATAAATGCATTGTTTAGCACACATTTTTATGTAGAAGTTATCTTTGAGCTACAGGTTGCCTGTTTGCTCCTTCTAAAATATTTTGTAGACCTTATTTAGTAATAACACATGGCTTCATTTCCTCTCAGAAGTCTTAAAAAAGAAAAAAAAAGCAATTCAATAGAATACTCTGGTTAGTGACATAATAAAAAACCAAACCTTTAACAAGCGTATTACCCAGGTTAGATTTTATTTTTATTTTTCTGCCCTACTGAAACTTTTTCCTCAGTGATATTGAAAGACAGGGTTTGCTCTGAGGATCAAAAGAAGTAGAATATATGAAAACTCACTGGGTAAATAATTATAGGAGTAGCCTAATGTGAGAAGTAAGGGTGATGATTCATTTTCAGAAATACCAAATAAAAGCTGTGCTGCCTAATTAACAGTCGGTTTACAACCTATTGGAAATATGTATGACCAACCCCCCCTCCCCCAGTGGAGTCCCAAACCCTGAGACACTTCACTTCCTGATTCTTTTTCCCCTCTCCATTTCTCATTTTAGTGGGCTTTGCAATGAGCATGCGCCAAAGAACAGGAGGAGGAGGGACTGAAAGTCTGCATCACCTCAGACGACTTTTCTCTTATGTGGGCATAGGCGACATGGGGTGAGGCTGTGATCTCTGCAGTACTCAGCCAATGAGGAGCCAGGGGAGGGACTTGCATGCTAGGAGATAAATTGTCTGCTGTAACTGCACCAACTGTGCCTGTAGGTCAGACACCTACTCTTTCAAGAACATTGATGAAAACCTCCCTTCACTATGCTTCCAGTCTCCACCTCCCCCCTTTGATTGGGTCAGTGGGGCTTATGCTTCACGCCTAATGTTGCATGTTCTCTAGGAACTTTGTGATTATTAGATGGTACTTAACAGTAAAAAACAAACTAAATTTAAAAAGAAATAGATGCTTATGCTGTAGCCTCTTTAAAATCACATGTTGTAAGTCCTACCAAACTGTTCTGGAATCCAACATTTTTGCCCTCCAATTGCTTTGTCATGACAACTGCAAGGAATGGCACCTTGATTACTCATATGGCAAACACTGCAGTAACAGTAGAGCAAAAAACCGACTCAAAATCCAAGGTATGATGAGTCTAGAAATAATCAACTCAAGAAGGAAACCGAGTCATAATTATGATGAATGACCTCAGTTCTGTTCACGTGTTGATAATGGCAAAGCTGCCTTCCAGGCTCTGTAGTCTGTCTTATTGGCATTTGATTATTTTTCCTTAACTTTTATGGGTTAATTGGAATGAACTAGAAATATCACCGATGTGCCAGTGAGACAAAATAATGGTTATACCCACTCATTGTACAGATAGATAATACCAGTTTTAGAAATTGCCACAATGTCTCCAAAGAGGGAGTGGGATAGTTATAAGAGTTTGGGGTCTAGGTCACTGATAGATACATTATTTGTAAGTCATTGATTAGTTGCTTGAATTATAAATACCTAATTTTGGAGGTTTAAAAATAAAGGTATGGTTGAATTCAATTGAATTCAAATATATAATTTTATTTTTCATGTTTTCTTTATCAATTAGAACTTTAAATTCTAATTTTTAAATTCACCTCTCTCTCTCTTAAATTGCTTATTTAATTGAATTTTACATTTACCTTTATAGAGTTCTGTATACTAAATCCAAAGATAAGTTTTATAAAAGTTTATTTGTGTCTAGTCTCTTTTGAAATTTTATTTAAGCTAAGAATTCTCTCCTCAAGGAAATGAAGGTGCATTTAAAATATTACAAATAATCCCAGGGGTTCAAGGAATTCTTAAAGTCCATTCATGAAATTTTTGGAGAAAATTTTGTTTAAGGATTAAACACTAGAGAAAGAATCTTTAAAAACTAAGAATAAGAGAGGTCACCCACCACTATTATTTTTTTTTCAAAAGTTTCTAGAAGCAAGAGATTAAACAAATTGGAAAGCTAGAATAATTAGAAGGAGACAAATTATTATTTTTGCAGACATCGTGATTATGTACTCAATCCCAAGAGAACCTTGAATTATTCCAAAAAATTATAATTAATGTGTTCAGTTAAGCATCTAGACACAAGTAATACATGCCAAAATTAATAGCTTTCATGTATCCCAGCAATATCCAGGTGAGCATGTAATGGGAAAGAAATAGTATTCCATTCAAAATATTAATGGAAAGTGTGAATGTGCAGGAGTCTGAAACAAGAAATGTACAGGAGCTGCCTAGAGAAAACTACGAAGTTCACTGAGAGGTGAGGAGGTAGATTTAACAAGAGGAGTGGCACAATTCACTACAGGAAAGGTAAACAAAATAGTATAAAGATAACAATTCTTCAAAATTTCATAAAAGCCTAATACAATTTCAATTAAAATTCTGGTGACATCTTGTTGGAACACAAAAACTTGCTTCTGGAATTAATATGAAACTAAATATGAACTGGCAAAACTATGAATAAATTATAAATATCATATTAATGATGACAGACATCCTGTCTGAAATAATACAATATTTTATACAACTGGAACAGTTAAAACAGAGCAAGCAAAGCGGTACTAACAAAAGAATCCGTGGAGAGATTGATGGAATTGAATATTTACCTGAAATAAAACCTAGTACAAGTTGACCAAATATATTCTCTGGGATTTTATTAGGTAGTCTCTTTCTTTTATTATGTTTTGGAAGAAGGCTGGATTGAGGAAAGGTCTAAATCCAAATGATTTTCAAAAACTCTAGATGAACGTAATTTAAACGCATTATGTTATATATAAAACAATAGAAATATATAATATAAAAAATCTTTAAGAGGAATACAAATAATCATCATTAGCAAATAAAGGTATTATTTATAAGCAATCTTCCAAGATGAGGAATATAATACAGAATACCCTGTCTTGGAATTTATATGGCATGATGTATACACGTCATATATATATATACATGTATATGCATATATGTATATGTATATACATACATATATATATAAATTGTTATAATCCAACTTTTGATTTTAGAAATACTGGCAGATTATTTGGATGGGAAAGGGTGAAAATAGATATTTAACTGATAAAATTCCTAAAGATAATAATAATGGAAGACATAACAGAGAAAATCTATTTCAGATTTGAACACTTAAAAATGAAGAATTTTGGGGGATTCATACAAGCCATGAATATTTTTTAAATAAAGAGTGAAATCATAATAAATATTACAAAAGGGTTAATATTCACAATCTAAACATTTAACTTTAGTAATAGTGGCAACAGATGACATTCTTTTTTTTAAATTTTTTTAGTGTTTATTTATTTTTGAGAGAGAGACAGAGTGCAACCAGGGGAGGGGCAGAGAGAGGGAGACGCAGAATCTGAAGCATGGTCCAGGCTCTGAGCTATCAGCACAGAGCCTAATGCAGGGCTTGAACTCACTAACTGCAAGATCATGACCTGAGCCGAAGTCAGACACTCAACTGACTGAGCCACCCAGGCACCCCTGATGCCATTCTTATAATGTTACTTAATTTAATGAAAACAATAATCTAAAATGGAAGTTTTTTAAAGTTTTATTTAACTATCAATATGCCAAATTAAACATAACTCAGTAGTAATTTAAAGATTGCTTTAACTATAATCATTATTGCTCCTGTTATTAAACACTATCATTTCACTTCAGTCAATATGGGTCACAGAAAGAGATAATTTCCGGATTTTGTTCTTAAGTCTCTACATGTAATCAGGATTTTTTTTTTTATTGTTGTCAACATTATTATCTTTATCATTAACATCTCATTTTGGCTTTCAAAATAATCAGATAATTTCTAGGCAGACTGCTTATTTTTATTAAACTTACTAAATTTTATTAATATTTAGAGGTAACATTCACAACAGAAACATCTAGAGTTTTTGTTTTTGTTTTAAGCAAAGGCATAGATTTTACTTTTAAGATACGAACTTTCCTTTTTTTCAACAATTTGTATAATGGAGTTTAGTCTTTCTATACCAGCAATTTTACACTGATTGCTTCGAAGAGGAACAGAGAGCTATCAAATAAATGGGATGTTTTATTCTGTGTTCATATCTTAATTTTATTTTGGTGAATTATAATGATGTTTAGGACAAACTGGTGAATTGCCATCATGACCATAAGGATACAACAAAAACTGAGTAGTACTGCATTGACATATCGAGGATACCTTAGTTTGACCTCAGGTGCTAAAGAAACAACATATAATTTCAGATGACCAACTAAACAGCTGGATCCCAAATTAAGAGAACAGATTATTTTACGAGCCAACACATTTTGACAATTAATTTTTTGATAGGCTCACTCTAAGGAACCAAGAGATAATAATGTGTACTGGTAAGTTATTTCAGTGTTTTAAGTGAATTGAACATACTGTCCTGGATGATTTCTGATTTATAGAAATCATTAGATTCATAATTTGGGGGTTTAAGATCTCACTCTTAGCTGATAAAAGCTCAATTCTACATTTCACATTCCTGTAACCTTGTTCTCAGCCTTACCATAAAGTGAGGTAAAATGCTACTTCAGAAACGTAATTTCTCTTGTGGTAAAGGAAGATTTGATAGGCTTAATGGAGGCCAGGCAAGTTCCAAGCCATGACAACATATAAAAACTGTATTCTCCAATTACAGCATTCAGCTGGCATTTCAGGTTCCTGCATCAAGAGTAGCTGGGGATATCAATTAGAAGCTGTACCCATAGTTTATACCCATGGATAAATTCACCTTCAAAGGCCACGGATGTACAATTCTGTATGTTTCATGTATTTAAATTATTTAAAAAATATGTGTGCTGCCTCAACAAAGTAGGCTTAGAAGGAATGTACCTCAACATAATAAAGGCCTTATATGAAAAACTCATAGCTAACATCATACTCAATAGGGAGAAAGTGAGAGCTTTCCCCTAAGGTCAAGAACATGACAGGGATGTCCACTCTCACCACTGTTATTATTCAACATAGTACTGGAAGTCCTAGCCACAGCAATCAGAAAACAAACAGAAATAAAATGCATCCAAATTAGTAAGGAAGAATTAAAATTTTCACTCCTCCCAGATGACAAAATATTATATACAGAAAACCCTAAATATTCCACCCCCAAACTACTAGAACTGGTAAGTGAATTCAGGAAAGTCACAGGTACAAAATCAATGTGCATAAATCTGCTGCATTTTATACACTAAAAATGAAGCAGCTGAAAGAGAAATTAAGAAAACAACCCCATTTATAATTGCATCAAAATGAATAAGATACCTAGGAATAAACCTAACTAACAGATAGAAGACCTGTACTCTGAAAACTATAAAACATTGGATAAAGAAATTGAAGATGACACAAAGAACTGGAAAGACATTCCATGCTCATGGATTAGTAGCACAATATTGTTAAAATGTCTACACTAGCTAAAACAATCCATACATTTAATACAGTCCCTATCAAAATAACAAAAAACATTTTTCGCAGAACTGGAACAAACAACCCTAAAATTTGTAACCACAAAGGACCCTGCATACCCGGAGCAAGTTTGAAAAAGAAAAAGCTGGAGGCACTACAACTCGATATTTCAAGTTATATTACAAAACTTTACTAATCAAAATAGTATGGTACTAGCACACACACACACACACACACACACACACACAAATAGGCACATAGATCAATGGAACAGAATAGAAAACCCAGAAATAAACCCAGGATTATATGGTCAATTAATATTTGACATAGCTGGAAATACTATCCAGTGGGATTTCCCAACAAATGGTGTTGGGAAAACTAGACAGCTACATTTTAAAAGAATGAAACTGGACCAATTGCTCATATCATACTCAAAAATAATTTCAAAAAGGATTACACACCTAAGTATGAGATCTGAAACCATAAAATCTTTGAAGAGGGCACAGGCAGTAATTTCTCTGACATCAGTCATAGCAACATTTTTCCAGAAATGTCTTCTTGGTCAAGAGAAGGAAAACAAAAATAAACCATTGGGACTACATCAAAACAAAAAGCTTTTGCACAGTGAAGGAAATAACTAACAAAACTAAAAGGCAACCTATAGAATGGGAAAAGATATTTACAAATGGCACATCCAGTAAAAGGTTAGTACCCAAAATATCTAAAGAACTGATGTAACTCAAAACTCAACACCCAAAAAGCAATCCAATCAAAAAATGGGCAAAAGCCATGAACAGACATTTCTCCAAAGAAGAAATCTTGATGGCTAACAGACTCATGAAAAGATGACCAATATCATTCATCATCAGGGAAATGCAAATCAAATCTACAATGAGGTATCACTTCACACCTGCCAGAATGACTGAAATCAAAAACACAAGAAACAGCAAGCATTGGCAAAAATGTGGAGAAAAAGGAGCCCTCATGTACTATTGTTGGGAATGCAAACTGGTGCAGACACTATGGGAAACAGTGTGCAGGATCCTCAAAAAGTTGAAGATAGAACTCTCCTACAATCTAGTACCCCCAAAATATAAAAACACTAATTCAAAGGGATACATGCAACCCTATGTTTATTGCACCATTATTTTCAAAGCCAAATTATGGAAACAACCCAAGAGTCCACTGATAGATGAATGGATAAAGAAGATGGTAGAATATTATCAGCCATAAAAAAGAATGAAGTCTTGTCATTTGCAGCAACATAGATGGAGCTAGAGAGTATAATGCTAATTGAAATAAATGAGTAAGAGAAAGATAAATACCATATGATTTCACTCATGTGGAATTTAAGAAGCAAAAAAAAAAGAACAAAAGAAAGAGAGAGAGAAACCAAGAAACTGACTCTGAACTATAGAGAACAAACTGATAGTCATCAGAGGGGAGGTGGGTAGGGGGATAGGTGAAATAGGTGATAGCGATTAGGGAGGCACTTGTCGTGCTGAGCATTGGGTGATGCATAGAATTATCAGTCACTGTATTGTACACCTGAAGCAAATAACACTGTATGTTAATAAAATTAAAATCAAATTTTGAATAAAAAAGACTGTAGTAAATTTTTTAAAAAAGTATATACTAATTGAATAAATGAAACTGCATTCCACCTGTTTAAGTCACACAGCTTCTTGTTGTAATGCTGTGTGTGTGTGTGTGTGTGTGTGTGTGTGTGTAAAGCACTCTCACATTAAAGTATATTTCTATTACAATCATCATTAGGTAGAAGAGAGAGTTTGGACCCAAAGAGTTTAACAACTTTGCCTAATACACTGGGGACATTGACAGCCTTGCATCCTCTTAATTCCCAACCCCCTCTATCTTCTCTATTTTTGGAGTCCAACATTATACTCTGCAAAGTAAGAGATTAATAGGGATTTTATTGTTGTTGTTATTTTGTTTTTTTTGTTTTGTTTTGTTTTGTTTTGTTTTGCTTTTACATCTCTGTTTGCTTTGTGTCACTGCCTCCCACTTGGGCTGTCACATTGCCTTTAATATAATTAAGGGTTAAATTCAAATCAGTAATTTTGCATTAAGCATTTCTTGGTGTCAGGAACTGTGCTAGGCATTTGTAGTTCAATAATGAGTAAACAACTCATTCTCTTCTAACAGAGACTCTCTTCTAACAACTACACTTTTCCCTGAAGAACAGAACTATTCCACAATGTGATACAATGATAATACTATTAATAGTAAGGGTAAAAATAAATTGAATCATAACTAAAATTCTTTAGTGTTTTATGACAACACTTTTCCTGCATACTTTGCCTATAAACTGGATAACTCAGTTTTTTCCTTACAATGTCTTAAGAAATATTCTTATTTTCTTCATTTTGTGAATAAGAAACCTGATGCACCAAGTAGTTAAAAAAATATGGCCAAAGTAAATGCCAGTGATAATATTAATCTGAACACTATTATTTCCAGGGGCTTCTCTTGAAACTATTATACTGCACTGCCCTCTCAATTGAAATGTATACTATTTTATAAAATTGATATTGAGGAACATTTAGGGTTAAAGAGAAGTGACCTCAAGGATACTTCACAAAGGAAATAAAAGTTAAGATGGGTCTTAGCACATGAGTTTGATAGGCAGATACAAGGCAGCTGAGAGTATCGTATAGAAACCACATCATGGGGAAAAGCATTAACCTATGAGAATATATGTCTTCGCAGGGTGTAAGCTTCATGAGGACAGAGATTACGTCTGCTTTGTGCATTGCTAGATCTCCAGTGCCTAGACGAGATGCTGGGTTATTTCTAAATGACAGCAGGAACAAAAATCATATGCCATTACATTTTATGTTGTAAGCCATAAACAAAATTGCTGGTAGTTTTATGTGCACATTAAAATGCTCACTGCAAGCATAATATGCTAAACTATTTTTGTTTTAGAGAGCATGCAAGTGGAGGAAAGGGGTAGAGGAGGAAGAGAGAGAGAGAGAGAGAGAGAGAGAGAGAGAGAGAGAGAGTCTTAAGCAGGCTCCACACCCAGTGCAGAGCCAGACATGGGGCTCGATCTCATGACCATGAGATCATGACCTGAGCCGAAATGAAGAGTCAGACGCTTAACTGACTGAACCATCCATGCATCCTGCAATGGAATTTTTATAGAAATGGGTCCTAGATAAATGACCCCAAACCATAATCAAACTTAAGTGCCGTGGCAACAGTAATTTTGAAACGTACATTTTATTCAATTATAATCACCATGATTAAAAAATATACTGTCATACTAGAGTAGCCCATGTAATTGATCAAGAAACTGCTGGCCATGAATTGGTGGGGTCATGTTTGCTAGTGCCCTAGTATCACAGGCCAATGTTATTACTGGAAAGTCCACACTCACAATTGAATGATGCACAGACTTCTCAGTGAGGAGGTCATAGTTCCTTGGAGGTCTTCTGAATTTTCATAGCACTGGGGGTAACACGGAAGTGACCTTTGGAAGGTGCGTCTTAAAGATCTCCTTGCCAAAGAGTTGTGATACTGGGGAGTTGCCTTTTCATCTCTCTCTGGAAAAGACTCTTCAGCCTTGCACAAATTATGCTTTTTTTTTTTTTTTTTTTGGATGCGAACTCAGCTGTTGATTTATGTAGAAAAATGTCAATGCTTCAATGATTCCATAATGATTAATGAAAATAAAACTAGGAATAGATGAAACATGAGATGACTTTTATATTCAGTCATTAGTAGCCGTATAGGGAGTTCTGAAAGGCCCATTAAAATAGATTATTATAACAAGGCAAATTAATGGTTTCTTTAGAGTTTAGAAAATAAACTTGATTAGTTATATGAAAAATTCATTACCAAAAATCATTTTTCATATCTGAATAATAAATTACAGACTATGTACAACCAATTTAGATCCATTTTTGTGATGACATATTTGACCTGCTTTTGTTTATGGAATAAATGCAGCTGCTAAATGTGTTTATATAATAACTAATTAATGGTTGATGGTCCATCAGCTTGATCTATGAACTGTGTTGTTAAGAAAGCAAATAGAAATTACCAAAATGTGTGCCATGCCCTGAAGTAGCCAAGATTCTTCTGGGGAAAATATTTTGAAAGAGTTTTTTAGCAAAGTGTATTTTATTATATATGCACAATAATATGTAAATGATGTAGCTCACATCAGAAGTGCTGTTTTTCCTCAAGTAAACTGATTACCCACAGAATCTTTGCTCATCTCTTTCTATTTAAAACTAATACACATTAATTTCAAAATCTCGTTTTAAAATAATACATTTTGATGTGAATAACTCTTAAGGGGCAATTGAAGTGATGGGGAAAACTTTGCTTTTTATAATAGAAATTTTATACATATATTGGATTTATGCACGTTGACATTTTTTGTATTCAAAATAAGAATATGAAAGTTAACTTTAAATTTCTATTTAAATCATGGCTGGAGAGCAGGCATTTGCCTCCTCTTCCTTCTGAAACCTCATTGTTATTCAGTGAAAACTACACAAAGGAATAATCTCTTAAAGCCTAACAAGAAGCATATGATGTGGTTATCAGCAGATGAGAACTCTAAATAAATCTCTGGAAAATGGAATATGGAATGCAAATTGATGGATGAAATGATGAAAACAAGCCACTATCTAGGGTTAGTGTTCAGGTGAAATTCACAGCTTAAGTGAAACTGCTTTGAGACCCCTCGTCCAAGCAATTGGCAGAGCAGAGGGTACTAAAAAATGAAGATCGATCCCATATTTAACCATGGAATAGCTAGGGAACTTGACCATCCTTTATACCTTCCTTCATATGAGAGGAGAACAGCCAGTTTTTACTCCCTCATCAAAAAATAAAACGATTTCCTCAGTTTAGTGAATTGTTTGGTTCCTAGTATTGGAAGTTAGCACTTCCGAGTTAAGAGCTCTTCCCTCTGGCATTACCTAAATACTACACTAACTTAGTAGGAAACACAACAACTGGATTTTTCTTTTTCTTTTTTTTTTCCTATGAAGATTCAATCCATTAAAACCAGCAGCATGAAAGGGGGGAGGGGACTAAAGGAAAATCTTCATGCCATAATGGAAGGAGAAAAATAATTGTGTATAAAACCAGATCAATAAAAGAAAATAAATCATAGGAGGAAAAAATTGCAAGGTATCATTTGGAGTTGAAACGGACTAGAATACAATGTGTTTTGTTTTGTTTGTTTTGTTATTCATTTATTTTTTTAAGGAAGTTACTACTTTAGGGCAAACAAAATCAAAGAAGAGAATAACCTGGGATTCAGGAAACAGTGAATGGAAGACAGGAGTGTTGTGTGGTGAAATCTTAGAGTGGCAGCTGTGTGCAGAACAGATCTCAGTAAAGCAGAAGTTTGAAAAGTCTACAAAGCAGTATCTCTGGCAAAGCGACTAGAAGAGATGATGAAACTCCAGATAGGGGAAATACTTTGTGGAGATGAGAGACATTCATTATACTTTTGTTAATAGAAAAGAAAGCCAATTAAAAGCCTCAGGAAGCAAAATATGTGGAAGAACATCATCATTTACATAAAAAACACACTATTCAATGTGATTTGAATTTAAGTGAACATGGGAGAGGAAGAGAAAAAATTGATTTTGCTTTGATGCTGGAAACATTTTCTCTAAGTGGTACGACAGCTGTGATGTTGGGTCTAAAGAAAAAGAAAACAATTAGCTCTGATACTTAATAAATCCACACAATAGGGGCGCCTGGGTGGCTCAGTTGGTTGGGTGTCCGACTTGGGCTCAGGTCATGATCTCACTATCCGTGATCTCACTATCCGTGAGTTCAAGTCCCGAGTCGTGCTCTCTGCTGACAGCTCGGAGCCTGGAGCCTGCTTCAGATTCTGTGTCTCCTTCTCTTTCTGCCCCTCTCCCACTAGCGTGAGCGCGCTCTCTCTCTCTCTCTCTCTCTCAAAAATAAAATAAAAACATAAATTTTTTTTGAATAAAAAAAATCACACAATAATTTCTCTATGTAATATACAATTTATATTATAATAAAATTATATATTACATACTTACATATTTATATAATAATATTATATATCCATAGATATATTATTTTCTAGAATTTGGAAATTAACTGTAGAGAAAGCCAGAAGACTTACCTGTCATCACAGTACAGAATGCAAACAGTATCAGGTAAAGTTTCAGGCAGAAAATATTGCAAGGATAAACGGTGGAGGGAGTCTGCAGGAAAGTTGCTCTAAAATTTTTATCTTCAATAGTGGAACACTTGAAGAAAGTGTATCAAGCAGGTAAGGAACAGCGGTTTAAGCACATTTTGTATTTAGTGGCATCTAAGAGCATCATACTGCAAGATCATTACCACTAGTGTTGAATAATTCCATTGTCCGTATGGCCTTGTTTGTTTATCCGTTCTCAAGGGCGTCTTGGTTGCACCCAAGGTGTGGGGATCATGAATGAAGCTGCTATAAACATCTACATTCAGGTTTTGGTGTGGACGTTAAGTGTTCATCTAATCTGGGTAAATACCAACGAGTGCAATTGATGGATCACATGGCAAAGTGATGTCTAGCTTTCTAAGAAACAGCCAAACCGTCTTCCAAAGCGGCTGTACCAGTCTACATTTCCTTCTCCACGTCCTTGAGAGCACTTGGTATCCTCAGTGTATTGGGTTGTAGCCATTTTAATAGTGGCTGGAGGTATTCATTGTTGTTTTAATTTGCATTCCCCTGAGGATATAGGACCCTGAGCGTTGTCTCATACGCTTATTTGCCACTTGTATATATTCTTGGTAAGATGTCTTCAGATCTTTTGCCCATAGTTTAATCAAGTTATTTTAAGAGTTATTATATATTTTGGATCACAGTACTGTATCAGGTATGTGTTTTGCAAATACTGTTTCCAAGTCTAAGGTTTGTCTTTTCATTCTCTTGACATTCTCCCTCACAGAACAGAAGTTTTTAATTTTAACAACGTTCAGCTTATCAATTCTTTCTTTCACGGATTGTGTCTTCAGTGTTGTTTTTAAAAAGTCACCACCAAACCCATGGTCATGTAGATTTTCTTGTATGTTACCTTCTAGGAGTGTTAGTTTTTCATTTTATATTTAGGCTATAATCCATTTTGTTAGTTTTTGTGAAGGGTGTAAGATCTGTGTCTAGAATCAGTTTTTCCATGAAAACGTCCAGTTGTTCTGTCATCATTTTATGAAAAGACTACCATTGTTTCATAGTATCGTAGTTTCTTATTTGTCAAAGAAAAGAAGCCTATTTTCGTACTTGTATCAGTCTAGTTTCTAAATTGCTTAATTAATTTTTTTTTATTTGAGAGAGAGAGAGAGAGTGAGTGGGGGCTGGGGGGAGAAGGAGAGGGGCAGAGGGAGCAAATCTTAAGCGGGCTCCACACTCAGCATGGAACCCAACATGGGGCTCCAACCCACAACCCTGGGATGGTGACTTGAGCCGAATGCAAGAGTCAGATGCTCAACCAACTGAGCCACCCAGGTGCCCCTATGTATGACGTTTTAAAAGCTGGTATAACATGTATAACAATTATTTTCACTGCCACCCTTTGGAGGTGTTTCTGACCTAGTAACTGGAAGAAACTCAGGAAAGAAAACATAAGAAGAGAAACTTAGGGAAAAGTAGACTTTTTAAAATTAAGTCTAATTTGAATTACATGTAAGAATTGCACACCTAAAATTAATGGCCAAAATGTACATCATCCACCTCATTTCCTGTTACGAGAAACTATTCCCTGGGAGTAAATGCTAGTTAAACCTGTGGGTTCAGGCCCATTTTCTAACTTGTGTTTCTCTGCTCTCCGTATTCTGATGTATAGGTCTGCATAGCATCCATCTCTCGGGCACTGTTTTATAAATCCTTTTGGCTCATTTTACTGTATACAAATTTGATCCATTCAACAAGCAGATATCAAATATGTAATACATATCAGATTGTGCTAAGGTAGTGCATCTTTTGTGACCGAAAGTGCAATAAAACCAAACTACTCGTGTTTTAGGTATCCATTATCATTCAACAGGGTCAAAGCACTGAATATGATGGAAAGAGACTTTTTTTCTTATTTAGAATATTGGAAATATTTTGACTACCTGCCACTTGTTAATTCTACTAATGTTTCGCAATGTGTAAAATAGTCAAAAAATTGAGAAAATTGACACTTTATGTGTTATAAGGCAGTATTTACACCTCTAGAATACCTCTCAGAAGAAAAAAACTTTTGAGAAAGTAAAATTTCTTAGTATATTACTGCAGAGAATTTGAGATGTTTGTGTGCAATAAATGAACTCCATAATAAGTATTATTTTTATGATTTTTGTTTTCTGAGTTTATATCTACCAGTAGGAGAAGAAATGAAGATAATTTACCTGAAGGTCCCCTGGCGTGTATGTGGAGAAAGACAGGGATGGAGAGGGGTAGAGAGATGGGGGAAGTGAAAATTTAGAAGCTTAGATTTTATTATCACATATTCCCTGTATGGTTATTTGATGAGTTTTTTTAACAGTATTGCTATTGTACTGAGGTCTTGGCAAATTTCAGGAGGATAACATCTCGAAACATTTACTTTAGGAGAAAAATTATTTCCTTGATTCAACTTAGACATAGAAGGAGCTAGAAAAGGGTAGCTCAAATGGAAGTCATTTTTAAAATTAGTTACATGGATATTTCAAGAAGAAATGAAGATTGGGGATAAAAAAAGAAAGAAAAAAATGAGGTACTTTTCTATGAAAGCGACCATTATAAATACCATTTTGGTCTAATATTTGTCTCAGATATTTCTAGAAAACTTTTATATATTTTCTAGTTTCTTTTACTAAAAAGTGAACTTATAGTGGGAATGTAAATTGGTGCAGCCACTATGAAACAGAGTATGTAGGTTTCTCAAAAAATTAAAAACAGAGGGGCGCCTGGGTGGCTCAGTCAGTTGAGTGTCCGACTTCAGCTCAGGCCATGATCTCACAGCTCATGAGTTCAAGCCCCACGTTGGACTCTGTGCTGGCAGCTCAGATCCTGGAGCCTGCTTCTGCTTCTGTGTCTCCCTCTCTCTCTGCCCCTAACCCACTCGCATTCTGTCTTTCTCTCTAAAATAAATAAACATTAAAAAAAAAGTAAAAACAGAAATACCACATGGTCCAATTATTCCACTTGTGGATACTTGTCTGAAGGAAACAAAAGCACCAACTCCAAAAGATATCTGCACCCTATGGTGCAGCATTATTAATGGTAGACAAGATATGGAAACAATATAAGTTTCCACCGATGGATGGGTGGATAAGGAAATTGTTGTGTTTATTTTTTATTTTATTTTTTTTTTTGCTTTCCTTATAACCTTTATTTTTATTTATTTATTTATTTATTTATTTATTTATTTATTTTTTTTTTAATATATGAAATTTACTGTCAAATTGGTTTCCATACAACACCCAGTGCTCATCCCAAAAGGTGCCCTCCTCAATACCCATCACCCACCCTGCCCTCCCTCCCACCCCCCATCAACCCTCAGTTTGTTCTCAGTTTTTAACAGTCTCTTATGCTTTGGCTCTCTCCCACTCTAACCTCTTTTTTTTTTTTTTCCTTCCCCTCCCCCATGGGTTTCTGTTACGTTTCTCGGGATCCACATAAGAGTGAAACCATATGGTATCTGTCTTTCTCTGTATGGCTTATTTCACTTAGCATCACACTCTCCAGTTCCATCCACGTTGCTACAAAAGGCCATATTTCATTTTTTCTCATTGCCACGTAGTATTCCATTGTGTATATAAACCACAATTTCTTTATCCATTCATCAGTTGATGGACATTTAGGCTCTTTCCATCATTTGGCTATTGTTGAGAGTGCTGCTATAAACATTGGGGTACAAGTGCCCCTATGCATCAGTACTCCTGTATCCCTTGGATAAATTCCTAGCAGTGCTATTGCTGGGTCATAGGGTAGGTCTATTTTTAATTTTCTGAGGAACCTCCACACTGCTTTCCAGAGTGGCTGCACCAATTTGCATTCCCACCAACAGTGCAAGAGGGTTCCCGTTTCTCCACATCCTCTCCAGCATCTATAGTCTCCTGATTTCTTCATTTTGGCCACTCTGACTGGCGTGAGGTGGTATCTGAGTGTGGTTTTGATTTGTATTTCCCTGATAAGGAGCGACGTTGAACATCTTTTCATGTGCCTGTTGGCCATCCGGATGTCTTCTTTAGAGAAGTGTCTATTCATGTTTTCTGCCCATTTCTTCACTGGGTTATTTGTTTTTCGGGTGTGGAGTTTGATGAGCTCTTTATAGATTTTGGATACTAGCCCTTTGTCCGATGTGTCATTTGCAAATATCTTTTCCCATTCCGTTGGTTGCCTTTTAGTTTTGTTGGTTGTTTCCTTTGCTGTGCAGAAGCTTTTTATCTTCATAAGGTCCCAGTAATTCACTTTTGCTTTTAATTCCCTTGCCTTTGGGGATGTGCCGAGTAAGAGATTGCTACGGCTGAGGTCAGAGAGGTCTTTTCCTGCTTTCTCCTCTAAGGTTTTGATGGTTTCCTGTCTACATTCAGGTCCTTTATCCATTTTGAGTTTATTTTTGTGAATGGTGTGAGAAAGTGGTCTAGTTTCAACCTTCTGCATGTTGCTGTCCAGTTCTCCCAGCACCATTTGTTAAAGAGACTGTCTTTTTTCCATTGGATGTTCTTTCCTGCTTTGTCAAAGATGAGTTGGCCATACGTTTGTGGGTCTAGTTCTGGGGTTTCTATTCTATTCCATTGGTCTATGTGTCTGTTTTTATGCCAATACCATGCTGTCTTGATGATGACAGCTTTGTAGTAGAGGCTAAAGTCTGGGATTGTGATGCCTCCTGCTTTGGTCTTCTTCTTCAAAATTACTTTGGCTATTCGGGGCCTTTTGTGGTTCCATATGAATTTTAGGATTGCTTGTTCTAGTTTCGAGAAGAATGCTGGTGCAATTTTGATTGGGATTGCATTGAATGTGTAGATAGCTTTGGGTAGTATTGACATTTTGACAATATTTATTCTTCCAATCCATGAGCAGGGAATGTCTTTCTGTTTCTTTATATCTTCTTCAATTACCTGCATAAGCTTTCTATAGTTTTCAGCATACAGATCTTTTACATCTTTGGTTAGATTTATTCCTAGGTATTTTATGCTTCTTGGTGCAATTGTGAATGGGATCAGTTTCTTCATTTGTCTTTCTGTTGCTTCATTGTTAGTGTATAAGAATGCAACTGATTTCTGCACATTGATTTTGTATCCTGCAACTTTGCTGAATTCATGTATCAGTTCTAGCAGACTTTTGGTGGAGTCTATCGGATTTTCCATGTATAATATCATGTCATCTGCAAAAAGCGAAAGCTTGATTTCATCTTTGCCAATTTTGATGCCTTTGATTTCCTTTTGTTGTCTGATTGCTGATGCTAGAACTTCCAACACTATATTAAACAACAGCGGTGACAGTGGGCATCCCTGTCGTGTTCCTGATCTCAGGGAACAAGCTCTCAGTTTTTCCCCATTGAGGATGATGTTAGCTGTGGGCTTTTCATAAATGGCTTTTATGATCTTTAAGTATGTTCCTTCTATCCCGACTTTCTCAAGGGTTTTTATTAAGAAAGGGTGCTGGATTTTGTCAAAGGCCTTTTCTGCATCGATTGACAGGATCATATGGTTCTTCTCTTTTTTTTTTGTTAATGTGATGTATCACGTTGTTCGATTTGCGAATGTTGAACCAGCCCTGCATTCCAGGAATGAATCCCACTTGATCATGGTGAATAATTCTTTTTATATGCTGTTGAATTCGATTTGCTAGTATCTTATTGAGAATTTTTGCATCCATATTCATCAGAGATATTGGCCTGTAGTTCTCTTTTTTTACTGGGTCTCTGTCTGGTTTAGGAATCAAAGTAATACTGGCTTCATAGAATGAGTCTGGAAGTTTTCCTTCCCTTTCTATTTCTTGGAATAGCTTGAGAAGGATAGGTATTATCTCTGCTTTACACGTCTGGTAGAACTCCCCTGGGAATCCATCTGGTCCTGGACTCTTATTTGTTGGGAGATTTTTGATAACCGATTCAATTTCTTCGCTGGTTATGGGTCTGTTCAAGCTTTCTATTTCCTCCTGATTGAGTTTTGGAAGAGTGTGGGTGTTTAGGAATTTGTCCATTTCTTCCACGTTGTCCAATTTGTTGGCATATAATTTTTCATAGTATTCCCTGATAATTGTTTGTATCTCTGAGGGATTGGTTGTAATAATGTGCACTCGAGAAGAAAGTATATTCTGTTGCTTTGGGATGCAGAATTCTAAATATATCTGTCAAGTCCATCTGATCCAATGTATCATTCAGGGCCCTTGTTTCTTTATTGACTGTGTGTCTAGATGATCTATCCATTTCTGTAAGTGGGGTGTTAAAGTCCCCTGCAATGACCATATTCTTATCAATAAGGTTGCTTATGTTTATGAGTAATTGTTTTATATATCTGGGGGCTCCGGTATTTGGCGCATAGACATTTATAATTGTTAGCTCTTCCTGATGGATAGACCCTGTAATTATTATATAATGCCCTTCTTCATCTCTTGTTACAGCCTTTAATTTAAAGTCTAGTTTGTCTGATATAAGTATGGCTACTCCAGCTTTCTTTTGGCTTCCAGGAGCATGATAAATAGTTCTCCATCCCCTCACTCTCAATCTAAAGGTGTCCTCAGATCTAAAATGAGTCTCTTGTAGACAGCAAATAGATGGGTCTTGGTTTTTTTATCCATTCTGATACCCTATGTCTTTTGGTTGGCGCATTTAATCCATTTACATTCAGTGTTATTATAGAAAGATATGGGTTTAGAGTCATTGTGATGTCTGTATGTTTTATGCTTGTAGTGATGTCTCTGGTACTTTGTCTCACAGGATCCCCCTTAGGATCTCTTGTAGGGCTGGTTTCGTGGTGACAAATTCCTTCAGTTTTTGTTTGTTTGGGAAGACCTTTATCTCTCCTTCTATTCTAAATGACAGACTTGCTGGATAAAGGATTCTCGGCTGCATATTTTTTCTGTTTAGCACACTGAAGATATCGTGCCAAGCCTTTCTGGCCTGCCGAGTTTCAAAGGAGAGATCAGTTCGAGTCTTATAGGTCTCCCTTTATATGTGAGGGCACGTTTATCCCTTGCTGCTTTCAGAATTTTCTCTTTATCCTTGTATTTTGCCAGTTTCACTATGATATGTCGTGCAGAAGATCGATTCAAGTTACGTCTGAAGGCAGTTCTCTGTGCCTCTTGGATTTCAATGCCTTTTTCCTTCCCCAGTTCAGGGAAGTTCTCAGCTATAATTTCTTCAAGTACCCCTTCAGCACCTTTCCCTCTCTCTTCCTCCTCTGGGATACCAATTATGCGTAGATTATTTCTTTTTAGTGTATCACTTAGTTCTCTAATTTTCCCCTCATACTCCTGGATTTTTTTTATCTCTCTTTCTTTCAGCTTCCTCTTTCTCCATAACTTTATCTTCTAGTTCACTTATTCTCTCCTCTGCCTCTTCAATCTGAGCCGTCGTGGTTTCCATTTTGTTTTGCATTTCGTTTAAAGCGTTTTCCAGCTCCTCGTGACTGTTCCTTAGTCCCTTGATCTCTGTGGCAAGAGATTCTCTGCTGTCCTCTATACTGTTTTCAAGCCCAGCGATTAATTTTATGACTATTATTCTAAATTCACTTTCTGTTCTATTATTTAAATCCTTTTGATCAGTTCATTAGCTGTTGTTATTTCCTGGAGATTCTTCTGAGGGGAATTCTTCCATTTGGTCATTTTGGATAGTCCCTGGAGTGGTGAGGACCTGCAGGGCACTTCCCCGGTGCTGTGGTGTATAACTGGAGTTGGTGGGCAGGGCCGCAGTCCGACCTGATGTCTGCCCCCAGCCCACCGCTGGGGCCACAGTCAGACTGGTGTGTGCCTTCTCTTCCCCTCTCCTAGGGGCGGGATTCACTGTGGGGTGGCGTGGCCCATCTGGGCTACTTGCACACTGCCAGGCTTGTGGTGCTGGGGATCTGGCGTATTAGCTGGGGTGGGTAGGCAAGGTGCACGGGGGCAGGAGGGGCAGGCTTAGCTCGCTTCTCCTTAGGTGATCCACTTCAGGAGGGGCCCTGTGGCAGTGGGAGGGAGTCAGATCCGCTGCCGGAGGTTTGGCTCCGCAGAAGCACAGAGTTGGGTGTTTGCGCTGAGCGAGCAAGTTCCCTGGCAGGAACTGGTTCCCTTTGGGATTTTGGCTGGGGGATGGGCGGGGGAGATGGCGCTGGCGAGCGCCTTTGTTCCCCACCAAACTGAGCTCTGTCGTCAGGGGGCTCAGCAGCTCTCCCTCCCTTTGTCCTCCAGCCTTCCTGCTTTCTGAGCAGAGCTGTTAACTTATGACCTCCCAAGTCGCGCTTGCTGTCGGAACACAGTCCATCCGGCCCCTCCGCTTTTGCCAGCCAGACTCGGGGGCTCTGCTTGGCCGGCGAGCCGCCCCTCCGCCCCGGCTCCCTCCCGCCAGTCCGTGGAGCGCGCACCACCTCGCCGCCCTTCCTACCCTCTTCCGTGGGCCTCTCGTCTGCGCTTGGCTCCGGAGACTCCATTCTGCTAATCCTCTGGCGGTTTTCTGGGTTCTTTAGGCAGGTGTAGGTGGAATCTAAGTGATCGGCAGGACGCGCGGTGAGCCCAGCGTCCTCCTACGCCGCCATCTTCTGGAACTCCTCTGTTGTGTTTATTTATAATGGAATATGATTTAGTCTTAAAAAAGAATAAATTCTTACCATTTGGAAAAATGTGGATGGACTTTGAGGGCATTATGCTAAGTGAAATAAGTCAGACAAAGAAGGACAAATACCATTTGATCTTTCTTATACATGGAATCTAAAAGAAAAACAAAAAACATTCATAGATACTGAGAACAGATTGGTGGTTGCCAGAGGCAGGGGTTGGGGGTGGGAGAAATGGTTGAAGGGGGTCAAAGGGTTAAAAATAAAAGAAATAAAAGAAATAGAAATGAAAGAAATAATAAAAGTAGAAGAAAAATAAAAGAAATAAAAGGGTAAAAAAGAAAAGATGCCTTTCTGATTAAAAAAAAAAAGTTGACTGGGGCACCTGGGTGGCTCAGTTGGTTAAGGGTCCAAATTCGGCTCAGGTGGCGATCTCAGGGTTAGAGGCCCACATAGGGCTCTCTGCCATCAGCATGTAGCTTTAGCACATCAATAGGGTCGTCAATACATCAGTTCATCGTGAACATAGAATCTTACAGTAGGCAGTTTGGTTTCAGTACCCAAAGGATTTTCAAACCTAAACTTACTGATTTATAAGCAGATTGCTGCCACTGAATTTCTAGTCAAACATCTGCAATATCAGCACCACCACCCCCACAATATCACAATCCCCACTGTTTTGCTCAATTACACAAGTGGCAGCATTTATATTCATATTTATTATGAGATTTGTGTTAATGTGTTCAGAATTCTGGTTCCTAAAATATTATTGGTAGTGCTGTCAAAGAACTTTAATTATGGAGAGACAAAAAAAAAGTTGTTATATTGAATTGTTTATTTCCTCTTTGCAAATATATTCTAGACATATTTTAATTTAAATCCTTCAATAACAAAAAAATCGAAAGAGTTTTTAACTTGTAAACTAGAAGTTCCCCATAATTTCTAAGGGCCATATTTTCAGATAAACACTCTAAACTATTTCTGGAAAGTTAATGCTTTTTATTCATAGATGAATAAACATTTAAATAAAATATTTTATGGATCTCTATATTTAGTCTGTCCAATATTAAAATCAGTTATATCATGGGAAATTGGAAGACTAAATCCTTTATATTTATGTAAACATTTGGTGAATAAAAACATCTTTAGAAAAATATAGTTATAGTTCATCGAAATTAAGTTTAAATATGTTATTGCAAATTTGAACCTCTAATACATTCTGGATAAATTTGAAAAGAGCACATAAACAATACATGAACATGTTAACGATGTCAGTTAATGCCTAGAAGGATGTCTGTTTTCAAATACACGTTTCCCAGTAGTGGAAAACTTTCAGATTTTATAACAGGGAAGAAAGTTCAGATACATTCAGCGTGACTTCATACTACAGACATAAACCCAAGTAATTCGTCAAGTTATATACCAGAAATTTGTAATAGATTTTCTCCATAATTATTACACATCTACAAAACTAAATAGATTATTTCTGTGAAAAGCTTAAAAATTGTCTGTCTTGGATATGGATAATTTTCAAGCTTTTCTCAGAAAAATCTATCTCAGTTTATATATTCTTTCACTAGGTGGGGATTGAAAACAAACAACTACGAAGTTCCATTCTGACCTCTAAGATGCTCTGATTATTTATTTTTTTAATATGAAATTTATTGTCAAATTGGTTTCCATACAACACCCAGTGCTCATCCCAACAGGTGCCCTCCTCAATGCCCATCACCCACTTTCCCCTCCCTCCCCTCTCCCCATAAACCCTCAGCTTGTTCTCAGTATTTAAGAGTCTCTTATGGTTTGCCTCCTTCCCTCTCTGTAACTTTTTTTTCCCCCTTCCCCTCCGCCATGATCTTCTGTTAAGTTTCTCCGGATCCACCGAAGAGTGAAAACATATGGCATCTGTCTTTCTCTGTATGACTTATTTCACTTAGCATCACACACTCCAGTTCCATCCACGTTGCTACAAAAGGCCATATTTCATTCTTCCTCATTGCCAAGTAGTATTCCATTGTGTACATAAACCACAATTTCTTTATCCATTCGTCAGTTGATGGGCATTTAGGCTCTTTCCATCATTTGGCTATTGTTGAGAGTGCTGCTATAAACATTGGGGTACAAGTGCCCCTATGCATCAACACTCCTGTATCCCTTGGATAAATTCCTAGCAGTGCTATTGCTGGGTCATAGGGTAGATCTATTTTTAATTTTTTGAGGAACCTCCACACTGTTTTCCAGAATGGCTGCACCACTTTGCATTCCCACCAACAGTGCAACATCCTATAAAAGTGCAATTTTTCTAGCTGGGGTTTTATAAAGTGAAAGCCTCCTTTGGTTTTATACTGTGGACCTGCTCTATGTACTAAGATAAATTTTTCTTGATAAGGAATCACAATATTGTCTATGTGTATGGTCTAAAATAGTTCAGTTACATTCTGTTGCTTGGTGTAAGATTTATTTGGCAAGCTTTCTTGGAGCTTTCGAGACTCCATTCAAGTATGACCAGGTCTCTGCAACCTTTCCTGACACTCTTCCATTTCCACAGAATAGAATCACCCTTTTGGGGGTTTGTATTCTCACTACATCTTCAGTAATTTTCTATTTTAGTCATAAATCACTCCACTGCCCACGATTCGTTATAAATCTTTTTGCCCTTGATAAACATAAGCTACCCAAGGACAAATTCTCATTTATCTTTTTTTTTTTTTGTTTCCAATGTCTAGCATGATATCTCATACCTAAAATGGTGTCCAATAATTATTTTTTAAAATGAGTAATTAGTGCATAAATAAGTAACTCACAGGTGGCTCCTGTAAGTTTGCTTTATTTAAGATTCTATAAATTATGTGAGATTAAAATTTAAAAAAAAATATTGTTTTTCTCTGTTTTCCTAAAAATCGATCTTCACCATAAAATAACTTGATAGCATTTTATTTGGATAGTGGCCAATTTATTTTAAATGTCAGCAAGAAGAGTTTGTCTGTAACTAGGTTCTTAAATTATTTTATTTTGTCATTAAATATCAATTCCCTTTAAAACTGTTATCTAATAATCTAAACAAGATCCAGGTCAGATTTAAACTAATCTAGTAAAAGAAGAACAAATGAAATCACCACCCAGGAGTTAGAGAGTATTTTCAGGGATGCATACTTGGTAACAGTTTCCATTTACTCTCATACTTAAAGCATTTCTTCTCACTTAACTGTTCACTTCTGAGACCAGAAATAGTTTCGTCTGCTTTTTGAAAATGTGTTTTTGAAAAAGCACAAGAAATACACAGGGGATTCTTTAAAATCCGTTGTAAAATATTCTGATGTCCACTATCAGTAATAATATGGAATACAAATCACATACAATTTCTACATGTTTCTGCTAGTTACTATGTGTACCATTCATTTTGATATTTAAGAATAGTCACTTTTTCTTCCCTGTGTGTGTAACCCATCTATTACATCTGAATATAGTCTGTCAAAGCTAATCCAATCTTACTGTTATTTGGACAGATTCTCAACATTTTCTGATTGCACTTTTAGAATTCCTTGCAGTCAGTTCTTAGTCCACAGAACATGAATAACCAGAAATATCTTCTTCCTGGTCAATCTAGTTTTTCCATTCCAGATGGCCTTCTATTTCTCCCTCAATTCTGGATGCATCCTGCATTTCCTTTGTGCTGGAACCAGCAAGACTAATGTCACACTGCTACCCTTTGTGTGCACGAGTGCTATTTTATTTATTTATTTATTTATTTATTTATCTATTTATTTATTTATTTATGTTTTCTAATCCTGCTTGCTTTTTCCCCCTTTATTTTAATAGCTCCCAGTGCTTGCCACGAGTGCCCTCCTTAATCCCCTCACCCATTTAACCCATCCCCTACTCTCCCTCCCCTCCAGCAACCCTCACTTCGTTCTCTCTAGTTAAGAGTCTGCTTTATGGTTTGCCTTTCTCTTTTCCCTCCATGTTCATTCTGTTTCTTAAGTTCCACACATGAGTGAAATCATATGGTATTTTTCTTTCTCTCACTGACTTATTTCGCTCAGCATAACACACTTTACCTCCATGCACGTCTTTTGCAAATGGCAAGATTTTATTCTTTTTGATGGCTGAGTAAGATTCCATTGTATATATAATTACATCTTTATCCATCCACTGGTACATGGACACTTGGATTCTTTCCATAATTTGGGTATTGCCCCTAATGCTGCTATAAACATCAGGGTGCCTGTGCCCTTTTGAATCAGTATTTCTGTATCCTTTGGGTAAATACCTAGTAATACAATTGCTGGGTTGTAGGGTAGTTCTATTTTTAACTTTTTGAGGAACCTGCAAACGGTTCTCCAGAGTGGCTGCACCAGTTTGCATTCCCACCAACAGTGTAAGAGGGCACTTCTTTCTCTGCATCATTGCCTATTTGCTTTACATCTAACAATGCTTCAGAGAGAAGCTTCTACAAAACAAACGGATCACCCAGCATATTCCACTGGGGTGAGGAGAAAGCAGAGAAAGTCAGTTGCAAGATATAAGGATGCCTATCTTGTGACTTTATTTATGAGTGTCCCCCTAATATAAAGATTTTTATTTTCTGAATGGCAGGGGTATACTTAGATTGAAATTGCATTCCCCTCACACCAAGAAAATGTTATGTATTGAGTAAATAATTCAATACACAGATGTAGTTATCAGAGTTTCTTTGTTCATTCAGTACACAACATAATTTAAATAATCATGAGAAAAATTTTACCTTCCAATAATGATTTCTAACTTGGCAAATCCAGTGAAAAGAAGAAAACATCTTACAAATGAGTAAAGCAATCACAAATACACAAACTAGATTTTAAAATAATTCACTATGGTTCTTAGGGATTTCAGTGTGAATTTACATTCTCAAAAATCTGCAAGTAACTGGACTATTATGAATCCAATATCATTATAGATCAGTGATTGCAAGGGAATTATCACAAAACATCTGATTAAATTCAAGACACTTTTCATGAGGTGGTTTCAATTTATCATTAGAATTATGCTAACATATTGAAGACAAAATTATTTTTGTGCTTCTTTTATATCCACTATATCTTCTAAAGGTATGTTTTGATTATACCCAATAATCAAACTATGTTTGTTGAATAAATGAAGAACACTTTATGGTATTAAAAACTGAGCAATATGAAAACAATATATTAAAACACTTCTTTCTATGAGGAGGAATCTAAACACAATAAAAGATAAGAAACCTGCTAAATGGCTTTTTATTTTCATAGAACCTGGTATAGAAAGATTATTTGAAAATGGCAAACATTTCCACTGACCTCCCACTTATTATTACTTCTTGGAAAAAATGTTATCCATTTTGGGGCGCCTGGGTGCCCCAGTCGGTTAAGCGCCTGGGTGGTTCAGTCGGTTAAGCGTCTGACTTCAGCTCAGGTCCTGATCTCACAGTTTGTGAGTTCAAGCCCTGTGTTAGGCTTCGTGCTGACAGCTCGGGGCCTGGAGCAAACTTCTGATTCTTTGTGTCCCTCTCTCTCTCTCTCTCTGCCTCTCCATCGCTCACGCTCTGTCTCTCTCTCTCTCTCAAAAATAAACATTTAAAAAAAATTTTTTAAAGATGTTGTCTGTTTTTAATCTCATACATAAAAGAGCATGGATTTTTCCTATACAATATTTGTGAGGCATCATGTAGAAACACTTGAAAATCCTGAAGACTTTGAATGGTAAAAAGGTATGTTATTTTACCTTTCATTTTAATAGACTTTTCCCCATGTCTCCAATCATTTCTAAGTAATTTCAACTTTTTTTTTTTAGTAGGCTCCACGACCAGTTTGGAGCGTGTAGCCCAATAATCGGGGCTCAAACTGACAACCGACCGTGAGATCAAGACCTGAGCTGAGATCAAGAGTCTGACGCTTAACCGACTGAGCCACCCAGGAGCCCCTAAGTAATTTCAACTCTCTTGTCATTGTCCTTCTGTCTGATAAGCAGAACATAAAAATAGATGACACAAAAAGCTGTGACCAATTCAGAAAATCTGTCAGGGCTGAGAAGGCAGAAAGTGATGGCAGGTCACTAACTTGTTTAAATGTGAACTGGAGTGACAGGGTGCAAAGCATTTGAATTCAAATTACTTCTACACCTTTTAGGTATGTTTCCAGCAGGCAAAATGCTTTAAATCTTTCTCTTTTCAGCCCCTCCCTATGAGACTCCTTTAGCTAGAAAAGTGTGTGTGCAATGCCCAGTGGGCCATTTAATCTAAAGTCTTTATTTTCTTAGACTTTAGGGGAATTAAAAAACAATTAGTAAAAATACTGGGAACTAAGATGTTTTGTTTCAAAAAAGTACTTAACTTCAGCTTTAAAATGTAAAATGAAGGAGGCAAAAGAGAGTCTTCTGAAATCTTTCAGCTTGAAACTTTTCTGATATTCTGAGAGGATTTATATTAGCTTTGTGTGTGTGTATCTTCTGATAACGAAAGTAATGTATATTTATTTATTTAATAATAACTACAAGCAACATGGGCTCAAACTCATGATCCCCAGATTAAAATGCTGATGCTCTACTGATTGAGCCAGCCAGGCTCCCCAAAGTAATGTATGTCTATAATGAAAATAAATGAAAGTACAAAGGAAAAAAAAAACAGTACATAAAGAATTTTTAACATTTTAGCAATTAATTTACATTTACTGACAAAAGCTCTGGGATATATTTTTGAAATGTCTGTTTCACTTGTTATCCTATGGCCTTGGATAATTTTTCTTCTGCTATTACTGTGATTTTTCTGAAACATTTTCTCTTTTCCTCCTCTTTTCTGTTTTAAATATATATTTAAGTTCCGTATTAAATGCGTGCAAATCATTTATAACACATGTGGAATTATAAAGCAAAAATAAGATGGACTCCCATAAGCCCACTACAATTTAAGAAACATATTTTGCTGTGGGATATTTCAGATTAAGTATCCCATAGGCATTTAAGAATGTAAATGTAGAACATCAGAAATTATGTACACTACCAATTTGTAAAGGCCATTGAATAAAAAAAGTATGTCGAATTAGATAAGTAGGGAATGCAAGAAGTGTGAAGAGAAACACCAGTTAATTAATTTTATTAACTATCTGAAAATTTAGTTTTAATATTTTTTGTACCATATTCATAACGACTTGTCCCTAAATCACTTGTGTTTGAATAAGTCTGTTCCCTTAGTCATGCTACTTAAACGTATGATATGTTCCTATAAAATGTTTTGATTGCTTTCAGGGCATTATTCAAAGTCATTGGTAAATTTGTTTATTAGCGTCTAATAGCATATCTGACATGGCAAATTATAACGATTTTTTTAATTCTTTTTACAATTTCATGAGGTTGAAACATATTTTAAAGAAAAATACCAAACAGTTTTACTCATCTGTCAAATTTATGAAACAAAACAGATGAGCATAGGAGAAGGGGGGGAAAGAGAGAAGGAAGCAAACCATAAGAGACTCTGAACTATAGAGAACAAATTGAAGGGGGCTGGAGAGGAGGTGGGTGGGGGGTGAGCTAAATGGGCAACGGGGATTAAGAAGGCACTTGTGATGAGTACTGCGTGTCATATGTAAGTGGTGAATCACGAAATTCTACTCTTGAAACCCATATTACACTATATGCTAACTAGAATTTAATTAAAAACTTAAACAACAAAAAAAGATTTGTCATATTTGTTTCTTCAGCAATAGACTTCCACATGCATTTTAAAATCATTTTGCCAAATCCCCTCTCAATTGCTTTTAATCTGTAGGTATTTTGTGAACAGATTCTATGATAAAATCATCCTGCTCTTTGATCCCATGTTTCTTTAGATTGTATTTAAGCTCGATCTCTCTAGTATTATTTATGATTTTGCAATTGATTTGAGAATTTGTGCATCCTGGTTCAAGAATGTGTCTTGCACATTAGTATGTTCGAACTTCTCAACCTCTTATCACCAATCCTTTATTTATTTATTTATTTATTTATTTATTTATTTATTTATTTTTAACATTTATTTATTATTGAGAGACAGAGAGACACAGAGTGTGAACAGGGAAGGGGCAGAGACAGAGGGAGACACAGAATCTGAAGTAGGCTCCAGGCTCTGAGCTGTCAGCACAGAGCCCGACACGGGGCGCAAACCCACGAACTGTGAGATCATGACCTGAGCTGAAGTCGGTTGCCCAACCAACTGAGCCACCCAGGCGCCCCACCAATCTTTTAATATTTAGTATCCATTTTGCTTTCTAAACAGCTCTCAAGTGTCCATCTGTTTCTCTTTACCTTCACTAGTACGTTACCTTTCACTTTACCTTCACTTACCTTCACTAGCACTACAAAATCCCTATTATCTTTTACCTGTACTTCCGAAACAGCTCCTGATTAGTGTCTCCTTATCTCCATTCAGTCCTCTCCATTTCTTTTTTCTCATCCCAACTAGAGTGATCTCGAAGATCTTTTAAATCCGCAAATTATTCAGGGAGTCTGGGTGACTTAGTCAGTTAAGCATCCAACTTCGGCTCAGGTCATGATCTCCTAGTTCATGAGTTCGAGCCCCGCATCGAACTCGGTTTTGTGCTAACAGCTCAGAGCTTGGAGCCTGCTTCGAATTCTCTCCCTCCCTCTCTCTCTCTCTCTCTCTCCCCTCCCTAGCTCACACACTCTCCCTCAAAAATAAATAAACATTAAAAATGTTTAATAAATTAATAGACACTTACTCTATTCAGATCTCTGTCAGTATGCACTTACTTTGGGAAGCCTTTCCTATTATTCCTGAGTTAGGTTTCTCTCTTTCCTTACTTCATAAAATAATACAGCTACTCTTAAAACCACTTGTCTCAGTTGTAATCCTATATTATTTATTTATTTATTAGCATAATTTTCCCTCCCCAAGACTGTGAACCCCATGTGTGCAGAAGCCTTATCAGTTTTGCCAACCATATTGTTTCTGTTAATTTGGGGGGAATGGATTAGTTATTTTATTTTATTTATTTTTTAGTTTCAGGTTTTATTTAAATTCCAGTTAACATATAGTGTAATATTGGTGTCAGGTGTAGAATTTTTTGACTTTTAAATACCCAGCACTCATCACAAGTGTCCTCCTTAATACCCATCACCCAATTCTTCTACCTAATTAACTATACGTAAAACTTTTTAAAATTATTTGGTGACAAAATTGATACAATGTCACTTTGGAATTAATTTTGTTTTCACTATGGCCTAGTGTGGTAGATTTCAAGTTGTCCTAGTGTATTAGATTTCAAGTTAGATTTTCAGGAGCACGAAGCTTCTACAGAAATGCCTGCCTTAGCCATGATGGAAGTAAGCTTGGGAGCTGGGTATCCAATTGCTGTTTTATTTACAGTAAATCTGCTACCATCTATGGGATTGTTTCACGTAAAATAATCTTAAGAAACAGTGACTTTAGGGCTAAAATAAAATGCCAAAAATTCCTGGGGAATAGCCATTTTTAAATAAGTGTTCAATGATTGAATTTTTAAAAACACAGTACTAGCTTATAAGAACCCACTTGTTGGGATGAGCACTGGGTTATGTGTAAGTGATGAACCACGGGTTCTACGCCAAAAGCCAAGAGCACACTTTACACACTGCTTATAGCCAATTTGACAATAAATTATATTAAAAAAAGAAAAAAGGAAAAAAAGAAAAAAGAAATATAATCCTATAATATTAAAAAAATATTTTTGTGTTTTGTATTTTATCTCAGCAAAAGCAATTGAAATACTCAGCTGACAGAACCTTAAGAAAATCTTGGTTTTGTTCCTTTTACATTTAGCATTTTAATTTCTTATATTCATTCTTTTATTTTAAGTTTATTTATTTGGACAGAGAGAGAGAGAAAGACTCAAGAGGGGCAGAGAGAGGAAAGAGAGAGAATCCCAAGCAGAACCTGATGCAGGGCTCAAACTCACAAACTGAGACTGTGACCTGAGCCAAAATCAAGACACTTAACAGACTGAGCCACCCAGACACCCTTATTCATTCTTAAATAAGGAATGATCTACCTATTTGAATGTTTGCCAGTATATAGTGAAATTTCAATATATTATCCACCTACTTCCTTTATTTTATTTTCACTCTCCCTCAATAACTGTGGGGAGAAAACCTAGTCAAAAAATAATCTGAAGCATTATCTCCCACCCAATAGAATATATGTGTGTGTGTATATATATATATATATATATATATATATATATAATAACAAGTGTTGTCTAGGATGTGTATAAATTAAAACCATTGTGCGCTGTTGATGGAGATGTAAAGTGTGGTGACTGGTATGAAAAACAGTATGGTTGTTTCTTAAAAAAAAAAACAACCAACATAGAATTACCATATGATCCAGCAATCCAGCAATTCCATCTCTGGGTAATACTCAAACGAATTGAAAACAGTCTCAAAACTATATTTGTACACTAAGTTCATAACAGCATTATTCACAGTAGCCAAAAGGTAGAAGCAGGTCCAGTACCCATCAATGAATGAATAGACAAACAAAATGTGTGAATGCATACAATGGGATAATATTAGCCTTACAGAGGAGGGAAATTCTTTTTTTTTTTAAGTTTATTTATTTACTTTGGGAGAGAGCGTGCAAACACGGGCAGGCAGAGAGAGGGAGAGAGAGAGAGAGAGAGAGAGAGACAGAGAGGGAGAGATAGAATCCCAAGCAGGCTCCACACTGTCAGTGCAGAGCCCAATGTGGTGATCTAACTCACGAACTGTGAGATCATGACCTGAGCCCAAATCAAGAATCAGGTGCTCAAATGACTGAACCACGCAGGTGGCTCAAAAAGGAAGGCTATTGTAACACATGCTACAATATAGATGAACCTTGAGGACACTGCACTTAGTGAAATAAGCCAAACACAAAAAGACAAATAATGTGTGATTCTGCTTATATGGAGTAACCAGAACAGTCAAATTTATGGAGACAGAAAGTAGAATGGTGGTTGCCAGGGGCCGGAAAGAAGGAGGAATGAGACTTCCAAAAAGGAAATTCCAATTTTGCAAGATGACAAGAGTTCTGGGATGGATGGTAGTAAAGGTTGCACAACAATATGCATGTATCTAATGCCAGTAAACTGTACATCTAAAAATGGTTAGAATGTAAATTTTATTTGTATATATATACCAAAAATTTTAAAAAAATAAGAAAATAAGAAAAAAGAGAAAAGATAATTCTGAAGCAACAACCTAAATGTCTATTAATTTGTGAATAGATACACACATGGAGATTATCTTCCTTTCCCATGTAAGTATCACATTTCTTGTGAAATTTCTATTGCCTGTGATGGAATGGAAAGAAAGGGTAAATATCTAAGAGTGTTTGAATCTCATGCCTCACGTGCTTAGCTTGAACTTGCCTCAAGTAAAATGAACTGGCATAAACAGGTAAGGGCATTTCAATTTATATGATTTTATGTTTCATTAAATTACATTACTTTTGCTCCAGAATCATGATCAAGACTGAGTTCCATCATTAAGATCTTTCTTTAATTTCCTTTGCATCGTGCACTCAACCTCAGAGTATGAAGACTGAGAAGAATAAGATCAGATTATGACTCTAAAGTGCCTTGATCATGGAGACCACATCGCTTCTTAAATCTCCCATTGTATCTAACCAGTTGTCTTTATCTAAAAAATATATATGATGGTAGTACTTGAGGCAAGCTCAATCTAAACATGTGGAGGCATGAGATTCAGACACTCTTAGAGATTTACCTATTCTTTTCATTCTATCACAGGCAGTAGAAATTTCACAAGAAATGTGATATTTACATGGGAAAGGAAGATAAAAGAAAGTAGGATTATAAAGTAAGGTTATATCTTCTAGATGAATTTGGATATCACAGAAACAACTTTTGAGGAAATGCTGCCTTTTAAAATTATGTAACTTTTCCATAGGAGATTACCATGAACAAAAATTTTAGCTGGAATGTATGAGTTATTAGAAACAGTATTTGATTATACGTCTTTGACAGGTAGGTGCTTGTCAAATTTGTTTTATCTTGATATGACAAGTAAGAAAAAGCATTTCTGTCATCTGGCATAAGTGTTTTGTATTTCAAGTCAAATATATTGTTATTTTCCAGGGAATCCATACCTTGATGACTTGCACATCCAGGAAATACATCATGGAAACAAGAGTATTAAATTGACTTTAGGTGCTCTCGCTTTGGCAGCACATAAACTAAATTGGCTTTACGCAACTATTTTAAACTATGAATATATACACACCTTGAGATGTGTACATAGATGGAATTTTCATGCATATGTACATATCAATATATTTAATAATGGAAGAAAAGGAAGCTTGCAAATGGGCTATAATGAGACAAGAAAACACAAGGAGATATATATATATATATACACACACACACACACATATCATACACACACTAAAATTAGAATTGAAGTTGTATAAGAATAAAATATAAACTTGCAACTGTATAGTTTTCAGTTTCTGAATTCTTAAAAACTGAGTAGGTAGAAGAATGATACATATTAAGAGACTTTCTAACTTCTAAAAATCATTCTGATATTTATTAATCTTTAATGACTTTATTATGCATTATAGAAATGGGAAATAAGTTGGTTTGTGTACAATCAAACGTGTTTTGTTTTGTTTTTTTGTTTTTGTTTTTTTGTTTTTTGGTTTTTTTTGCTTCTTCCTCACACAAGCAAAACCTTGATGTCTATATTAAGATTAAGAAAAACAAGGTCACCACATGTTGGACCATTCCACTGAGCCAAGCCCAGGATACAATGGAACACTTGTAAGAAACCACATGAATCGTCCTTGTTAACATTCAGTCAATAATGTAGATATTAGACTTTAAACCAATTTATTTACGTGAAATTAAACCTGGAGCAAAATGTTTGCCTTCCATATACCCACATGCCTTCTCTAAAATAGTACATTTTTTAGTAGTTCAAGATCACCAGGAAAACTGTACTAAAAATAGTAAGGAAAGTGTCATTGTTTTCCCACAGACAGTTGTTTAGAATTTGGTAAGTGCCTTTGTTAGAATTATATTAGTGTAAATACATTGATTTGTTTGAATTATACAGCATAGATTTAAAAAATAGCAAACTCAGTTTTACAATATATATCAACATGATAATAAGTTTTGTTTGGTGTCTTTTTTCAATGAACTTAATTCACTGTACTTGACTGGGATATTTAACTTGAACAATTTAATCTTCATGGTCAACCAGTTCTTAAAAGTTTGTATATCATTAAAATAAACACTTGATTAACCATGCCATGTATATTCTATGCCATTTATGCAAATACTTAATCCTGTTCTTTATCTGATTTACCTATGCATAATTATCACTAGAAATTTGTGCAACATGTGTAAATCTACACTGTGCAAAAACAACCTCAGTTAACTCTAATGTGGTGACCGAACTGTAAAAATACTGGAACAGTGCACAGTTCATTGGTGAATTGATTAAAAAGTTGCATTCTGCCACAAGTCCACCAAAGAATGGATGTGAGGATTCCTTCTATTCTTTCATTGTCTCCATCATTTTTCAGTTGCTCTGTTTGCCAGACAGGATTCTTTTAAATAGATAATTTACTGCATAAAAGCCAAACACTTACTACCTTTCATCTGTTTCTTCTTTCTCCTATTCCCCTATCATTCCCCTCTTCCTTCTCCTCCTTGCCTGCTCTTCCTCTTAAAGTATCTTAGGAAAGTGTGTAGTCTATATGATCTATAGATCTATAGTCTATATGATCTTAAAGCAAAAGTTAAGGCTTTTACCACAAGACTTCTTTGATTACTCCGAAATCACACCAGTATTTATCACACCAGTATTTGTCAGTTGATAGAAAGACTAAGATTTTGTCTTGCTTTCTAATCTGTCCATCATTTTTTGGTTGTTCCATTTGGAGGACAGGATTAAATCTCACAGCACACCATTTCCAGAATTCATGAGTGTCCGGCCCAGTCGGTATGTCTAGGAGTTTCTACCTCTAGCATGAATGGTGGAGAAGGAAAAGAGCTTGTGGTTATACAAACCTGGTTTCTTCGTATTGTGCAGACGGGTGTTTTACGATGGAAAGATTAAGATGCTCTTTAATTTTATTGTTTATTTTTATTATTTTATTCCGTGTTTTCTGTCTTAATTATTGTCAGGGCCTGATACATTGTGTCCAAAGTCTATTTTCTTTCATTGCACACACTGACTTTCTTCTGACAATCTATCCAGTCGTCCTACTTTATGATGGTAGTTTTACTTACTCTTTGCTTCACTTTCCAATATTGCCACATAAGTAATTTTTTAAAATATTTAAATCTGCCCCACTTATTTCCACTAATTCTCTAATTTGCGAAGCGGTCATTACATCCTACCTATTTCAACCACCATTTGGCATTTGGAATTTTCATCAAAATCTATCATTTTGCTCCGTATTTGTAAGTTTACTCTTTCTTCCTAATTCTAATTATTATCATGCTTTGATAACAATCCCATCCTGATTTGAAAATAATCTTGAATTCTGAAGAAGACAACCTTTACCATACAGTCCTAGGTTGCAACCAAAGACTTTTTCACTGATTTTTCATTAGTTTTAGCTTTGTCAGCATATTATTGATTTACTTCAGACACACCCTGAAAAGTTCATGATCAATGAGGTTGATGTTCATAAAATGTGTTTATACATAAATTCAATGATTGTTCAAGAGACTTGACTTCTTAAAATAATTAGTAACAATTCTTTAGTAATTTCATAATTCACTTAATTTTTGGTAATGATATTTAGGTAATAATTTACTACCAAATGTATGTAATGTATTTATGTTCCTTTTTTCTATTGGCCAGGACTTCTGCAGTGTTTTACTTGATTAGGTTAGGGACACATTTACAACCCAAGGAAATCGGTCTGATAGAGAAGATTCATCAATGTCACCCTCTTTCTAATGAGGGGATTTTAAGATTCATGGAATGCTTATATTAGTAAATACCTTCAAAAGCCACTTTTTCTTAAAAATGTTTTTAAAAAATATTCTGGGATATTTTCTATGTGTGAAAACCATATTCCATCTCTCTTACAAGGTCTATTAAGAGTTTTAAAAAGTAACACTCCTTTGTATTCACAAGTTCTTACCATGAAAATATTGATGTATAAATTTTAGAGGAAATAGAAAAATTTGTATGAAGGAGCTTCTTAAAATAACATATATATTTATTTACATTCTAGAAAACAACATTTGTAATGAGTCATGTGTAAATCTGGAAAAAAAATACAATGGAGAAAAAAGGCCATAAAATATTTCCAGGCTGTTATTCAGTAAGATCATTTGTTCTCATTAAAAATGTGTACTGTTTGCGATGCCTGGGTAGCTCGGTTGGTTGAGCAGCTGGCTTTTGGTTTTGGCTCAGGTCATGATCTCACAGTTTGTGGGTTCGAGTCCCACCTTGGGCTCCACACTGACTGACTGGTGCCTGCTTGGAATTCTCTCTCTCCCCCTCTCTGCCCCTCCCTGCTCATGCTCTCTCTCTCTCTCCCTCCCTCTCTCTCTCTCAAAATAAATAAATAAACTTAAAAAAAATGGTTACTATTCACAACACCATCATGTTTAACTTTAAAAATTACTATTGAGCCCATACAAGAAAATGAAAACTTTGTGTCAACTTAAATTTGTTTTTGTTTTATTTTTAAGAAAGTATTGCTTAGGAAAGAATTGTAAATATTAGCCTTAATCCTAAACTGATAAAAGTATATATTTACTAGATTCAAGGTTATTTTCCCTGAAATATCAGGGCTTTAAAGCAGATTACCATCTGCTCATTGTTTCTAAAATTTTATTCTATTTTTATTTTATTTTTTCTTTCAGTTAATGTTATTAATTCAATATTTTCTTCAAACTCTAAAATATGTCATATACCAACAATAGTTTAATCTCGTGAATATGATGGTGAGCAGAAAACCTGTGGTTTTCACCTTCAGTGTCATACAGATTAATAGACAACCACACAATCAAATCCAAATACTATACAGCTTAAAGGAGCTGCTGCTATCTCCTAAGTCAGATAGGATATACCTTCTCTAAATGTGATGATGTTATTGTCCTGAAAGATGAACCCCGTGATCATTTAAATATGATAAATGATGTTATCTGAAATCAGAGGTTGATACTTCAAGAGAGTATGGGTAAGTGAGAATGTGGGGGTAATAATAGGAAATGTCCTGAAGAGATGTGGTTTGACAATGAGGACCCCTATAAGGAACCTCCAATATAGTGGAGATTTTAGAGAAATTATGTGAACAATAAATGTTTATTATACACACACTAGTCTCTAGTTTTGGAATTTACCAGATGTAATAGCAAAAAGGAGGCAGAGGAAACAGTGAGTAGAAAATTGGACCACAGAAAGATTGTGACCTAAAGAGGTGATTGACTTTATCTTCATCCTGCAAATCTAGTGTAGACACAGCATAAGATAAAGAAAAAAAAAATGGTTAGAGTTTGCTCAGAACAATGTTAATAAATTGACTCTATTGCTTGTCCCGATTTCTTAACCCCTCTATGGTTACCCTTCCTTCTCCACTCCACTTGTCTTCAGACACTCTTGGGTCTAACTCCAAGATAAGAATCAAAATGAAACATGAATTGTAAGATTTATTTATTTATTTATTTTTACTTTTTTTATCTTTATGTATGAAAGAGAGACAGAGTGTGAGCAGGGGAGGAGCAGAGAAGAGAGGGAGACACGGAATCCGAAGCAGTCTCCAGGCTCTGAATGTCAGCACAGAACTCGAGGCAGGACCTGAACTCACAAACTGAGATCATGACCTGAGCCCAAGTTGGCGCTTAACTGACTGAGCCACCCAGGTGCCCCAGTTGAAAGCACTTCTAATTGATAGGTATTCCACCCTGGTGCTCCCCATAGAATTTTTTTTTTAAAAAGAGAAATGTGGGGCACCTGGGTGGCTCCTCAGTTAAGTGTCTGACTTCGGCTCAGGTCATGATCTCCCGGTTCATGAGTTCGAGACCTGCTCAGGCTCTGTTCTAACAACTCAGAGTCTGGAGCCTGCTTCAGATTCTGTGTCTCCCTCTCTCTCTGCCCTTCCTCCACACGTACTCTGTCTCCTTCTCTCTCAAAAATAAACATCAGAAAAAAATTTTTAAAAGAGAGAAATGTAAACACACTGCTATGAAATATTATGCACCACAAGAGGCATTACTAAAGGAAACACAAAATGGTGTTGGATAGAACATCCACCATGATTACAATAGAATTACAGACTTGATGTTTCCTTTAAAAGAAAAAAAAAAAAGTAAAGAAAACTCAACAGAAAAAATATATAGCAGAACAATGAAAAAAGCAGATATTTTCCAGAAATAAGACAAAAATAGAACTAAAAGAAATAAAAGCTAAATGAAAAATAAACAGACAAAAACAGTAAGAATAATTTTAAAATGCTAACATAATGGATAAATCTTAGTATATCATAGTAAATAAAATTAAAAACTAAATAATGGCAGGGGCTCCTGGGTGGCTCAGTCAGTTAATTGTCCAACTTCAACTCAGGTCATGAACTTGTGGTTTGTGAGTTCTGAGCTGTTAGCACTGAGTCTGGAGCCTGCTTTGGATTCTGTCTCCCTCTCTCTCTCTGCCCCTCCCTGCTAATGCTCTGTGTCTCTGCCTCTCAAAAATAAATGAACATTGAAAAAATGAGTACATAAAGTTGAGAGAAAGTGATTGTTATGTAATACAGGCAAAGGAAATCCCCTTAAACATATAAAATTCCAAAAGAAAAATACAGTTCAAATAGAACAGAAAGCATGTTGAAAGATAAAATAAACGATGCATTCCCTGAAAAAGAAACCTGATCTTGAAAATTCAAAGGGCACAGCTTATCTAAGAAAAATAAATGAATGCCATAATCTAACAAAGGTTTGTTTGTAATTTATGCTATATGTTCATTGAGCTATATGAGATTGATTGCCATTTTACAGGTCAAAGTGTTCAAATATAAATAGTTACATGCGGCTCAAACTATGGATTAACAGGGGCTCTGAACCATAAAGCATTATCCTCACCAGCTGGAACGTGGTGGCCCCTTGTCACGGTAGCATATGAAAATCCACGCTTTTGATGATTTCAGCAAGTTTAGTTTACCATCTCCTCTCATATCTCATTTTCAGCAATTTAGTTAGGAAGTATAGTCATCTGTGTTCCCAGAAGATAGGGAGAACCAAACATTGGTACGTATTTGTAATGTCGGTACAGACACGATCAAGTGTAATAAAAGGGGAAAAATTCAATAATCTTCATAGTTGACATAGCAACACAAGCCAGATGATGGTTGAGTGATCACAGAAAGTTCTGGCAGAACTAAAATACAATTCTAATACTTGTCTACACAGTCCACTTGACTTTGAAAGTGTGCAAATATGTTTAAGTATACTCTAAATTAAGGGATATAGAGCATAAGTAGGACATTCATGAGAAGCCGTACAAAAAAAAACAAAAACAAAAAACAAAACACAAGGCAAACAGACCCATCAACATAGTAAAAATGAGAATAATTAAAAAAGCAATAAGCTGTGATTTAAAAGGTAAATCTATTCACATATAAACAAAGCCTAAACATCTGTAGCCATTATGCATACAGTGGAAAATTACATTTTTTTAAAGAAATTAATTTTGTAGAGACACCCGGGTGGCTCAGTCCGTTAAGTGTCTGACTCTTGATTTCAGCTCAGGTCAGGATATCACGGTTCGTGAGTTCAAGGCTTGTATCAGGCTCTGTGCTGACAGTGCAGAACCTGCTTGAGATTTTCTTTCTCTCTCCCTCTCTCTGCCCCTTCTTGCTCCTGCTCTCTCTCTCTCTCTCTCTCTCTCTCTCTCTCTCTCTCAAAATAAATAAACTTAAAAAAAGAAATTAATTTTGTAAAAGTAATATAACCAAAATAAATCATTGATAGGAAGGTGAATTGAAAATAAAGTGTGGTGATCCCATCATATTTTATTTTTAAATCAGTACGTATTGTTTGATAGAATATTACTATTTAAAAAAATTAATGACCAAGACCAATACATTTTTATCTTGACTTTTATTATTTTTTAAAGTTTATTTTATTTATTTTGAGAAAGAGAGAGCGAGTGTGTGCACATGAGTGGGGGAGGGACAGAGAGGGAGGGAAGGAATCCCAAGCGGACTCCATGCTGACATTGGGCTCATGACCTGAGCCAAAATCAAGAGTGGGATGCTCAGCCAAATGAGCCACGAGGTGTCTCTAAACCTTTACATTTTTTTAACTGCAGAGGACTCTTAAAATTAACATCTTTGTGTAAGAATTATGGCTTTGTTTTATTTCACCACTCTTTCAATATCAATTTACTTACATCTTGGTCAAATTAAGATTCAATTCAATATTTTTATTTTAAAAGTAACACATAACATACAGCAGGTTCTGATTTAATCAATCTTTAAATTCACACATTAAGCAAATATTTACTTTATGCTCACGAAGTGCCACTCTGTTCCTACAGATAAAACTGCAATAAGAGAAGCTAATCCCTTATCCCCATTGAGTTTGCATTCTAAAAGGAACACATTCAGTAAAATTATCCAAATAATCATGCAATATAATTTTCAGTAAGTATAAGTGTTATGAGGAGAAATAAAGTAGGGTAAGAGACAGGACACAGAGCTGCCTTTTAAGGATGGTCTGGTAATTCCTCTCCATAGTCCTGTTTTAGCAGAGATCTAATAAAATATAGAAGTAATCCAGGCAAAAACCTTGGGAAAGAATGTTCTTAGGGGAGAAAAGAGCAAGTATCAAGAGAAGAAGTGACCTCAGATCCTTCTAGGAAGTTCAGTATGACTGGAACAGAGGGGGCCAAAGGGGAATTGCTTGAAGATTCTCTCAAAAAGCAGCTCAGGGACCAGTAGGACCATAGAGGCCATGCCAAGAAATTGCATTTCATTATCAATGTGACGGGAAGCTCTTTTATGGTTTTGAGTGAGGGGATAAGAGGGTCTGTTTTTATGTTTAATGGATAATTCTCATGACTGTGGTGAAAGATGAAAGAAAAGAGGTGATGAAGGGAGACCAGAAGCCTATTGAAATGGTCAAGGAGAAGCACCAGTAGGAACTTATCGTTATTGGTGGCACCGATGGTAGAGTGGTCAAAATCAGGAAAAATATGGTTTCAGTTACTGAAATATATACATTTTGGGGTTGGTGGAAAATGAATGTCATTTAAAGTCACAGGACTACATGAGCTCTTCTGGGAGCAAAAGTGGGAAGAGCTTTCCACTTCATCCATCCATCCATCCATCCATCCATCCATCTGTCCATCTATTATTGATCTGTTTATACACTCACAAATACATCTAGAAAAATGATCTGTGATGTCATTAGATTTTGAGTAACTTTTTTGTTTTGTTTTGTTTTGTTTTGTTTTTTGTCTTACTTAATGACAAAGATATGCATGTGTGATTTTTACAAAAACAGTGACCGCAGTAATTGATGACAAGAGTGAGAGACAAGGAAGCATAATGGTCATTAAAAAGACGATGAATTAGTATCTCCTGGAATAATGAGGTTTTTTCATGTAAACACCTTTAGTAACAGAAACCAAGATTTAAGTATCATCTCCGAAAACGAGAGGGCTGAATGCCCACACATGTCACTTTCTGGACATCTGTGTTTAGAGTTTGCCATTCAGCTTCTATAGAAAGAACTAGAAGAAAAAGGTAATAGCAACAAACAACATATGGTGGAAATTAAAGGGATAAATAATCTAGAGAAAATGTGATTGTTAACAGTTACATTTTAATCTTTTAGGAGTGATGCCAAGTAGCAGATTAAGAGCTCTTTCAAAATTTCTTGGATAAACTTTTGTTTGTTTTTCAAGCAACACATTGCTAATTAAAAATCCAAATACACTGTGCTGCATATTTAAAAGGCAAATGTTGACATGTAACTTTGTCAGATTTTGACAGATCTAGGTTGAGAAATTTTGAATTTCTGATAAAGTGAAATAAATTTGCAATACCACACGTTAATTAGACTGGAGTTTGAGTCACAGCTTTGTAAATACCTAAATGAGGAAACAAATCGGATGAAGTTAAAGAATTATGTAACACCACCACCCTGAAATGTATCAGGGGGATCTTTGAAACTAAAATGACAAAATGTACCAAGCCAACAGTTTGAAAAGAATGAAGTAGTGTTATACCAGGGATTGTTACAGTATTACAGAAATAACCAGTGTTCGGTCTCTCTCATGCTTTCATTCATCGAAAAATAAAATCCCCTAGCGACTTCACACGACCCACCTATCATTATCTTTCTCTGCTGCTGTTCTTTGTCTGCTTTGTTGATTTCAGGGCTAGTGATCAGAAGTAGAAAGAGGCTGCAGATTCCCGGATCTTTAACTTAAACATTGCTGTGCCAACGTCTGAATTTCACCAATAGCCCTCTCTAGGGATCGGTGATCTTCCAAACTCCCGGAGGTCAGTTCCCTGATTGCTAGCTCTCCCCGTTATACCAGGATTTGTTTTATTCTACACAATTTTTAAAACAAATTTCCTGTTAATATATGTAGCTACAATTCAATATGTTTTTTCCATCTATGAAATTCTATTTTTGTATGTGTACAAACTAAAACTATTTTGATCTCTCCAGAAAATCTGGAATTTGTCATTTTTAAACTTATTTTCCTTTTTCTTAAACTATAAAATTTATAATATTTATTTTTACTGTAAATATATTTTTCTACCATATTTGCTAACTGGCCGTTGCCCTTAAAAACCTCAAAAACAAGGGGGCGCCTGAGTGGCTCAGTCGGTAAAGCATCTGACTTCGGCTCAGGTCATGATCTCAGGGTTTGTGAGTTCGAGCCCTGCATCGGGCTCTGTGCTGACAGCTCAGAGCCTAGAGCCTGCTTCGGATTCTGTGTCTCCCTCTCTCTCTGCCTCTCCCTGATTCATGCCTCTCTCTCCCTCTCAAAAAAAATGAATAAATGTTAAAAGAAAAAAATAAAAAAAAACCTAGAAAACAAGATGGACATACTAAATTAAAAGCAAGCATAAAGATAGAAATGATGAAGAACGGAAATCAATATAATAGAACAAATAACTCTAAAATTACAATAAATAAAAAAAAATTGGTGTTGGTTACAATGTAGACACACACAGCACAATGGAATAGAACACAGAGCTTGGAAACAGACACACAAACCTAGTCAACTGAGCTTTAATTAAGATCCAAGCCAATTGAGAAAAGTACAAGTAACGATTTTAACAAGCTGTGCTAGAATTGTCGAGTGTAAACACACAAATATAAGAACATTCACCTATATCTTGCAAATTATACAAAAGTTAAATGGATCATAACCCGAAATGTAAAATGTAACTATATAACTTCTAAGGGTAAGCAGGGAAAATGTCTGTCACCTTTGATATGTGACAGACATTCTTAAAGAAATGAAAAGGCAGACCACAAACTCAGAGAAATTATTTGCAAACTTCACTTATGACAACAAATCCAGAATAAAGAACTCTCAAACTCAATACTCATTAAGAAATCAAAGAAAACAAATTTCAGCAAAATATCATAACAGACACATCACCAAAGAATGGCAAATAAGCACTCAAAAATATGCTCAACAGCAGTAGCCATTTAAAAAATTGCAAATTAAAACAAGATACTACTATGTACCTCTTCTGACAATACCAGCTGCATGTGTAGTTGCTGAGTTCCCAGACTTTCATAGATTCTGGGGGGAAAGAAAAATGGTAGAGTCACTTATTAGCATTTTTATAAAGTTAAATATACACTTATCTTATGACCCAGAAATCTCATGCTTACCTATTTACTAAAGAAAAATGAAGACTTATGTTCACCCAAAAGCCTGTATGTGAATATATATAGAAAACTTTATATATAAATGCTAACAAGTGGGAACAACACATACGTCCTTTAGTAAATTCAATATAAGGAATATTATGCAGCAATAAAAAGGAATAAACGACCAAGTGATGTGACAACGTGGATGGCTCTTAAATGTATGTTGCTAAGTGAAAGGAGCCAGATCCCGAAAGCTCCATCTTGTACGATGCCATTTATATGATATTCTGCAAAAAGGTAAACGTTAGGGATGGAAAACAATGTTTTCTAGGATACTGAGTAGAAGGCTGTTTTAACTATAAAGGGACATCATGGGAACATTTTTGGAGTGATTGAACTGTTCTATATCAAGAGTTTTATGGTGGATAGAAGACTTTGTGCATTATTAAAACCCATAGAATAATATACTGCATAGTACAAATTTTATAGTATATAAATTGAAAAACTTCTCAGCTTAGAATATAGAGGAAATCCAGAATGTCATTAATTCATAAAACAGTTTAAGTCAGTGTGTAACCAATTGTGGCCATCCCTGAAACGTATTCCTTCTCTCCTTTTCCCTACTTTTCTCCAGAAGATGCTTGGCCCTGGGACAGATATTTGTGTCTGCAGAATCATATTTTACAGATAGCGATTGTATAAGAGGAAAGGCAAATGGCCAGATCTAAGGATATGGCAAAACAATTCCACTACTTTATGTAATGTATGAAATGTTTGTAATGTTGAAAATTATAATGCCTTGACGTATTTTCTTAATTTCTTTAGTTTTAGCAATGAAAATACAAATACACTGGATGTTCTCAACAAACCTAGTCATTTTCATTAGTGGAATGAAATGAAGTATGTTTTTCATGACATAGATTTTTAAAAATAATTCTACTAGTTCTTTGCAGATGGCTTTATTTCTTTTTTTGAAGAAAGCTTATTTATTTATTTTGAGAAAGACAGAGACAGCGTGAGTGGGGGAGGGACAGAGAGAGGGAGAGGGAGAGAGAAAGAGAGAGAGACAGAGAGAGAGACTGAGAATCTCAAGCAGGCTCCACACTGTCAGCACAGAGTCCGATGCAGGGCTCAAACCCATAAAGCCGCGAGATCATGACCTGAGTGAATCTGAGAGTAGGACGCTTAACTGACTGAGCCACCCAGGTGCCCCACAAATGGCTTTATTTCTTAATACTTAAATTAACTCATCTTAACTCCTTATTAAGATATTCTGGAAGTGAGGGAAATTAAAAATAGAGTTAATTTACTCACTTTCAGCGACAGCAAGAACAAGATAATGATTTTTTTTTCAATGGGGTATATTGGTTCTTACAAAAATGTTTAGAAGATCAGGCATCAATTTTGTGCCTTTCTGCATCCATGGCAATTGTGTAGGTAAACTCTGATTATAACAGGTCAAGTTCCCAGATTATGTCACTCTTCTGAGAAAATCTTTTAATGGTTTTGCATTACTTCTGGAACTAGGTCTAAATTCACTTTTCACGGGACACCATTGGTCCTCAAGCCAAGTGATTCTAGATATCATCATATCTACAAGAAAATAGATAGGATTTCACTTTTCTCTCTTTTTTTTTCTTATATCTACTCTCTTCCTCAATATTTTGTATTAAACTATTAACGAAAGTACAGCTTACTCTCATTGTAAAGGATTTGTGTCTCCATAGAAGGGATATTAGCTCTTTAAACTCAAGGGGGCATCAAAAAGATAGTTAAATATTCCAGTTAAGTGTCCTAGTTAAAGTTGCTACTGCTGAAAATTACAAAAGTAACAGTTCAATAAACAGTGAGGGAGAAAATATCATTTAATTAGAACTGCTAAATTGACCACAGTATGCCAACAGAAACAGAGATTTTCATTTCTGAAACTGGGCTAACTATGGTCATATCATTATATATATTCAAGTGAATCTTTTTTTTTAAATATGAAATTTATTGTCAAATTGGTTTCCATACAACATCCAGTGCTCCTTCCAACAGGTGCCTTCCTCAATCCCCATCACCCACCCTCCCCTCCCTCCCACCCCCCATCAGCCCTCAGTTTGTTCTCAGTTTTTAAGGGTCTCTTATGGTTTGTCTCTCTCCCTCTCTAACTTTTTTTTCCTTCCCCTCCCCCATGGTCTTCTGTTAAGTTTCTCAGGATACATGAAAACATATGGTATTTGTCTTTCTCTGAATGACTTATTTCACTTAGCATAACACTCTCCAGTTCCATCCACGTTGCTACAAAAGGCCGTATTTCATTCTTTCTCATTGCCACGTAGTATTCCATTGTGCATATAACCCAAAATTCCTTTATCCATTCGTCAGTTGATGGACATTTAGGGTCTTTCCATAATTTGGCTATTGTTGAAAGTTCTGCTATAAACGTTGGGGTACAAGTGCCCCTATGCATCAGCACTCCTGTATCCCTTGGGTAAATTCCTAGCAGTGCAAGTGAATCTTTAAGTTCCAATTTAGTATACATTCCATTCCATTCTGACATAAACCACGATGCATTGCCTAAAGAGAATACATGATCGGCCCCATAGAAAGTTGAATAACCTGTGTTATACTTTTTCCTAAATTTACTTTTTATTTTTATTTATTTGCTGTTGTTGTCCAAGGTTTATTGAAGACAGTCCAGCACCATAAAAAGATTCAAACGGCCCCACATGGTGTTTTGAAATCCATCCCACCTGCAGGCTGGGTAACCTACGGTTTGGACAGACTGCTCAAGTTCAAAAGTTTCAACATTTCCTTAGTGTCTGGATCTACTTCAGCCATCTCCTGATCCAAGGCTGAGAACTCAGGTACATAATGATTCATCCTTTCTCTCTCCTCCCCCTGAAGCTTGATGGAGGTAACTCTCCCCCTGCAGCTTGATGGAGGTAACTCTCAGCAGGCCTCTCTGAATCTGCTTCATCAGATGTGTGACATAGCCTGCTGTCTTATTGCGTGGCTTCTCGCTGGGAATAATGGTGGTCCCCTTGCCTGTGCGTTTGTTGGTGTGGAAGTCATTGCCCAGGTGAATGCAGTGTTTCTTAATGATGACCCAGCCTGCCTTCCTCATGGTTTTGGTGCGCAGGTGGCCCATGTTGGCGGGTATAGTCTCTGTTGGGGTTTTAAATAAATACAGGTTTAATAAGAATGATGATTTTTTAAATGTACATTGTAACATTTCCCTAACATTGCAAACTAAATGCAAATGCATTTTCATCTTTGAATCTTTGCAAGATATTAGCAGATACTGGAACAAAGATTGTCATCTCTATTAGAGTAATGGCTAATATTTATTATTAATGTTTTTATGATTATTATTATTACTGTAGAGAGAGAGAGTGAGAGCAGGGGAGGGGGGTGGACACACACACACACACACACACACACAGGGAGAGAAAATCCCAAAAATCCCAAGCAAACTCCTTGCCCAGCATGGAGCCCCATCTGGGTTTTATCCTAAGACCCTGGGATCACAACCTGAGCCAAAATCAAGAGTCAGATGCTCAACCAATTGAGCCACCCAGGTGCCCCATGGCTAATATTTGTTGACAGCAGTATAGGAGGTACTGTGTCTAATACTTTAAACATATTATCTCATTTAATTCTCACTTAATTCTCAAGCCACCCTATAAGAAAATGACTATTGTTTTATCATTTATTCTTTTAATATTTATTTTTTAGACAGTGATAGAGACAGAGTGCAAGTGTGTGGGGTGGGGGTACAGAGAGAGAAGGAGACACAGAATCTGAAGCAGGCTCCAGGCTCTGAGCTGCAGCACAGACCCCAACGCGGGGCTCAAACTCGCAAACCATGAGATCATGACCGGAGCTGAAGTCGGACACCCAACTGACTGAGCCACTCAGGTGCCCCAGTACTGATGCTTAAAGGTAAATGGCAGAGCAGGTACTAAGACTCAGGACCACTGAAATGTTCTCAATCACTGCATGCAGCTGCCTTCTGAACGAGGACACTGAAAATCCAAGAGCTAGTATTAGGTAGCTAAGCCAGATGTAGAATCCACATTTCTAACTGCTTATCAAACAGATTTTACTTCCATTTCACAAGCCATATTTTTATGTGATGCATTCTCCAGCATGCATACAACCTGCTAGTATCTGCCTTTTCATTTCAGAGAATACATAATGTATTTGTTCATCAGTAAACACCATCTTGCTGATTGCTGCATGCCAACATAAACTGCTTATCATCCTCAGTCAGTCATTAACAGCTTTAAAATGGTTACTTTGCTGGGGCACCTGGGTGGCTCAGTTGGGTAAGCAGCCAACTCTTGATCTCAGCTCGGTCATGATCTCCCAATTCGTGAGTTCAAGCCCCACGTCAGGCTCTGTGCTGAGAGTATGGAGCTTTCTTGGAATTCTCTCTCCTCTCTCTGTCCCTACCCCACTTGTGCTCTCAGCAACTCCCCCCCCCACCCCCATCTCTCTCAAAAATAAGTAAATACACTTTAAAAAATAGTTAGAGTGCTGAATATTGATAGCTACATCAAACAACTAATTTCACAATAACTCAGTGCTTTTACTCATACACCTTTTCACTTATCTATATCAGCAAATGAAAGAACAAATATTTGTCATTCATACAATTGAGAGCCAAACCTTTTTTGTTGTTGTTGTTCACAGAAAGAATACTTGGCTCTGAAATAGTTTTAAACACAATTGTTGATGCTATACCAGTAAAAGACAAGAATATCGACAGCAGCTTTAAGTCTTACCTGGACTATGTCCACAGCATTAATATAAAAAGGTTAGGTTGTCTGGATCTTATGCTAATTGCCCCACCATTCTACATGTCTTTCTGGAGTCTTCCAAATGTTAGAGTGTTTTAAATTTGAGATTTATGATTTTCATGTTCATTAAATAACACCAGGTCCTATTGCCCTACTTAATAAAGCAGTAAGATTTAAGTGTCATTTTCAACTTGGACTCAATTCTTCCATAGTATGCACTCAGGCCTTTTTAGCTGGTTAAGAAAAAGAATTTAATTCTTTTTAAAAGTTACAAAGATAAACATCAGCATGCTTTTTTGTGACAGAGAATGCATTCAGAATTAAGAAGCATGACAATAATTTAACTGCATAGAATTTAGATGTGTTCTGTCATTGACTGGGCTGAGATATATTTTTAAGATGCCCAATGGAAAAGGCAGGTGTTATGAAAGAGAGAAGATGGAGTCTGGAGACAGGGTGTCGTGCAGTCAAAAGAGCTGAAGGTAAGAGAGATAATTAATTCTCTGTATTACCTTTGTACCTTGGGCAAGCTTTAACTTCTTTCTCATCTGCAAATCTGGAATATGTATTATAATAATTTAGGGCGACAATGTTGATAAACTCTTCTTATAGAAGCTGACCACAGAAAGTACTCAAAACGTAATAACCGCCTTTAATGTGTATTTATTTTTGAGAAAGAGAGAGAGAGAAAGTGCGTGCAGGGGAGGGGCAGAGAGAGAGGGAGACACAGAATCTGAAGCAGGCTCCAGGCTCTGAGCTGTGGGCACAGCTGCCTCAGTAATTGCCCTTAGTAATCATTATTTCTAAATGTCAAATAGACAAATGAAGTTCCCCAGATATTATGTGACCAAGTTAAATATAATATAAATTTATATATAGATGGTTTATGACTACAAAATATTTATCAAAATAGGGTTACTTATTTCAGTTTACAAGGGAATTACAAAATTAAATATTTGTAATATTGTAAGCATATGGAATAATTAATACTATAATGACTATAAATGAGTAGTGTATTCAACATCTCAAAGCCTTCACAAATCTTAAAATATTTTCATATTTTCTTTAGTTACATTTTTAATTCAAAGTTGAAAACAAACACGAAGTCCCTAGTGTACCCCTTCTTTAGGCTCGGGACCCAGATGGCCTTAATGCTCCCATAACTTAATTACATTTTAGACAGTTCCTCCTGACACGAGGTCCTAATCTCCCTTTTCTTAGAGCATTTGCTTTAACCAATTTACATTTTTCTCTGCTTCTTTGAGATTTCTGTACATTTTTTTAAAAGCCTCTTGCCAGTTTCACCACCTGGGATATAATGATGAAAGGAGGTAGCATCCCATCTCCTAGTTTCTGTAAGACAGGAGAAGCCTAAGTTCTATGAATGCTTTGCTCCAACTTGCAAAACTGCCTCCTGTCATAAAGATAGAGTGAATTAGCAGAGTCAGATGGACTGATGTCCTACAGAACATTCCTACCAGCTTGTTCCACACATTAAACCCTACCACTACCTGTGTTAGTGAATTTAAGTTCAGACTTAGCCATGGCCTCTCTCCCCTATTGCATTAGTCTTGAATAAAATCTCCCCGCTCTGTTTAACATTGTCAATGCAATTTTTCCTCTAATGTGGATTATCTTCCACCCCCAATGCCACTGAGAAAATTTGCAGTATTTTCATAAAATCCAAAAGTAAAAAAATACTATAAATAGTTAATAACAAATAAAACAAGCACAGACTTATAACAATAAGTTGATACATAAATTGATAGTTTTTTCAGACACAAGTATAATCATCTGTCCTTTAAGGGCAGGGTTGCAGGGGTGCCTGGGTGGCTCAGCCAAGCGGCTAACTCTTGATTTTGGGCCATGGTCTCATGGTTCCTGAGTTCAAGAGCTGCATCAGGACTGAACTGACAGTGTAGAGACTGCTTGGAATTTCTCTCTTTCCTTCTCTGCCTCTGCCTGCCTCTCTCTCTGTCTCTCTTTCCCAAAATAAATAAATAAACTTAAAAAAAAGCAGCATTGCAAACTTTCAGTTACTATTTCTAACACATTGCTCAGATTGCAAGATTTTTTTCAACATACACTTTTTTGCCTAATATCTGCTACAATTAAAGACATATTCCAAAATTTGGCACATGTATGTTTTACTCTCCAAGCTTTCTTCTTCTATTGTTATCAGTTTTAAGGTGGAATAGGAAGGCCATAAAAACTCTCAATGACAGATGCTGAGATTTGACTGTGAAAATATTGATGCCAACAAAACTAGATGATGTTTTGACAACTTCTCAGGCTGAACCTTTTTTACCACCTCCTGTGCCTTCCCCTATTAATGGGCTTTTTCAAAAAGACTACTTGATGGATTATCCATTCAGCCTCTTTAAGTGACTCACTAGGACCCCTTCATTTACAATGAGGCAGCTGAGAGAGCTAATTACCAAACCAAGCAAGACCCAGCAGGAACCAGTAATCATTAGTCACACATTTACCACACCTGGTAAAGGAATACATTTAGGAGGGAGAGCTTTTGACGTCTGTTATTATTTGACATGAAATTAAGTGAAATTCTTGATGCGAACTCTTGGTGGCCAAATGTCCTCCTGAAAGAGAAGCTAATTTCCATAAAAACTTTATGGAAGAGGAATCAAGAAACTGAAGGAAGATATGGGAGTGTTGATAAGGAGGAAAAGTCACTGCTTCTCTTTCTCTTTCAGTCTCTGCCTCAGCTTTTGACAAAAATGAAAGAATATTAGCATGAATGGATTTTTTTAATGAACCAAAAGATATGTTTTGCTTGTCATTATGGCATAACAACTGAATTTACATTCATTATTGGCCATTTAGTAAATACCACTTTTTTGTTTGTTTGTTTGTTTGTTTGTAATCCTGCAAAGTCCTTTCAGGATTCATTCCAAAATATAAAAAGATTGATTAGCATCATAATTTTAGCTAGAAAATTCAAATTATAAATAGAACTCATGAATGAATGATGAGAAAAGAAAGACTCACCATTTTTACCAATGCAGAGATCTCTATCAGGCAGCTGAAGACATAACAAGAAAACAAAACAAAACAACAACAAATGTATGTATTTGTTAAAGTTCTGCTTTGAGTCATGCGTTCTATATCTCTTGGTGTCAGCTACAAAATCATTTTAAACAACCGTATCAAATCCTTACTGTATATGCTGTCTATAATGATGTAGGAAACAAGAGAAAAGGAAAAAAAAAATATTAAATTTCCCTTCAACTTACAGCCCATTGACAAGTCCTTGAAACAGACAGAGTGACCTTCCTCGAGGAGTTCAGCTGCCTCCATGATGACACTTTGCTAAGGACAAAAGGAAATCTTGGCCCAACACCCCAGGATGCTGTAAGTCTACTTTAGCAAATAAAAATTCCGTTGGAAACGTCTTTATCTCTACCCCCCTCCGCAACATATATGCTGGCAATCATATGCCAAGCTTATGGTCCCTTGATATACATCTGAAGGGTCTCATGAATGAGTTTTCACTAAACAGTAATGAAGGACCTTCCCTAAAGCAGCTAGCCCCTCAAAGTCCTAGAAGCCTTGTTTCCAAAATACCTTAGAGACTCACTCTATCCCTAACCCCCTGCCAACCTGAAAGTATATAATCAGTCACCCATCACAACCTCAATGCAGCAATTTCTGTCCATGGGTCCTGTCCCTATGATTTAATAAAACCACCTTTTTGCACCCAAGACGTGTCAAGAATCCTTTCTTGGCCATTGCCTCAGGACCCCAACACTTCATACCATGTCACATAATATCACTCCTAATGACATCTGGTTCACTCTATCAAAGAAAGTGGCAACATTCGTTTGGCAAATTTTTTTTTTCTCTGAACCCATATTGACTGTAGTGATTACCTTTATTTTAGAAAGTACTCGCATCTCATGAGTGTAAAGGTTCAATTTACAATCATGCCTGTGCAACTCATATATATTTTAACAGTATACGGAGTTCTGAAACACACCGAATAACATTTTGAAAGATCTATTCAGCTAATATAATGCACTTCAAAATTCTCCTAAATGTGCATGTACTTATAGGAAGCACTATTTTCAATGTGGATCCATTCCATAAAACATTCTTTTGAGGTAGAGAAGCTAAAGGCACTGTTTTAGAAAGACTCCATCTCTGCGGTTTTCTGTCAGGCCCCATTTCCTCAGGTTCAGTGTTTTGTCTCTGAATAAGCCAAAGAAGCTATGTTTCCACTTTAAGGAGGAAGCAAAAGTTAATTCTCTGAGTTTCATCCCAGGCCCCAAACACTTAATGACGTCTGAGAAGAGCCAGATCCCAAACATCCCAAACGTGTTCAAGACATTAGCTTCGAACAAATCTCGACTGATGCTGGCATCTATACCCCCTACCTTCAGTGATTTGTGGAATGACACCTGTCCTTCACCTGACACTCGCCTTTGATCAGACCCTACCTGGATTCCTGAAGGAACACGTACACTAGACCCCTTTCCAATGTAAACCCGTAACCTCAAGTGATGACATGACTCATTTTCCTTTCCTTCCCAAGTCTTCCAGATGCTCTGTCTGCTATTCTGTCTGTCACTTCCACTATTCAATAAACTGTTTCACTTTCTCTGGCTCAAGTTTGATCTGTGTCTCGAGTGAAACCAAGGACCCGCGTGGCTGGTCCTATGGGACCCTCCTCTGCCTCCTCAGATTCAGGCTGCCTGCATCACCTTCTTCTCTCAAAAAAGCATCTGGATCCTCAGGCAACAGTCACACATGCAGAGTGTGATCCCAGTCTCCTGACATGGGTACCAGTAGCTGAAAAATGGTGGCCACACAAACCAAGTTTTGATTATCAGAAATTCTCTCCCAGGTATATGGAATATGGACTAGAAGATAACCAGTGAGTCTGTATGCATGACTAACACTTAAACATTACAATCTCTGGTACACTGGGATGTCTAATTTCTTTTTTTTTTAATGTTTACTTATTTTTGAGAGAAAGAGAAAGGGGTAGAGAGAGTGGGCGAGGGGCAGAGAAAGAGGGAGACAGAGGATCCTAAGGGGGCTCCACGCTGACAGCAGAGAGCCCGATGTGGGGCTCAAACTCATGAACCATGGGATTACGACCTGAGCCGAAATATGATGCTTAACTGACTGAGCCACCCAGGCACCCCTGGAATGTCCAATTTCTATGATGTAGTTTGAAAATGGAAAAAGCATATCTTCGACAAGAAGAAAAAAATGATGCAGATAAACAGAAATAAAGCAACAAGTGTGCAACAGGTTAGGCGACCTTGGGATCTTTCTAGATCCCACCTCCAGCTCCTGACGTCTATCTGCAGGTGCATTTTAAAGGCGCCACTCTTGTATCCCGTTATGACAATTTCCCTTTCTATCCTGGCAGTTGTTCAAGTTGTGTTGCTTTGTGTGTAAGACGACCATAAACCCGTGCAGAGCCCTGGGTAACGTCTACTGCTCCAGTTCCCTCTCAAGTGCAACGTTTCATGCGACTGTGAATAAAAAGATGCTGTTGTTAATATTATTAAAATAGTTTAATCAGATGCTATTATTCATGAATTATTTTTTGAATCATTGTTATTAAAAGCATCATTTAAATAGGCCATGATAAGTTTGCTGGACCTTCAACTGCGTAAACACAGTTCCAAGGTAACTGAAGACCTTTCCTTCAGTGGAGAGTGGTCGCTGAAGCTTGCTCAGATCTGAGTAACTATGGGGAGCTGTTTGACATCGCTCCCCCGCCAGCCATTTGGCGTACCTCCCCGTTGTGCCATTGTCTTCAGTGGCCACTCGAAGACACAGGGAGCTGCTAGTTGCTACCTGGGACTGTCAGTGGGAAATGTGGGAAATTATGTTATGCTCATATCAAACCTGGAGTGAGCAAGTTCAACTATTCTTTTATACATTTGTTTTTTCAGTAATTACTGTGTTTAGTTTTTGTCATAGCATCTTTTGCCTGCAATGAACTAAAACAACAAAAAAGGAACTTCACACCTAATGAAAGAGCACTGAATTTCCCTGTTTCATTCTTTACACCATTCATTTATCAAAGGACGGATCCAAATTAGTGTTACTTAATTTCTTTCTTTTTTGTTGTTGTTCTTGAGAGAGAGTGGGGGAGGGGCAGAGGGAGAGGGGAGAGAGAATCGGAAGCAGGCTCCAGCCCAGCGCGGAGCCTGACACTGGGCTCAAGCCCGTGACTGTGAGATCGGGACCTGAGCCGAAATCAAGAATGGGACGTTTCACGGACTCAGCCACCCCGGCGTCCAAATTTTGCTTAGTTTCAGTTTCAATTTTGCTTACGCACTTATAAAAATGAAGCATAGTTAGGAAGCTTTTATACCGTTGGCAGAAGTTTTGCAGATGTTTACATAATATCAGTGTCATATCAGTGTTGGTCTAGGATCTCCAGAAAAACAGAACTAATAGGAGATAGACACATGCATGCACGCACAGAGTTTTTCTATGAGGAGCTGGCTGTCCTGATTATGGAGGCGGAGAAGTTCAAGATCTGTAGTCAGTAAATTCGGGTCTCAGTAGAGTGGATGGTATAAATTCTAGTTTGAGTCTGAGTCCAAAAGCAGGAACAGACCAGGTCCCAGATTGAAGACACTCAGGAAGAGGGAAAGAATTCTTACTCTGCCTTTTCGTCTATTCAGGACCTCAGAGACTGGATAAGGCCCACCCACATGGGGGGCGGGGGGCACAAGGTGCTTTCACAGATTATTTCCTAGTTATTAGATTATACTAGACTTTAGTTTTATTCTTCCTATGTTGGTGAATGTTTTAAGCTTTTACGAGAAAGTTTTATGTTTTTATCATCAGGGAAACAAAAAAAGTGATTTTGCATGTAGTAGAATTACTGATGGATAGAACTAAAAGTCACAAAATGTTTGTTTCACATTTTTGATAGTTTGAACTTTGCCTTTGGTTTTGATTAGGATAATATAAGGAAACAAAAGTAAGTGAATTCCATAGTATTTTGTATCTTAATTTGATTATATAAAGTGTTCAGAAAACACTGAATAAAATGGTGAATTCTGATGAAATATTACCTCATTGAAAATTCACCTAATATATTTTTTTATTCAAGAAAGCTTCAATAGCTGATGAGTTTAACCAGATAGTAACTGTCCCTCTTAGCATTTAGGAGTTCATTAGCTATCTATCACTATAACAAATTACCACAAAACTTAGTATCTTAAAACAACCAATATTTATTATCTAACAATTTCTGAGGGTTGAGAATTCAGAAGTATCTTAGCTAGTTGTTTCTTGTTCAGAGTGTCCCATGAGGATCATTTAAACTTTAGGCAGGTGCTGTAGTCTCTGAAAACTTGATTGGCATTGGAAGATCTGATTCCAAGCACACGTGGGTGGTTTTTGGCTGGAAGCATCCATTCTTTGTCACGTGAGCCCCTCTATAAGGCTGTGCATGGTGTGACATGATAGGCAGAATAATACACTCATGAATATGTCTACACCCAAATCACTGGAATCTATGACTATGTTCCTTTACAGTTACTTTACATAATCTATGACCAAGTTGCATACGTGATTAAGCTCAGAATTTTGAGATGGGGAAATTTTCTTGAATATTCCAGGTGGACCAATGTAAACACAGGGCATAAAAGGCAATAGAGTTACAGTCAGCAAGAGAACACCTTGCAACCACTGAAGCATAGATTGGAGTGCCCATGAGCCAAGAAATGTGGGAAGTTTCTGGATCCAGAAAAGGCACGGAAAAGGTTCTTCCCTGGGGCCTCCAAAGCAATCAGCCTTTTCAACTTTCAATTTTATCTTCTTAAAACTCATTTTGGAATTCTAACCCCCAGAACTTTTAGAGAATAACTTTGTGTTGGTTAAGCCATTAAGTTTGTGGTAGTTTTTTAAGCAGCACCGGGAAACTGATACTCATGGCTTCCCCTCAAGAGAAAAAAAAAAGGGGGGAGAAAGAGATCAAGATAGAATCTTCATAATTTCTCTTATAATCCAATTGTGGAGGGCGTATACCATCACTTCTGCTATGTTCTAATGTTCATGCAAACTAATACTGATATAATGTAGGAGGGGGTTAAGAGCATACATTCTGTGAAACAGGGGTTTGGGCAGGAGGGCATTTGAAACTTGTCTAAAACATGGGATATTCTTAAAGTTACAACATCTTTTGAAATAATGGTTTCCTGTGGCAATTAGAGAAATATGCTTCCTAAATATATATGAGGAGTCATAACGCTCCTGTTTTTGTAAGAGAAGTTTCTATATATGCCTGAGTCCAGCTCTTTCAATGTTGAATGAATTTGATTTTAATTCTTTTTTTTTTTTTAACATTTTTTTTTTTTTTTTTATTTTTGGGACAGAGAGAGACAGAGCGTGAACGGGGGAGGGGCAGAGAGAGAGGGAGACACAGAATCGGAAACAGGCTCCAGGCTCCGAGCCATCAGCCCAGAGCCTGACGCGGGGCTCGAACTCACGGACCGCGAGATCGTGACCTGGCTGAAGTCGGACGCTTAACCGACTGCGCCACCCAGGCGCCCCTTGATTTTAATTCTTTAAAATTATTTCCAAAACTGAAAAATGTGCTTGTCACTCATGGTACACACTGATATAATTCATGGAAAGTTTCATCAGCCTTGAGATTATAACAAAAGTACTTTTCCAAACATAAGCCTGTGTAGTATTAGGCAGGAACTTTGAGTCTATTATAACATGCTTTGCTGCTAGATTGTATTAGACACAGAAAATGGTAGTAGACTTTTTGTCTATTTATAAGAATAAGGCTGAAAATATACCACATATTCAAATCAACCTTTATCAATAGTATTATGGATACTCATCCATGCTTACCTTTTGGTGGAGATGAAATTAAATTCAAAATTAAAACATTTGAAATTAAAAATAAAATATAAGGTATATTATTAATTGCTTAACAGCTTGTTAAAAATTATAACAAAAGGAATTAAAAGGGCTGGCAAGAGAGGGTATCAATGAACTATTTTTCCCAAGGGAAAATATGAGTGTATACATAAATATAGGACTAGAGAAAATGTCAAAAATTGTGAGTACTGCAGTTGCATAATGAGACTACAGTGCAATTATGGATAAACTTGAAAGCCTAGCAAATATATTTAAATTGGCATAATGTAAATAGGGAGCAATTGCTGAAGTTGACCAATACAGTAAGATCATAAAATTAGCATAGCTTTCAGTAGGGCTAAACCTTTTTTAAATATTTATATTGAGATAAAATATTCAAATAACTAATAACAACTTACTGGGGGATGATTCCGGAAACTGTGTCGGAAGAAACAAGCTGATTAAGATTCTTTCATTATTCTATACACGCATTTATTTTGTATTCAATATAAATGGATGGCCGCTGTGCTAGAAATGTTGGAAGCAGCAGTAAAGAAAACACATTGCCTCTGTTCCCAGAGGATTTAAAGTATGGTGAGAAGGGCGGACAAAGAAGGATTTGCAATTCTGTAAATTAAGTGCTATAGTAGATCTATTCACATATGGTTATTGAAGAGTGTAAGTAGGCTCTAATCTAGATTAGAGGGTGAGAGACCACAGGGAAAATCTTGAAGGTTGGAATATTTGGCTAAAGTCCTAATAAATGAGTGGAAATTTACCTAGTAAAGAGGTGTGTGTGTGTGTGTGTGTGTGTGTGTGTGTGTTGGGTTAGGGAACAGATAGTATATTATTGGCCTAAAACAACACAAAATTACCGTGTTGCAGTTTTGAAGGTCGGAAGTATGATGTGGGTTTTATTGGGTGAAATTGAGGAGCCTGCAGGGCTGCTGTGTTCCTTTCTTTCTGGGGAAGAATGAATTTCGTTCATATCTGGGTTATTGGCACAATTCAGTCCCTTGCAGATAAAAGACCAAAATCTCCATTTTTTTTTTTTTTTTTTTTTTTTTTTTTAACTAGCTGTCAGTGAGGATTGTTCCTAGCTTCCAGAGCCTGGCATATTCGTTTCATGGACACTTTCTTCCATCTTCAAAGCTAGTGTATTAGTTTCCTATTGATACATAATATATTACCATAAACTCAGTGACTTAAAACAATACAAATTTATTTTCTAAAATTGAAGTTTCAGCAGGGTTGCATTCTTTCTAGGGGTTCCATGGGGGCCTATGTCAGCTTCTAGAGGCTGCTTGAATTCCTTGGCTAATAGCTCCTTCCTCCATCGTTAAAGTACATCACTCCGTGGGGGGCACCTGGGTGGCTCGGTCGGTTGACCAGCCGACATTGGCTCAGGTCACGATCTCACAGTTCATGAGTTGGAGCCCCACATCGGTCTCCAGGCTGACCACACAGAGCCTGCTTGCAATTCTCTCTCTCTCCCTGTCTTTCTCTGCCCTTCCCCTGCTCACTCTTTCTGTCTTTCTCCAAATAACTAATAAACTTAAAAAAAATAAAGTACATCAATCCAATGTCTGGTCACATCTCCTTCTTGTCACTTTGATCCTCCTGTCTTCCTCTAATAAGAATCTTTGAGATTGATTTGGGCCCATCTGGATAATCCAGAATATTCTCTCCATCTCCAGATGATTAATTTAATCACAACTGCCGAATCGTTTTTACCATTTAGGTAACATATTAGCAGTTTCCAAGGATCAGGAAGTCATATTCGGAGGGTCATCATTCAGCCTATCGTTGCCAGCAACAGTGGGTCAAAGGTGGTTTTATTGTGATTTTTCTCTTCGACACTTATGTCTTTCAAGGATTTGTGACTAGATTGGGCTCATTTGGACAATGCAAGATCATCTATTCCCACTTTAACTATATCTGCTAGGTCCCTTTTGTCATTCCAGGAATTAAGATATGGATAATCTTTGGTGGGTATTATTCTGTTTTCCACAAATAGCTGTTAGGTTTTCCACTGAAGAAGAAAGCCTGGTGACTGGAATAAACAAAGCCTGCACTACCAAAACGTACAAGTGGTCCCAGAGGGTTGAAACACACAGCACAAGGCAAAGAGAAAATATAAGAAGTGGTATAAAGGGTTTGTCACGTTAAAGATTTTTTTTTTTCCTTAGAAAACGAGAAGCCTCTGATGGATATGATGCGGAGGAGTTAACTGTTAAATCTGCAATTGAAAATATTTGGCCGTATAATTGTGGACACACAACTGCCAGCAGAAAGTAAAGTCCACTATAGCAAGAATTATTGTCTATGTGTTTTATCTGCTGCATTCCAGCACCTAAACTAATGACTGGCGTGCAATTTCTATTTAATAAATATTTGTTGAATGAAAGCACGAATGACTGAAGGAAGGATTTGGCAGACTGTTGCCACATTGTGCCAGGGATAGAGACATGAATGGGTGAATGCCGCAGTACAGTGTAACAGGATACAAAAAGATTGAGGGGCTGAATCAACCCGACAAAGACATGGATTTTGAATGGGGAGTTAGAGCAAGGAATGCTTCAGGTTGGCTGCTCACTCTTGTTTAAGCAGGCAGAAGCATTATGGTACATACATAGAAATAAGAATTCTAGGGAGAAAAGCGAGTTTATAGGGGAGCACAACTCTCGATTGGATGTGGGTCTCTCCAAGAGGAGAAATCAGACAAACAGTTATCCAGGTACAGAGCTCAGGGGAGTGACAGTATTAAGTCAGGAATACTTATGTTCATTAAACTATATATTATGATTTTTCTTGGAAAAAGTAAGTCTGTACAAAAGATAATCTCGTTTAGATGGTAGCAATTTTCTAATTAGATATGAATTTAATATGGAGTATACTTAATGTGTTGTATTTAGTGACTCATTAACATTTAAAGTACGAATTTCTCTTCACACTTATGAATCCATGGAACAATCAAATAAAAGGTTAGATAATATAGCAAGAGTGAAGATACGTGTAAAGAGTTTAAACAGATTCACGGTTACTCTTTAGGACCACAGATTTATGAAGTATGTAATGTTAGATGTTTCCAGAACGATTCAACCAGAAAATAGAAACTATTTCATGGAAAATAAATAAGCCCTATAATCTTGTTGATTTTGAAAGAATGTTTCTTTTGCTTAGCAGTGGTAACTGAAGAATTGTCTATTTTTGATTGGATTTAAACATCATTTTTCATACTGTATTAGACAAGGTTTTACTCTTATTTGGAATCAATAAGAGTCCAGGTTATGGGTAGATTTCCTGGAATTATGGGCCAAAAGTCATTGTTCCTCATGGTTTTTCAACTTCTATTACCTGTTATGAAGAAGAAAATTATTACATACATATCTATTCTCACGACTACAGTATCTTTAGGGATTAAAATATTTTATCAATACACTATATTAAGTTAATGTTTTCTCTCACTCTTAAATGTAAAAACCTTATCAAAGAAACCATACTCTATTACTTTGTTATATTACAGTGGCCTTAACTATATAGGGATTGAGCTAAATAAAAATGAAAACCTCTCGCCTCCTTAAAATAAGAGTTAAATACGGAAAGGAAAGAATTTCTGACAAACATGAATGACAATGGGAAATAAAAACTATTAGACAACTGTAACCAGGCTCACTCTCCCTATGCCAATAAAATCCCCTTCTACATCCTGAGTACACAGAAACTCCCCAAGTAACTTAAGCCAATTAATAATTACAAAGAGTATTCAGTTTTTTCAGTTGTCTACCTTAAAGGTATTTAAATTCTACTTACTTATTTTAGTTTAATAATTTATGATAAAAATTTGGACTATAAACAAAGGAGAGGAAAATTCACCTCGATTAAATTTTATAAACATCACCAAATGCCAGTCTATCACATAGTATTTCTGCTGAAATTTTGAACAAACTAGGACATTTTCTTGTTCCTTCTGTAAATATTTTATATATCTAATAAATCAAGATTTTAAAAACATAATCATAATATAAAACAAAATAAATAGCAATCCATTAATGTTACCTAGTGTTCAATGTGTGTTCAATTTTCCCTGGTTATTACAAACTCTTTTTTTTTTTTTTTTTATGTTGGTGAGTCAAAATCACTATCCAGAGTGTACTCATTTGGTTGATAGATCCTTGAATAATCTTTATTATTTTTATTATTTTTAAGTTTATTTATTTATTTTTGATAGAGGAAGAGAGGGAGTAAGCATGTGACTGAGGGACAGAGAGAGAGAGAGAAAGAGACAGAATGCCAAGCAGGTTCTGCGCCGTCAGCTCACAGCTCCACATGGGTCTCGATCTAATGATCAACGAGATCATGACCTGAGTCGACATTAAGAGTCTGAGACCTAACCGACTGAGCCACTCAGGCACCTCAGACCCTTGAATAATCTTTTTTACTGGCTTTATTTTTATAACAATCTCAGGCTCACAGAAAAATTGAGAGGAACGTATAAATATTTCCCATATATCCGGGTCCCCACACATGCAGAGCCTGCCCCTTATAACACCACTCATCAGAGTGGTACATTGTTACAACTGATGAACCTACATTCACGTATCATAATCACCTGAAGTCCATAGTTTACAGTTCATTCTCCTGGGATTGTACATTCTGTGAATTTTGACAAATGTATAATGACATGTATATCCCTCATTAGAGCATCTCATGGGATATTTTCACTGCCCTAAAAACCCTCTGTGTTCTGCCTATTCATATTTCACTGCCCCTCTTCCTCCAATCCATGGCAACCACTGACCTTTTTATTGTCTCCATGGTTTTGCCTTTTACAGAATGCCATACAGTTGAAATCACATAGTATGTAGCCTTTTCATACTGCTTTCTTTCACTTAGTAATATGCATTAAAATGTCCTCTGTGTCTTTTCATGGCTTGATAGCTCATTTCTTTGTAGCGCTGAAAAATACTCCCTTCTCCTAATGTACTGTTCATTTATCCATTCACCTGCTTAAGACATCTTGATTGCTTCCAGGTTTTGACAATTATGAACAAAGTTGCTCTAAACATCCGTGTACAGGATTTTGTGTCCACATAAGTTCTCGGCTCCTGTGGGTAAATACTAACAAGCAGGATTGTAGGATAGTATGGTAAAAGTATGTTGAGTTTTGTAAGAAACTACCAGTCTTCCAAAGTGGCTGTACTATTTCTCATTTCCACCAGCAATGAATTAGTTTCTGTTGCTCTACGTCTTTTCCAACATTTGGTGTGGCCAGTGGTCTGAATTTGGGCCATCCTAACAGGGGCATTGTGGTATCTCGTTACTCTTTTAATATGCATGTCCCTGATGACATATGATGTCGGGCATATGCTTATTTGTTTTCTGTGTATCTTTGATGAGGCGTCTGCTAAGTAAGGTCTTTGGTCCATTTTTTAATCAAGTTGTTTATTTTCTTATTGTTGAGTTTAAATGTTTATCGTCTATTTTAGATAAAACTCCTGTATCAGGTATGTCTTTTGCAAATATTTCATCCCAGTCAAAAATTGTCTTCTTATTCCCAACATTACTTTTCACAGAACAGAAATTTTTAATTTTAATGATGTTCAGCCCATCAATTATCTTTTTCATGGATCATGTCTTTGGTGTGATGTCTAAAAAGACATCGCCATACTCAAGGTATCTAGGTTTTCTCCCATGTTATCTCTAGAAGTTTTACAGTTTCATATTTTACATTTAGATCTGTGATCCATTTTGAGTTAATTTTTGTGAAGCGTGTAAATTCTGTCTCAATCCATTATTTTGCAGGTGGGTGTCCAGTTTTTTTAGCACCATGTGTTAACACAACTATTTCAGTTCCATTGAATTGTTTTTGCTCCTTTCTCAAAGATCAGTTGACTATATTTATGAGGGTCTATCTCTGGGCTCTCTATTCTTTTCCACTGATTTATTTGTCTATTCTTTCATCAATTTCATGCTCTCTTACTGTAGTTTAATAGTAAGTCTTCAAGTCAAGTAGTGTTAGCCCTCCAACTTTGTTCTTCTCTCACTATTGTGTTGGCTATTCTTGGTCTTTAACTCTCCATATTAACTTCAGAATCAGTTTGCCAATATCACAAAATAACTTGCTGAGACTTTGATGGGTATTGCATTGAATCTATAGATCATATTAGGAAGAACAGATATCTTAACAATATTGAGTCTTCCTATCCAGAAACATGGAATATTTCTCCATTCATTTAGTTTCTTTTCATTTTGTTCATTAGATTTTAGAGGATTCTCATAAGATCTTGTACATATTTGGTTAGACTTATATCTAAGTATTCCATTTGGGGAGGGGGGACTAATGTAAATAATATGTTATGCTCTTCAGTTCAAATTCTAATGGCTCCTTAATGGTATAGAAAAAAGTGGTTGACTTTTGTATAATAACGTTGTATTCTATTGCCTTGCTATAACTACTTACTAGTTCCAGCAATTTTTTAAAAAATAATCTTTTAATATGCACCAGCTTTTCCCCTTAATGTATCTTTCTATGTTCTCCATTTAATGGATCATATAATTGTGTAGACTTTTAATATATTGCTTTATCCCATATATCTCTATAAACTGGTATTTAGATCCAGAGGGTTTATTAGATTAATTTTTCTGCCTCCTTCATTTATTCTTTTTTCTTTTCTTTTCTTTTCTTTTCTTTTCTTTTCTTTTCTTTTCTTTCTTTTCTTTCTTTTCTTTCTTTCTTTCTTTCTTTCTTTCTTTCTTTCTCTCATTTGTGGTAAGCATACTGCATAAGTGTTGCTATATACACTTTATCACCTCCCAACATGAGGCACATAAACTCTGGCCATTCCAATTTAAATGTTAGGATTGATAGAAGTGTTGTCAGCCTGATCCATCCATTACTAAGTTTTCTGTCAACATTTACCTACTGGTTTTAGCAATCCTTGATCAGTTGCAAAGTGCTTGCTTCTCTAATTCTGACATGTCTCACATTTACTAGCTATAATTTAAAAAAAAAACAAATAATTTTCCCCGTTACTAACTATTTGATTTCTGTGAAATATAGTCTGCATGTGACAGACATATAAATGTTTTATTCTTTCACTTTATTTTTATACATTCAGAATACTGAGGTGGTGATTTAATTAATTCCAAAAGTTACCAATAAATATTTTAAACTATGCTTTGGGCCTTTATTACAAATTTGCAGATTTTTATTTATTTGACATGTTATATCCACTGTAGTCATTATCATTTTTACAGCTATATTTACATCCAACTGTGTATACAAAACTGTACATAATGTGTGTAACTCGATGAGTTTGGAAATAGGCAATAAGCAAACTCCTGTGATGCCATCATCGCCATCAAGATAAGGGAACAACCGGGGCGCCTGGGTGGCTCGGTCGGTTAAGCGTCCGACTTCGGCTCAGGTCACAATCTCGCGGTCCGTGAGTTCAAGCCCCGCGTCGGGCTCTGTGCTGACTGCTCAGAGCCTGGAGCCTGTTTCAGATTCTGTATCTCCCTCTCTCTGACCCTCCCCCATTCATGCTCTGTCTCTCTCTGTCTCAAAAATAAATAAAGGTTAAAAAAAAATTAAAAGAAAAAAAAAGATAAGGGAACAACCCAGCACCTTCCAGAGTTTTCTTGTGTCCTTTAGGTTTTGTTTTGCTGTTGTTTTGTGTTGCTGTTGTTTTGTTCCATTTTTGTGGTAGGAACAGTTATCCTGAGAATTACCCTGTTGTAAAATTTTCAAGTGAACGATGCTGCGTGGGTGGATACAGTTTCAGTTATGATGAGTAGATAAATTCTAGAGATCATTGTCACTTTTGATACTCCAGTTGTCTCATCTTTCCACACTGGAAGACTTTTCAAATTACATCCTTGTCTCTGTAGGCATGACATCCTTACTGTCTGGCTTTGAGTCTGGCTTTGAAGCCAGACAAAATGTTCCTGCCTCATAATGTGCACATCCTTCTCAAAACAAACAAACAAACAGACAGACAAGCAAAAATCAACTCTTTGCCTAAGGAGTATTAGCTCCTTTTAGTGAGAATTGGTATTTAGAAACTACAATCAGATGCTAGCGTTGCTCACTGCTACTAGGTTGTTATTGATGTCTTTTCTATCTACTTAGGAAGTTTCTAAGAAAGAAAAAATTAATCATGTCCATACCGATATTTTCAGTTCACTGTTTAAGATTACATAGTTTTTAAATATAATATTTTGGTTGCATATCTTTATCTCTTTCCCTTATGCTGAAAATCTTATAAGAACACACAAAAACACACATACACATGCATATGATACATACCAATATCACTAACAATATGATTCATGGAGTAACAAATGCCGTTATCGTTATTGTTACATGACATTGTCATTACCATTTTTTTCTATTACCATGTATCCATTTATTATTATTATCACTATTTGCAAATATGTATCTACCACTACGTATGAACAAGCAAATTCTGTTTCAGGTACTTGATGATTTTTCTCTGTATGACTTTACCACCAACTTGATTAACAGTTAAACTCAAATTTTAATTTTTTAAAAATTTCACTTATTGCATTTTTAAAATTGTTAAGTTTGGGCTTTAGTTATGTCAAATATTTACATGGTTGCCAAGTATAACACATTATCTTTAATGTGATCTAGTCTTTTTTTTTTAATTTTTTTTTTAACGTTTATTTATTTTTGAGACAGAGAGACAGAGCATGAACAGGGGAGGGTCAGAGAGAGAGGGAGACACAGAATCCGAAACAGGCTCCAGGCTCTGAGCTGTCAGCACAGAGCCCGACACGGGGCTCGAACTCACGGACCGTGAGATCGTGACCTGAGCCGAAGTCGGCCGCTTAACCGACTACGCCACCCAGGCGCCCCTGTGATCTAGTCTTTATATCTATCTCATAGGTCCTATTTTCTTCCCTTTGACATAAGGTAGCCATTATTATTCAATTTTTGTTGTTATTATCCCATCCTTTTAAAAATATAAATACAAAAATGCATATACCACCCATTTTCCTACACATTTCCTACTGTCAAATAAAATTTACTGCTCTATTTGATGTCCTTCATTCAAGGTCTAACAATCCATGGATTGGGAGAGTACATACATGATGTCACAAGCAGTATGACTGTTCTTGAGGGATCTGTGGCAAGAGTGAGTCTTACAGAACATTAGACCAGGCAGTGCATGATTAACTAGGAGATCAGGATTTCCTTAAAAGGCCAGCAGGTCCTGTGTTTTGGGGGTAAGGTAAACTAGCTGACGTTGAGTTGGAGAGTTGTGACCAGCGTAGGTTAGGATTCCTTGACAGGTATTTCCCAGAAGAGCAGGCTGACACAGGTTTAGATTTGTGGTGTGGGCTGGGTCACTGGGGTGGCCTCCACTTTGTGGGTCCCAATATATAAATTAACTTCATCACTACACATGATAGAATCCTGTATTTTCCCTCCAGCGTCTTACTTAAGAATATATACAAAATAGTATCAATAGATGATCTTTGCCTCATGATCTGGATGTGCCATAGTTCTCTTCCAGTACTCTATTACAGAACATTTGAGGTGCTTCCTGCCTTTGCCAATTATTAATGTGCTGCATATAATTACTTTGTGTCAAAATCACTTTGTTTTTGCCAATGTATCTTTGGGGTAGAATTCAGCTTGTTACTTATCTTTTTGTTTTGCTTATTTTTTGTCATCTGAAAGTGTCTTTAACGTAGTCAAATGTATTACTCTTTTATTTCTTCTGGATTAAAGTCATAGTGAATAATTTTCTCCCTTTCCGGACTGTGAAGACTCTATTCATGTGTTATTCCATTAGTTACATGGTATCAGGTTTTTTCACATGGAGTTCTTGATCTATTTAGAACTTGATTCTGTTTCATGGTATAAAAATGAATCCATTTTTATACTTTTCCATATAACTATCTAGTCATTCCTACACCACTGACTACAACTCCTTCTTTCCTCCATCCATTTCAGATGCCATCTAGGACTGTCCCAGCAATGGTGTGTGCTGTATTTGTAGTCAAGGAGAGTTATCTCATAGAAAGAATTTGCTTGAGTTACTGCTCCCACCACGACAAGTTGAGGAAATGCATAGCGCTACCTGGCTGGGGCCGATTGTTACCCTTATGCTCTTGCCTTATTGGACTTTTCCAGGACCCAGGCTTTCTGTGATGCTCCTCCCTCTGCCAGAGGAGGCCAAGTGGTACAGCAAAGAAGGGCAAGGGAATGAATGAAAAACTGGGGATTGAAGGAACTAATGATTAATCATTTCCTTTCTCTTCTCTCAGACGAACTATTCCCAAGGGCAGTATTTCATTGGGTTTCTCAAAGCAAATACCATCAGGGTGAGCAATCAGTTAGAAGTTGTGGCAGTTCAATGGAGGACACTCTCTAATGGGGTTTCCCAACTTTTCTGACTCACTTTTTCCCCCTTTCTCTTCTGTTTCCTTCAGGTTTCATCCTCAAATCTCTAGCTATAAGCTTTTGCCCCAGACTCAGTTTGTTTGAGAACCCCAACTGAGAATTATCTGTTTACACAAAGAGCAATCACAAGTTGTTTCAATTATAAAGGCTCTGTATTATTATTTAATAGTGACCAAGATGACCTTAATGTTCTGGGACTAAATTTTAGATAGACTGCTTGCTGCTTCTACCTTCCTGTTCTCCCTTTCCTTAAAGGCAATACGCTAGAAAATTGATCATTGTAGGGGCACCTGGGTGGCTCAGTTGGTAAGCTTCTGACTTGGGCTCAGGTCATGATCTCGCGGTTTGTGAGTTCCAGCCCCATGTCAGGCTCTGACACGGGCTGACAGCTTGGAGCCTGCTTTGGATTCTGTCACTCCCTCTCTTTCTGCCCCTACATCACTCACACTCTCTCTTTCTCTCTCTCTCAAAAAGATAAATAAATAAACATTTTTAAAAATTTTTAAAAAGAAAAAAGAGAAGAAAATTTATCATTGTCAATTCTGTCTCTTCCTCTTTGGCATGTAAATATTTCACAGAGCTTTTTGCCAGTTTTACAACCCAGGCTGCAAATCAGAGATAAGGGCACCAGCATAGTGTGGTCCTTGGTGAGTGCCCTCTTCCTGGTCTGCGGAGGGCTATCTTTTTGCTGGGCCCTCACATGGTAGAAAGAGGGCTGGCTAGCTACATGGCTACTTCTTGTAAGGGCACCGATCCCATTCATGAGGACTTCACTCTCATGACCTAATTACCTCTCAAAGTCCTCATCTTCAAATACCATCACATTGGAATTAGAGTTTCAACATATGAATTCTGGGGCAGGGATGCACAAATTCATTCCACTGCAACATCTGAATAGTTCAGCAATAAGCCTACATTTAGTCATAGCTTGATTCAAGGTTCCCCAAAATGTCACAAGTCTTCTGTTTCCTTCTATCTCCTCTCCGGTATCTCTTGTATCTTCAGTTGGCTGCAGTCAAAAAAAAAAAAAAAAAAATCTTCCCTTGAGAAAGCAAGATATCCATGGCAACCTTTGATTTCACATTCCTTAGATTCAACTCCAGTTAGGAATATCACTGATGTTGTCCTAGCATTTATATGTCCTGTGGCTTTTCATTGCTTCTGCTTAGGCCATTTGTCCCTCTCAGAACTATTTACTATATTTAGGGAAACACAATAATTTAATTGACTCTGGCATAGATGACACACTTAATTAACCAAAACTAAAGTTTTACCCAAACAAACACAGGTGCTAATATTGGGTGGGGAAGTAGATATCAACAAGTTTGTTTGAAGTTACTAGAAGACAGTGAGTGGGTTTTAAGAAAGAAAATAAAATCGATTCATAATGTCTGTTTTGCTGCCCCAAATCTCAAGATGGCTTCCCATAATGGTGAAGCCATTGCTTCAATCATATCAACTACACAATAGGACACCCAAGTGCTAATACTTAACCATCCAGTCCCCTTTGTGGTGAGTGACGTTGTCTTCCCAAATGCCTTAGTAGGGGTGCATTTAAACATAGTGCTTAAAACCAGATTATTTGCGTGAATATCTGCATACATAAAATTCTTAACATTAGTCCCTTGTGTCCCCAAAAAGGACATGCAACAAGGACTATCATTACTAGCATGCAAATATAATTTCACCCAGATTTTAATATCTAAGACAACTTCCAAATGTTTGTAGGGGAATCAAAGATTCAGGCCCTGCCCATAGGAACTGGAAAGTGTTGGGGAGAATTGCCTGTACCTATTGCAGAAGATAGTTAAAGAGATAGATGTATTTGAAAAAGAAGAAGAGGAAGAAGAGGGAGAAGGAGAAGGAGAAAAAGAAGAAGGAGGAGATGGAAAACAACTCGCTTTCAAAAACATTAATTTTTGAGTTTCTAACAGATAGGTACAACTGGGGGGGGGAACTGAAAACAATTGACTTTTTTTTTTTTTTCCATCAACTGCTTTATTGCACTTTCTGGAGTAGGATTCCAACTAGACCTGTTGAAATGTAATAACCAAGATCTTACTTCGTGTCGTTCTTATTTGAAAACTATCCTGGAGGCTGCAAATCTATGGTAAAGTTTACCTTGTCAGCCTCTGGTTTTCATTGTGCCAGAGTAATTAATTGCATAAGCTCAATCCATTGTCTATGTAATGTAGGATAAATAGGATATTTGTCTTTAACAAGGTAATACTCCCCAACTCTTACCACCAAGACAAAGTTTTGCTTTGCTTTTCATTCTTTCTCAAAACTGACTGTAACTGAATATTTTTAACACTGATTTTATTTTTAGTTTGAGGGAAAGTCTGTGCAACGTTAATGCAAATGAGGACTCATTGTTGACAAATATAAATATGTCATAAAACAACTACGAAGTGTTCCAAAAATTCTCATTTTTTCAGAGAAAACAAATCTTTTTATTTCCACCAATCACGGGGAAAAGGGAGGAATATGAGAGGTAGCTCACATTTTAACCACAGTTGGTTTAATGTGACTCCTTTGTGATATGAAATACATATCATGCACTAGTTTTATTACTTTTGAGATATAGTTACATTGAGTTAAATTTTGATTAGGTTTCTTCTTATGATTCACAAACATTTCCTTGCAGCTGCCAAATTCAATTTATGTCTACCTGGCTTTCAAAATGAACAGTAAAGTGACAGGGATGAATCAAAAGCAGTAGTTTGAAGCCAGTGTATTTTGCTAAATTTTAATGAGAGTCATTACATGTGATTTCCACAATTACAAAACTGAGAATGTTGAGTTCCACAAATTTGCACTAAAAATGACGGCTATGCTAACTATCAGTGAAATATTTTCTCCGAGTTAATGCCTCTTCCTCTTTGAACTGATTTCGAGTTAGCTTTTTTGAAAGACTTGAATGGTAAACAAGGTGGTTAATGTTTCCTAAAATCTCCGTGGCTTTCTCATACTCCAGCTTCACTTTCAAAATCTAACGTGGTTAGTTTCAGCACAGTTCATCCCATTAGTATGAATCTCACAAGATTCCTAATATGTATGAGAATAAAGCCCCAGTTCTTAAATATATGTTTTGTATTAGGCTACCTAAGATTTCTCCTAATCACACTTGATTAATCTTTTTTTGGGGGGGGGCGATGGTATAATTATCCTTTATTTTCAAAGCTGTAGATGCAGATTCTTAAGTAAAACGTAATGTAGAAAGGAAAGAATTCAAGCAAGTGTTTTCTATTCAGATGTGTGTCTGACACAGGTAAATGAAAAGAGTAAAGAAATACCAAGACCAAAGTTGTTCTCCCTGCATTAGCCAACTCAGTGAGGTTCTATCTTGATTTTAACACATGTCTCTTTCCTCATTAGTTCTCTGTGCAGAGTATCTAAAAGGTAAAGAAGGGATGAAGAATTATTTAGAGGTGCCTGGGTGGCTCAGTCGGTTACGTGTCAGACTCTTGATTTCAGCTCAGGTCATGATCTCACGGTTCATAAGGTTGAGCCCCATGTGGGGCTCTGCACTGACAGCAGAGAGCCTGCTTGGGATTTTCTCTCCCTCCCTCTCTCTCTGCCCTACCCCGTCTTACTCTCTCAAAATAAATAAGTAAACATTAAAAATGAATTATTGGGGCAAAATGAAGTCCAAGAAGGTTAAAGTGGTGGTGGTTCTTCCATAAGATCCAATCAATAAATATTTTTTGAACAAGTATTTTATGTCAAATGTTATTCTAAGAATTTAGATCAGTCTATAAATAGAGTCAAAAATTGTGGCTTACTTTCTAGTAAAGAAACAGGGTTTAAAAGCAACAAAAATAACAGAAGTCAAGAAATTATATTTTATTAGATAGCAATAGATGCTGTGGAAAACAAACAAAAAAAAAGGCGAGCAAGTTTAGGGAAAATGGGATTCAGATGGGGGAGGATGGGGGTGGAATCTTCATATAGGAATCAGCAGTCCTCATTGAAAAGATGAAATTTAAGCAAAGTTTGGGGAAAGTGGGTAAAGAGGCCAGGAGGCAACCTGGGGGAAACATCCCTTATAGAAATAACCAAACATCAACCGAAGTGTACACTCAGTGCATTCATGGAACAGCAAAGACATCACTATGCCTGGAGGTGTGTGACTGCAATCTAAGACAGTCCACTCATTCGAATACTTATTTCTAGAAATATCTCTAGAAGATATGCTTCATATCTCCTCCCAAGCTTAGCGGAGAAATCTTTTATAAGTTGTCCATGTAATTTCAATGAAATTACAGTTATATTACAAAGTTGAAATTGTGACAGTTATATTACAAAGACAGGAAGTTATATTACAAAGACAGCTCCATCCTCAAGAAACTGATGATTCAAATAAGGCGTGGATTTAGAGAACACGCCTTATCCACTGTAAAAGGTGCTCAGGCCGATGTATGAGCAGTATGAGGAGAACCTCGTGGAAGAGGTGAGTATTGTCATGATGCCTAAAGTATATCCTGGTAAAGATATTGGTAGAGACAGAGGCCATATGTTTCAAGGAGAAGGAAGATCACACGCAAAAATACAGAGGAATGGGTGCAGAGGACTCTGTTGAACACACTGTCAAAACTGTAATGATTTTATTGAAGAGAAAAATGTACTGAGAGATTTGAAATTTGAGCTGGAGATTCTTCCAAGATCCAAAGGGTCTTGGAAGTAGGTTGAACATTACTCAGAAGCATAATGGGAGCATTTGATTATGTAATCTGCAGAGTGGCATGACGAGATTGGCATTTTATTTTTTTTAGTATGAAATTTATTGTCAAATTGGTTTCCATACAACATCCAGTACTCATCCCTACAGGTGCGCTCCTCAATACCCATCACCCACCCTCTCCTCCCTCCCACCCCCCATCAACCCTCAGGTTGTTCTCAGTTTTTTAAGAGTCTCTTATGGTTTGGCTCCCTCCCTCTCTAACTTTTTTTTTTCCTCCCCCCACCCCACCATGGTCTTCTGTTAAGTTTCTCAGGATCCACATAAGAGTGAAAACATATGGTATCTGTCTTTCTCTGTATGACTTATTTCACTTAGCATAACACTCTCCAGCTCCATCCGTGTTGCTACAAAGGGCCATATTTCATTCTTTCTCATTGCCATGTAGTATTCCATTGTGTATATAAACCACAATTTATTTATCCATTCATCAATTGATGGACATTTAGGCTCTTTCCATCATTTGGCTATTGTTGAGAGTGCTGCTATAAACATTGGGGTACCAGTGCCCCTATGCCTCAGCACTCCTGTATCCCTTGCGTAAATTCCTAGAAGTGCTATTGCTGGATCATAAGGTAGATATGGTTTTAATTTTTTGAGGAACATCCACACTGTTTTCCAGAGAGGCTGCACCAGTTTGCATTCCCACCAACAGTGCAAGAGAGCTCCCATTTCTCCGCATCCTCTCCAGCATCTATAGTCTCCTGATTTGTTCATTTTAGCCACTCTGACTGGTGTGAGGTGGTATCTGAGTGTGGTTTTGATTTGTATTTCCCTGATGAGGAGTGATGTTGAGCCTCTTTTCATGTGCCTGTTGGCCATCTGGATGTCTTCTTTGGAGAAGTGTCTATTCATGCTTTCTGCCCATTTCTTCACTGGATTATTTGTTTTTCAGGTATGGAGTTTGGTGAGTTCTTTATAGATTTTGGATACTAGCCCTTTGTCTGATATGTCATTTGCAAATATCTTTTCCCATTCTGTTGGTTTCCTTTTAGTTTTGTTGATTGTTTCCTTTGCAGTGTAGAAGCTTTTTATCTTCATGAGGTCCCAATAGTTCATTTTTGCTTTTAATTCCCTTGCCTTTGGAGACGTGTCGAGTGAGAAATTGCTGCAGCTGAGGTCAGAGAGGTTTTTTCCTGCTTTCTCCTCTAGGGTTTTGATGCTTTCCTGTCTCGAGATCAGGAGCACGACAGGGATGTCCACTCTCACCGCTGTTGTTTAATATAGTGTTGGAAGTTCTAGCATCAGCAATCAGACAACAAAAGGAAATCAAAGGCATCAAAATTGGCAAAGATGAAGTCAGACTTTCACTTTTTGCAGATGACATGATATTATACATGGAAAATCCGATAGACTCCACCAAAAGTCTGCTAGAAATGATACATGAATTCAGCAAAGTTGCAGGAGACAAAATCAATATACAGAATCAGTTGCATTCTTATACACTAACAATGAAGCAACAGAAAGACAAATAAAGAAACTGATCCCATTCACAATTGCACCAAGAAGCATAAAATACCTAGGAATAAATCTAACCAAAGAGGTAAAAGATCTGTATGTTGAAAACTATAGAAAGCTTATAAAGGAAATTGAAGAAGATATAAAGAAATGGAAAGACATTCCCTGCTCATGGATTGGAAGAATAAATATTGTCAAAATGTCAATACTACCCAAAGCTATCTACACATTCAATGCAATCCCAATCAAAATTGCACCAGCATTCTTCTCGAAACTGGAACAAGCAATCCTAAAATTCATATGGAACCACAAAAGACCCCAAAAAGCCAAAGTAATTTTGAAGAAGACCAAAGCAGGAGGCATCACAATCCCAGACTTTAGCCTCTACTACAAAGCTGTAATCATGAAGACAGCATGGTATTGGCACAAAAACAGACACATAGACCAATGGAATAGAATAGAAACCCCAGAACTAGACTCACAAACGTATGGCCAACTCATCTTTGACAAAGCAGGGAAGAACATCCAATGGAAAAAAGACAGTCTCTTTAACAAATGGTGCTGGGACACCTGGACAGCAACATGCAGAAGATTGAAACTAGACCACTTTCTTACACCATTCTCATACACTCTTGATGGGAATGTAAAATAGTAAAACCAGTTTGTAAAACCATTCGGCAGTTTCTTACAAAAGTAAAATATATACTTACTTTTGATCAAGCAACATTACTTGGGAATGAGTGAGAAATGAAAAGATATATCTATCAAAAAACTAGTATTGGAATGCTTTTGCAACTTCATCCATAATAGCTAAAATTTAGATACGAACTAGATGTCAATCAACAGAGGAACAGATAAAAAAGTTGTGTGAAATTTGTATTTCGGTGGGAAAAAAAATCGAAAGATGAAACCACTACATATAAGTAGTTATATGTACACTTTAAATGTTGATAGGCCTTCCAAATTTCCAACCATAAATATGTAAACGTGATAATGACCAAATGTTACAATCAGATGTTCTTCCACTCTCAGAACAGTTTATCATCCCATTTCATAGTATATTATTAAGTCATACGAAGCTTCAGAGTTAATCTTAAGTAGTTCTGAATCTTGTACAGGTTTTAGAACGCAGATTTAGAGCTAAATGAAGCTTAAAAAGTGTCTATTAGCAGGATGAACTGACATGTTTCAGATTTAAAATTAATATAATTAGACATAAAGCCATAATAATCAGATTATTCTTTCTGCTATGTGTCGAGAAGGTAACAGTTCAGAGCACTCCACAAAAAAATGCCATTGCACATTAGAAAAATAGTAAATAACTCATGAAGCAGCTGAAAATTACATTAATCTGGGCACAGTTTATCAGGTGAAAGTGGCGTTTGGTCCACCTAAAAGAATTCTAGCTGCAGGTAAAGGTCTTGAACTGCAGTGTATGATAACTTTTCAGTTTAACTCTTAACATTATTCTACTAAGTTTTCGTAGAGAAAATCTCATTACCATGCCTACTGGCACCAGTACAAATTCATAGCTTCTTACCTCATAGGGAAATTATTTTCCTTGCTGCTCTTCAGATTTTTCTCATTCTTTGTTCCACAGTCTTTTCTACTCTTCTCATCATCCCCTTCTCTCCACCCACCTTACCCTCCCTCTCTGTGGTGATGTCATGTCTGCCTCTTCAGAAAAGTAGAAACTCTTACATATGACATCTCTTGAGGTCACAAAATCTTAGTAGGACTTGACTGTCATAACACTCAATCCACACTTTTCAATTCTTAGAAAAAAGGCTGTCCTTCTTCTCTAAAATGTAGCTCTCTGGGATGCCTGGGGGGCTCAGTCAGTTAAGTGTATGACTTTGGTTCAAGTCATGATCTCAGGGTTCTTGGGTTTGAGCCTCACATTCGGCTCTGTGCTGACAGCTCAGAGTCTGGAGCCCACTTCGGATTCTGTGTCTCCCTCTCGCTCTGCCCCTCCCCCCTCATCCTCTGTCTCTCTCTCAAAAATAAATAAGCATTACAAAAATAAAATAAATAAAAAGTAGTTCTCAATCTACACATTAGATCTCATTTTCTACCCTCTTCTTCTGGAAATTTGTTCTTTCAACTCTCCCCTGTCTTTAATTTCAACATTAAGTTTTCTCTGGTGTATGTGTGTGTGTGTGTGTGTGTGTGTGTGTGTGTGTGAGGTGTTTGTGTGTATGGATTATGTGGTTGGTGCAGTATGTCTGAATTATGCCTCAGTAAGCAGCCTGCATCCGATGACGGATACCTCATCTTAAACTGATCGACACATTTTTAACCTAATTTACAGCTGTGTAAATCCTACGGTCATTGGTCGGGTAGCGGAGGCAGTAGGTACACTGATCATGTCGAACACCAATATATTAGAGTTCATTAAATATAAAAACCCTGGAGTTTTCACAGATGAATGACACGGCTCTTAAGATGCGTGCTGCACCCCCACTCTCAACGCTCCAAGTTTTGGTCTCTGTCCGGAAGGTCTGCGCCTCTGTCTGAGAACTTCTATCAGATCCAATGTACATTGGGAGCTGAGTCAGGTGCCAAAGAGATCGAGGCGACCATTTCAGGTGACCAATGTACTGTCACTGATATTTACCTGGAAGTTTCAGTTCTGTGGTCTTTTGCCTCTACCCCAAAGAAGTATGTGTCTGTGCCAGAAGTATGTGTTGTGTATACAAAGAAAAAGATTTAATTTTAGATCCATCTGGCGATTTTATTTTTGATGATCTCTCTTCCCTTCAATTAATTCTCTACAATGGCTACCTGGAGTTGGTTTGTGCTTTTGTGACGTTAAGGTAACCTGGTTCACTGCGGGTCTTAGACCATTTTGGCTTGATGTTCTGCCTCCTTTCCTTTAGCTTTGCAGGTAAGTTTTACTTTGTTACTTTCTAAGGTATGTCCTCATTAACCCTTCCTTTTATCTTAACTGTAGCTTCTGGTATTACATACTGCTTCCACTTCTGCAACTCACAATTAAGGTGGACTTTCCCATCCTGTCAATGATATCTCCTGTACACACCTCCCACACAGTCATTAGATAAGGACATTGGAGTGGTTTTTTTCCCCAATCCTGGGCAAACTTCTGTGTACGTGCGGTCTCAAGTCTGCCAAGTGCTCCGGATGGGCTGCACCAAAGAGCCGCTTATACTTAGAAATTCTGAGCTTCTCAAAGCTTCATATGACTTGAGCGAGCACTATTCCCTCTACCCGTGAAGAAACTTCCTGTTCATATCAAATGGTTTACTTAAGACAAATGGTTTATGTTAAATCTTTCTTTCTCCTACTCATCTTTCTAAACATTGCATCATTTTCAGCAAGATTCATATATATATATATATATATATATATATATATATAAATATATATATATATATATATATTTAAGTTTATTTATTTATTTTCAGAGAGAAAGCACAAGCAAGGGAGGGGCAGAGAGAGAATCGCGCGCTGTCAGTGCGGACCCGATGCAGGGGTTGAACCCAAGAACTGTGAGACCATGATGTGAGCTGAAACCAAGAGTCAGACGCTTAACTGAGCCACCCAGGTGCCCCAAGATCGCTATATCTTAAAACTCTCCTATCTTGTATACAACACTTTCCAAGCTCTTCTATTTTTGACAGTGTCTTCCGAGGTGACTTCTAATTGAGTACCCTTCTTCAACTTGTGTAGATTTGGATGTGATTGCTGAGTCTTTATCTTTCCATTTCCCGTTCACATACTGCCCTGGAGGTATGACCCATTTAATAAAAAACTGACAGCTATTGGATGGAAAAGGTTGCCTCATATATTTCCAGCAAGTTATGGTATACCATGCAGGTGAAGTTCTGGAAGAAACTTGAAAGTTCTGAACTTCCAGTTGAGCTCTTATTTTCTTCCCTAGAATATCTTTCACACCTGATCTTGTCATAGTTGGCAAGCAAACAAAATCAGTATTTTAAGCTCTTTTTCTTTCTATAATCTCATATCTAAATTTTATGGCATCCTCTTAGTTCTACCTCTGTAAAATCTCCTGAGTATATAACTGAATATTTATCCCCACTACCAACAGCTTAGTGAATCTTTGACCTGGAAAATTATAGTCATAGCCTAACTTTTTTTTTTTTTTTTTTGCACATATTTTTTTGGCCTTAATCCTTATCATTAAAAAAAAATAGTTTACACTATAGTTTAAAGATTTAAAAAGTATCCATGCTTTCCCCATGCTAAAAGATGCAGCAATGTATTAAGTAACTACTATGTACACGTCACTCTTCTATGATTAAAGTTATCCCTGGGTTTCCATTTTGATACAAGATAAAAAGTTCAAGGCTGTACCTTGTCATACACACTATTATAGAAGTATCAACTCCCTCCAGTATCTTAAATTTTGCAAATCCCATTATATACATGCACTTACACACAGAATAAAACCCTGCACATGCACATATATATGTGTCATTAATATGGGTTCAGTGTCTAATTTAAGTATGCAGTGACTAGTGCTTAGCATGATGCTTACTTTATTTTGTTATTGATGCTGTTACCCATATCCCACAGTTACACAGTTATTTATAATGATGTGTTTATACACTGCAAGATAGACATTGGAAACTATTCTATAAGGAAATCTAGGGAAATAAATAGATGAAACAAAAAAGAGTGATTAAAGGAAAAGAATATTCTTGGAAACAGGAAGGATGAGAAGTTCTGAGCAAGAAATAGAAATAAATTCACATGTAGAAAATGTCAGAATATCTTTAGGATACCAAAAGCATTTAATCAACTCAAAAGTGAAAAACTAGAATCCCAAGCCTAAAAACCAAAGTCTTGAAACCATATTAGAGATGTAATGATATAAGAATACTTTCAGAATAATCAGAATATTCAGAGTAAAAACTAATATTAATACAGTATGATATACTCATCTAAGTTAATTATCAAGAGTGAGGAAGGAAAAATAAAAATATTTTTAAGACAAATTAATAAATTTTAGATATCCAGGAACAATGGACCAAATTTTTTCATGAATGTTCTACAATTCTCAGTGGTATAGCATTAGATTATTAATACTTAACTATAATTACAAGATTATTAAAATAGTTCATCATTTTTCTTTTGAACTCAGCATCAGAGTGACTATCTAGGTAGGATGTTGAAATTTGAGATTTTCAGAAAACACCATGGTGCAATATTTGGGAAGAAATATCTTAAAAGAGTAACAGAGAGAGAAAGACAGAGCCCATGAGTGGGGGAGGGGCAGAGAGAGAGGGAGAGAAAGAATCCCAAACCATCTCCCTGCTGTCAGTGCAGAGCCCAATGTAAGGCTTGAACTCACAAACTGTGAGATCGTGACCTGAGCCAAAATCAAGAGCCAGACATTTATTGACTGTGCAACTCAGGTTCCCCAACATGATTAATCAGATTTATACAATTAACAATACTACCTGCTTTACACATATAAAGAAATTAAAATTTAAAGGCAAAAGTGATTGCCCAAGGAAACATGGTGAATAGCACAGGATTAAGGCGGGTCTTCTTACCCTCAAGTTAGCATCTTCTACACTCTACAATATGGTTTCTAATGATTTTATTGTCATGGTATCTTCTAAATATATTTTGTAAATAAGATGATTTTAATAGAAAATCTTAATATTCAAATGTAGCATATATACATAATGTATTCACCTCAAATATTTGTGTTTTTGCATTTTGGTAATATTGATAGTTTTATTTATATTTTAAAGAAAAAGTAATTTCAGATGTGTGTAAACATTGTTTACTTTGTGAAATTTATATATATATATATAAATATATATATTAATATATAAATATATTTATATATTATATATATAAATTTATATATATATAAATTTATATATATTATATATATAAATTTATATATATATAATATATATTAATATATATAAATTTATATATAAATTTATATATATATATATTTATATATTTATAATTTTATATATTTTATATATTATATTTATATATATTATATATATATATTATATATATAATATAATAATAAATAATAATATAATAAATAATAATATAAATATAAAATATTTATATAAATATTTTATATAAATATTATATATTTTATATTATTATTATATATATATATTAAATTATATATATAAATTATATATATATTATATATATATATAAATTTATATATATATATAATTATATAAATTTATATATATAAATTATATATATATTAAATATTATATATATTATAAAAAATTTTATATAATATTTTATAAATAAAATATAAAATATAAATATAAATATAAAAAATAATAAATAAATAATATAATATATTATATTATATATATAAATATATATATTTATATATATAAATATTATATATTTATTATATAATATATAATATATATTATATTTATATATATTATAAATTTATATATTTATAAATAATTTATATATATATAAATTTATATATATAAATATATATATATTTATATATATATGTATATAAATTTCACAAAGTAAACAATGTTTACACACATATTCATCATGCCAAGCAAGAGAAGAGATAAACCATAAAAGACTAAATTCTTATGGAAATTCAAAAGGCAGGAAGAGTCCTTCTAGGTAGGGTATTTGAGAATACTTGATCGATAAGCAGAATTTAGATGTGGGGGAAGAATGGAGGTGTAGAATTGACTGGAGAAATGGAGGAGTGTGCAGATTAGACGTGCCCAGAGTCCAGTTTCAGTGGAACCTCTGATGGGTAAGGAGAGTGAGATTAATGGTGAAGCCAGATGATGGAGGCAGAGGGCCAGATCGTGCTGTGCTAAGGATTCTAGGCTGTGTCTGAAAGCCAATGGAAAGGCATGGATGGATATGTTATCTGTCTGCACAATATATAACACAGAGAAGTATAATAAGCTTACTTTCTATAACAGATTTATAGCTTCTATATCTTCTAAGTTTATTCCCCGAAGTGGCTAAGAGATAAGTCCCTTATGAAGCTGATAATGGTGCTATAATTGCAAGAGTCACAGTGCTATGAGAAGAACCTCGACCTTAGAAGAAAACTGGAGTCTTTCCTCTTCTTCAATTTATTACCCAAAGGTATGTTAAATTCCCAGTGCCCTAGTTTCTTCCGCTGTAAAATAAAAAAGAGTGAAAATCTCTGCTAAGATAGCTCAGGGATCTGCAGTCTAAGGAAACACTAAAAATGTACTGATGAAACAGAAGAATTAAATCATCCTTCGATTGCCACAAATGTTAGCACTCCATATATATACCAAAGAATTTCTAACAACTCTAACCCATTCTAATCCAAATTGATAAGAGACTTGGCTGAGATTATGCATAGAGGAATAATTTATTCAAACCAGATAAAATGATCACTGTGTTTCAACATGAGATCTATGATCTTTTTTTTTTTCGGCTGTACTGATTTTGAGGTGATTCTCCACTTCGTTCACCGATGTGTTAACTACGGAACACGACTAAATTCTGCAACTACTACCATTCCCAACAGGTTCAATCTTTTGTGAATACGCCCCTGAGACTGCGCAGTTGCAAAAGCCTACCTTTTACTTTTTCCAGCCTCCTGTGTACCTTCCCCAAGCCTCTTGTAAAAGGAGGAATTCGGCTCATCTTTTATTTATTTAGCCATGATAGACTAACCCTGGAGAAATAAACTGGCAGGGACTCCTCGTAAAGCTCTCTCTTTTCTGTGGCTCACACACACAAGAATTTTGTCTACTGGGGTATTGTAATACTGATATCCTGCTTTTTTGTTGTTGTTTTGTTTTGTTTGATTGCGTATTTGTTCATGTGTTTTCCAGATTCTTTGCCTGTATGAAGCCACCACAAAATGCATAACATTTAATCACATGGGGATCAAGAACTCCAACAGTAGCTCCCCAAAACTGTCTGCTCATGACATTTACCATGCTACAGGAAGAAACTTGAATGGTCTTCAGACATAGGCCTTATTCTTGTGACAGGTATGACCGGAACAGTCAATTCCTGTGTCCCACTTAGAAATTAACACTAGAAAATGTGGGGGTATGAAAGCAGGGGCTACTGGGTTCTATGGGAAAGCTTTTTACTTTAATGTTTACTTATTTTTGAGAGAGAGAGAGAGAGAGACTGAGCATGAGCTGGCAAGGGGAAAAGAGAGAGAGGGAGACACAGAATCGGAAGCAGGCTCCAGGCTCTGAGCTGTGAGCACAGAGCCTGACATGGGGCTTGAAATCACAAACCATGAGATCGTGACCTGAGGTGAGGTCAGGTGCCCCAATGAGAAAGCTCTTAATTCAGCTTTAGATTCTTACGGGAGACACACAGAGTTGAAAAAAATGACTGTAGATCAAGAAAAGAAGGCACAAACTTACATTTGACTTTGATTTTCACTTCTTACTTTTAAAATCTCATTTTTTTTTTTCACTTTTGCACAATGCTTCTGGGAAATGACTTTTATAACTAGTGATTTTCTAAGGAAGGGGGAACCAAGTCAGGTCCAAAACTTCAGAGCCCTGGCAATTGTACCACACAAATTTTCTACCTCTGAAATTTATTAAGAGCCTTAATTTCACACATCCCCTACAGATATTGATATGCTGTGATTTTCATGCAGAATTCTGTTAATATTGTCCATGGAGTGAATAACTTTGGGTAGAAAACACCTGAAGGGATTCTGAGAGCTTGCCAGAGAGAACTCAAGAATTAGAACAAACATAATTTCCTGTGACTTACTTCAAATCACTGCCAAGGTTCATTTGACTGAAGCTGTACCTCACCTGGTCAATCATCAATCATTCACACTATCACTATTAACATGATCTCTCCAGACGTTAAAATAAATGAATACAGAATAAATATTTTTTAAATGTTCATTTATCTTTAAGAGAGAGAAAGAGAGACAGAGTGTGAGCAGGGGAGGGAAAGAGAGGGAGACACAGAATCTGAAGCAGGCTCCAGAATCCGAGCTGTCAGCACAGAGCCGGACACGGGGCTCGAACTCATGAACCGTGACATTACGACCTGAACTGAAGTCGGACGCCTGACTGACTGAGCCACCGGGCACCCCAAAATACAAAATAAATATTGAATAAAATATAAAACATCAAAAAAAATATTTCTTACCAAAGGGAATTGTGATTCTGCACAGGATTCAGGTTGAAAGGCTGCATACAAGGGAGTAACAAAGAAAAAGAAGAGACATGACTAATGGCATCATCATTGAATTAGAAGAAAAAGCAGCTGTTTCATCAGTTTTATCTCAGAATGTTGATTCTCAAGTGACTTGCTGGACTCTGCAGAATATGTCCAACTTTGTCAAGGAGTACGGCAAGAAGCTTCCCTTTCTTCTTCCATGGATAAATGACTAAATAATACTATAATTGGTATGTAAATAAATCAAAACAGATTTATTCAAACCATGAATGGTGGTGCCTGGGTGGCTCAGTGGGTTAAGCATGGGACTCTTGCTTTTGGCTCAGGTCATGATCTTGCAGTTCAAGAGTTCTAAGTAAATGATGGAAAATCTAGCTTGCAGCAGGAAAAACTAATTTAATGATATTGCTTATCACTATGTGATGGAAAGAAGTTTCAAAAGTTATTACACAAATCACCTTTAATCGAAGTCAAAGCCTTGATTCGAACATTGGCCTTTTTTCGGTACGTATGTTTTGGTGCACATATACATGAATTTCTTTGCCATATGTGTCTAAGAGCAAAGTTGCTGGGTCATAGTCATGTGTATGTTCTGCTAAAATAGATACTGCCCCCAAAAAGTTGTATAATTTGTTCTCCATTCAGCAAAGTCCGAAAGTTCCAGATGTTCCACATCCTTGCCAACTGGCAGAGTCAATTTTTAAGTTCTGCGACTCTAGTGAGTACAGTGTTACCGATGTGGTTTTAATTTACATTTCCCTGACAGCTAATGAGATTGAACATCTAACACTCTTATTAGCTACTTGAGAGATCCTCTACCGCAAAATATCTGTTTAAGAATTTATTTGCCAATTTTTCCTGGGCAGACTCTCTTTAGTGGCTTTTAGGTGTTCTTTATGTATTCGGGAATGGGTCCTTCGCCAGATATTCACATTACGGATACGTTCTATAGTGGGGCTTGTCTTTTCATTCTCTTCAGGGTGTCTGTTGAAGAACTGTTTTCCATTTTCAGAGAGTTCAAGGTACTTATCTTTCCATCTACAGCTGGTGCTTGCTACATCCTGTCTAATAAATTATTGTGGATCCCAGGAGTACATAGATCACAAAGATGATTATCTGGATTTTCCTTCAGAAGTTTTTATATAAAACCCATCCAGAATTGACAGCTGGACATAAAATAATGTGGGTGAAGTCAAGATACTTTTTTTCCCCATAGGAATGTTCAGTTGATCCTGTACAGTTTATTCAAAATACTCATTTTGGGGCCCCTGGGTGGCTCAGTAGGTTAAGCATCCGACTTTGGCTCGGTCATGATCTCACAGTTCATGGGTTTGAGGCCCACATCAGGCTCTGTGCTGACAGCTCAGAACTTGGAGCCTCCTTCAGATTTTGTGTCTCCTGCTCTCTCTGCCCCACCCCCACTCATGCTCTGTTTCTCTCTCTCCAAAAAAAGCGAATAAATGTTTAAAAAAAAAATACTGATTTTCTCCCCAACTTCACTGTAGTATAGGCCTCTTATAAAATTAAGCGATGTATGTGGATCTCTTTTTGGACTAGATTCTTTTATATTAGACTATTTGTCTTACCTTTCACTAATAGCACTCTGGCTTATTTATTACAATTTTATAATAAGGTAGTATCTGGTCATATAGATTAGTCGTTGTTATTCTTCAGCTTGTACAGCCTATTTTTGACCCTCTGCTTTTATATATAATTTTAGAATCACCTTGTCAATTTTTATTTAAAAAAGGATAGATTCTTACTGTCATTGCATAGAATTTGTAGTTCAGTTGGAAAGTAATTGCTGTTTGCAGGTATTGAAACTTACAATTCTTCAGTCTATGAAGATGCTATGAAGATGCTTCATTCAATTTTTCTAAAAATAATTCTTTGTGGCTTTCTATATAGAGATCTTGCAAAGTCTTGGGTTTATTCAAATATATTTTTTAAAAAAGATAAAAAAGAGGGGCGCCTGAGTGGCTCGTTCTACACCAGCTTAGGTCATGAACTGTGGTCTGTGGGTTCCAGCCTCGTGTCGGGCTCTGTGCTGACAGCTCAGAGCCTGGATCCTGCTTCAGATCCTGTGTCTCCTTCTCTCTCCGCCCCTCCCCAACTCGTGCTCTGTCTCTGTCTCTCAAAATTGAATAACCATTAAAAAACAATTTTAAAAAAAAGGTAAAAAATAGAATTAATCTATGCCGACCTTGGTTTTAGGTACTTCTCCTTTATTCTTATTAATTTGATCAATTTGTATAGATTATTGTATTCCTTATGTACAAAAGAATGATGTTTGTAAATAATGAGTTTTATTTCTTCTATTGCAATACTAATAACTTTTATTTCTTTTTCTTGACGTTGTAGGCTAAAACTACTAATACAATGATAAATAGACATGATGATGGTAAGCATCCTTGACTCCTGCTGGATCCTGAGGAAACACTTTCAATTCCCCACCATTAACAAAGATATTTTCTATACTGTTTTTAGGTACTTTACATATGATTTAGGAAAAGGATTTCCGTTCCTGATTGCTAACAGTTTTTTTTTTATTAATTCATTCGTGCTGAATTTTATTAATTGCTTTCTGAATCTTCTGAGATATTTTTATTCTGTTAATGAAGAGAATTACATTGCCAAGTTTCAATTATTACACCAAAACTTTACTTCTGGAATTATGCCTGCTTGGATTTCATCTGTTCATTCTTTAAAATATCAAAGAATTAGAATTTGATTTCTTCATTCTTCTTAGTTTCTTCAATTATTACACCAATTCTTCAATTATTACACCAAAACTTTACTTCTGGAATTATGCCTGCTTGGATTTCATCTGTTCATTCTTTAAAATATCAAAGAATTAGAATTTGATTTCTTCATTCTTCTTAGTTTTGGATTAATGTTAATGAGAAAGATTGGTATGTATTTCCCTTTTTTTGTAATGTCCATGTTGATTTTTGCTACTAAGGGTTTTCTGGCCTTATAAGGTTAATTAATGTATGTGTCTCCTTTTATTATTTCTTTTAAATAATTCATGTAAGGTAGGCACTATTTCTTCCTTAAATGTTTGGAATAATTCAAGACACTTAGGCAAGAGCTTTTTTTGAAAGGTTTTTACAACTCTTTAGTTTTATAAACTGATATAAGCTTATTTGGATTTTCACCTACTCCTTGTGTTTGCTTTGTTAGTTTCATTTTTCTAGGAATTTGTCCCATGTAATAAAACTTTTTAAGCTTAATGTTACTTCTAATATCTCCTTGTGATGTTCACATGGGATGTAAATTCTTTGGTGATAATCTCATTATACTATTGACAGTGATAATCTCTGTCTCTTGATATCATTCTGATTATTTTTAGGTGAATTAACATTAGAATTTCATAAATTTTGTTTAGTTTTTTCATAGAAACAATACTTTTTATAATATATTTCTCTATTTTACCACTTTCCATTATATTTATTGTCCTCCTATTTTTACACTTCATTGTTGTTGTTGCTTGCTATTTATTTTAATTCAATTATATTTATAGAACATACTCATATTTCAAAATACAGCGTAATTCCTCATCAGTAGTGTTAGTTTTAGATGTTATCAATGGATTTGGTTTTGCTATTTAGATTTTCTATTTGCTTTAATTGTAGGTTTTGGGAATATTAAAATATACTTTCGCTCTTGCCTTTTTTTTTTTTTTTTTTGAGAACCATGACTCTTAGTGGTATGAAACCTTGACATAGAAAAAAATTGAATAAAGCTTAATATTTTTTAGACTATATATTTCTATTTTTATGGTTTTCTTGATATATGCTTCAGTCCAGTGTTTTATTGCCCGAGACTTAATCTTTAGGCCCCAAGGGCTGGTATAAAGTTCACCTGTTGCCACCTTTCACAAACTCCTGACAAGCTGGTTCACTTGCCTTGGGACCATGTATCTCTCCATGAAAGTGAAAATGTGGCTTATTATTTATGAAAGCAAATTCCATGTAAGGATGAAGCATTTTAAATAACCGTGTGATTCAGTAATATTGAGTTAGAAATAAAAATGAGAATTTATATGTCTACATATGTATTAATAGTAGTGATAATATTGGCGATGTATAATTAGCAACCTACTCATGTGTCAGCACTGGGGTCTATGAAATAGCTCGTGAATTAAAAAAAAAAAAACAGACAACCAATGTTAATTATTGGTTTGACTTATTATTATTTTTCGTGATACAGATTTTATATTAGTTTTCTGATATGGTTCTCATATTTGGAAAGAATGTATCTTAGAGAAAAAAACACTCCAACTACGCTTTTCATGTTTGTTTTTAAATTTAATGTATATTATTTCAATTTTTAAGGTTTCTTTTGAGAAGAGACAGACAGATTGTAAGCCTGGGAGGGGCAGAGATTGAGGGAAACACAATCCGAAACAGGCTTCAGGCTCCAAACTGTCAGCACAGAGTCCAATGTGGGGCTCGAACTCACAAACTGCTAGATCATGACCTGAGCCAAAGTCAGACACTCAACCAACTGAGCCACCCAGACACCCCATAAATTTAATATTTATTTTTTATGCTTTAAAATTAATCGGTTGTGGGGATGAAGTGGCCAAGAGGTTAAGGTGATGGGTTGCTAAAATTAATTGGTTCTATAATGAAATACAAACATTAACAAAACAAAAGGAGAAATAAAGTTTTAATATTTCGTTTTTGTTTTTTTGTTTTAATGGAGTCTCTTTTTTTAAGACCATTTTTTTTTAGAGCAGTTTTAGGTTCACAGCAAAATTGAGAGGTAGATACAGAGATTTCCGACTTACTACCCCACTAGAATCTTTTATTTTTATTTTTTTTTTAATTTTAAAGTTTATTTGTTTATTTTGAGAGAGAGAGAGCATGAGAGGGAGAGGGACAGAGAGAGAGAGAATCCCAAGAAAGCACCGCACTGACAGCGCAGAACCCGAAGCAGGACTCAAACTCAGGAAACCAGGAGATCGTGACCTGAATAGAAATCAAGAATCAGATGCTTAACCGACTGAATGAGGCGCCCCTAGAATCTATTTTTAAATCCTCTAAAATTAAAATTGTTTTCACTTAATTGTATTTGAAACTTAAGGCAAGTTTAGCTTTTTCCTAAGCCAATTTAAAACAAAGCGCTAAAGAAATTATTTATTTCTCATTTCAAGAATATAGCAATGAATCATTGTTACATCTTTTTATCTTGGATTCCATCTGAGAATAGAACTTAATCTGAGGTATTATTTAGTACTTAGATAAGTTTAAAGCTAGATATTCTTTTCTAATATATATAAATGATCAAGGGTTAATTAGACTCTAGCAGGCTCTTGTCCTGAATACAGGGAACAAATACATCTATCAAAACTATGGCCCTGTAGGATTCTCCATGGTGACATGATGCCCAAATGGCAATTATGGCTTGCAGAATTTTAAGGAAATATATATTGTCTTCATAATATTCCTCAAATTAGTGGTTGTAGCCTATAAATGTCACAAGTACAGAATAAAAGAGACTATTTTTAAATTTAAGAAATGTTGTGTCTCTGTATCTTTCAAAATAAAACAACATTTTAGAAGAAAGAGGACTTTATACTACAGATTGTTTATGGAAAATACATATGCTAAAATATAAAATCATGTAGAATATACACAAATTCATAACAGTATCTGTTTAAAGGAAAAATTAAGGAAAATTTAATGTAGTAGAAGTAAAAAGGAATTTTATCTTAACCTGTAATGTTTGATTTCCTAAATAAAGATTAAGATTTAAAGCACATAGGACAAAAGTTAATATTTATTTATTTTGGGTGGCATGTAGTTACCTTATTGACTTGGAACTTTTGTTTTCTCATAGTTCTTAGAAATAAGTGGCAAAAAAATAAGAGTATCACATTTTCAATTGAAAAAGTGAAATATTTAAAAAACTTATAACAAAGACAGATGAGAAAAATCATCGCATGTTCAATTTTTTTTAATGTTAAGTAACTACTGGTCTAGGCATCTATCTGTCATATGGACAAATAGGTCAACTATATAGATGGGTGGTACAATTATATCTGGTTTAAATATACCAACAGGTCAACTGATACATTTATAAAATTTGGTCATATTTCACATGGAAATTTTAAACTGTTCTTAACTCATCAAAGAAAGAAAAAGAGAGAGATCAAAAGGATCTCTTGAATTTAAGATGTGTTTCTTTCTAACAGTGATATCAGTCCCTAAAATACTCTGAACTTTAAGGGGGAAAACAATAGTGAAATGCATTTATATGGGTATCTTCATGCTCCATGTTTCAATTTTAGACACTATCAGTTAACTCTGTGCAGTGAAACATTAAAAAAATCTCGAAACTTCTCACATGTCTTTTCCATTCATTCTTTGGCCTTCTAATTTGGGGACCATATGAAATTTTTCTCTGTTGTCCAACCAGCATTGACTCACATTGTGAAAATACTTCAGATCATTCTGATTTTTCTTCTATATTTGAATTTTTCTTTCCTTTTTTTTTTCTTTTTGAATAATAAAGAACACTTTCTTTAGCCATCATGTTCAGTAAGTTAAAGAAGATGTACCTCAATGATGATTTTTAAAATTACATTTCATGAAATATGATATTTCTCTCTGGATTACAGAGAAGGCCCTTTAGTCAGTAAATGGTGAAAATGATTTTATAGATATTCTTTTTTATCAAAATGCCAGGTTCTCAACATAAGGAATACCAATTTACTTGTCTGAATTTCATATTTAATATCTTCTTTGTAATTCCTTTAATGCTTGTTTTCTTATATTCTCATTATATTAAAACATTTTCCTGTTTCAATGCATTGTTCAGTCATATCTTCTTTGTTTACATATATCTTTAATGTGCTTATTAGTAATAAAAAAAAAGAGTTAGTTTAAGCTTTAATTTTACTAGCATTACAATTTCAATTTTCATCCTAAGTTTTGTTTTATCATGTTTCACTCAATTTAGGCCCTTATTAGGAGAACAAATTGTGGGGGCTTCTGGGTGGCTCAGTCAGTTAGGCGACCCACTTTGGCTCAAGTCATGTTCTTGCGGTTGGTGAGTTCAAGCCCTGCATCAGGCTCTGTGCTGACAGTTCAGAGCCTAGAGCTTCCCTTGGGTTCTGTGTCTCCCTCTCTCTCTGCCCCTCCCTTGCTCATAGTCTGTCTCTCAAAAACAAAAAAAAAAATGAAATAAAATAAAAAAGGAAAACAAATAGTGTGTGTGTAAGTGTCTATGTGTGTGTGCACATAACATGATCTTTTTTTTCTTGGTCTTTATGCTCGAGTTTCCTTTCAGTTTTGCTTCTTCATCATCTTTTGGAAAGTTCCTTCAACATTTTCTTCTAGAAGTTTTATTCTTTTAACGTTTATATTTGGCTAGATGTTTTTTTGACCCAATTGTTTATGATTCAGTTGTTTAAATTTATTTATGAGTTGCCACAAATTAGGGTTTGAGGTTTATCACTTTAAAAAATGTTGTTACAGCACCAGTTACTGAAAAGATTTGCTTTTCAACATTATATTTCCATGATGCCTTTTTGAAAATCAATTGGCTGTGAATATGTGGATCTATTCTGGACCTTACTGTGTTTAATTAATCTGTATGTCTCTTCTAACACCAATATATGTTGTCTGGATTACTGGTACTTTATTTTAAGCTTTGGAATGAGGTGGTTTAAATTCTGAAATTTTGTTCTTTTTCAAAATAGTTCTGGGAATTCTAGATCCTCTGCATTTTCATATACATTTTAGAATAAGTTTATTAATTCCTTTCTATAAAAATTTGTTTTGACTGTATCGAATTTTAATGAATTCTGTACGACATGTCCGGGACGATTGCCATCTTAAGATACTGAGTTTTCTAATTCATTTGTATACTGTTGATCTCCATTTAATTAGGTCCCCTTTAATTTCTCTTGGCAATGTTATATAGTTACAGTTTAAAAGTCTTACATATATTTAAAAAAATGATCTTCATATAGTGCCTTTATGATCATGACAAAAATAAAATCGTTTTTTTTTTAAATTTGCTTTTAGTTCTTCAATGCTAGTATATACATTAAAATTTATTTTTTGCATTTATCCTAATATTCTGTGACTTTTCTAAATTCATTTACTAGAACGTAAGTCATCTGCCAGTTTATTTGTAGTTGCCTTTTACGAGATGAGGGACTTCTCTTCAATTTCTGGTGTTCAGTGATATTTTTAAATGAATCAGCCTGCAATTTTGTTTAAGCCCAGTTCTGTATTTATTTGAGATTATAGTATTGGGTTGTTTGTCCTCTCTGTTCTTTGGATTGGATAGTTTCTATTGCTGTTTTTTTTTTTTTTATTGTTACTTTTTCTAAATGTTAAATATGCTGTTAAAATGCATCCAATGAATTTGACATTTCAGATACTGTTTTTTTTCCCATTAAATACTTCCATTTTTATGATAGTTTTTTCTTCATCATTTCCATGTTTTCCTTGAACTACTTTTGCATATTTTATAGTTCTTGTCTTCTAATTGCATCATCTTTGTATTTTTTTTATATACCTATATTAGCTGATTTTTCTCTTTTTTGTGGGTCACATTTTCCTGTTTATTTGCAGTTCTAGTATTTTCTGTTTGTTTATTGCTGGACAGTGTAATTGCTACACTGCCTATGGACTGCCTTTGCCTGTGGATCAGTTTGCTATTTTCAAGCTTTGTTTCCAGATTTCTGAGGACAGAAAAGAATAATCTTTTCCTAGAGCTACTTTAATCCTATTTACAAAATGTAATCCTTTCTGGATCTCTAATTGTTATCCTGGTGTTTAACAAGTTCTTGTCAGTCTTAATGGTTGAAAATTGATTGCTTTTGAGTCTTGCGTGAGCATTAAAAAATGGTCAGTTTTGGAGGACTTGGGTGGCTCAGTCGGTTGAGCGTCCAACTTTGGCTCAGGTCATGATCTCGCAGTTTGTGAGTTCCAGCCCCACATCAGGCTCTGTGCTGATAGGTCAGAGTCTGGAGCTTGCTTCAGATTGTGTCTCCCTCTCTCTCTCTCTGCCCCTCTCCTGCTCACACTCTGTCTTTCTCTCTCTGTCTCAAGAATAAATAAACACTAAAAAACAAATTTTTTTTTTTAAAGTCAGTTTATAGCTTCCTGATAGTGCTTAACCAGCTTCACTGAATTTCACCACACACACACACACACACACACACACACACACACACACGTAGATTACCATTCAGCCAGACTCCAGGGTACCTCATACAGATTTCTGGAGATCTTTGTGTGGCTCTCTCCTCTCTTTTACTCTGTCCATAAAGTACAGCAGCCTTGGCCTCTCCATAGTCCAAACTGCCTCTTCAACTAAGACCCTCGGTGCTCTGTTTTGGTTCTCACTCTGAGCTGCAGTCTAGACGGTGTCTCGCGCAGAAAGCAAAAACAATTGCAGGGTTTACTTCATTTGTTTTACTTCTTTCAGGAATCACATACAGCCTTGTACTAGTTGTTGGCTCATTTCTGCAGACTTTCCATATATTTTCTTCAGCTTTTCAGTTGTTTTTTAAGACAGGTCAGGTTTCAGACAAAATGTATGACTAGAAGCAAGAGGCCTCTCTCTAAATTTTGTCACTTTCTGTTTTTCCACAGTAAATCTCCAAGTGCATGTATATATGTACCACTGTTCATAAGAATAAAATCACTTGTGGGGCGCCTGGGTGGCGCAGTCGGTTAAGCGTCCGACTTCAGCCAGGTCACGATCTCACGGTCCGTGAGTTCGAGCCCCGCGTCAGGCTCTGGGCTGATGGCTCGGAGCCTGGAGCCTGTTTCCGATTCTGTGTTTCCCTCTCTCTCTGCCCCTCCCCCGTTCATGCTCTGTCTCTCTCTGTCCCAAAAATAAATTAAAAACGTTGAAAAAAAAAATTAAAAAAAAAAAAAGAATAAAATCACTTGTAATACAAAAAATTTCCCTTTACATTTTCCTCATTGCTTCCAATTTCCAAATACATTGCCCAGGTATTAACTTTTCCTTATTTTGGTTAATCATATGACATTGTATTCTTTTTTATTTTAACGTTAAGTATTGGAAGAGAGAGAGTACAAGATCTTCTTCACATAGATTTACTAGTTGACTATATTCTTAATTTAATTTATATTATCAAAAAACCATTACATGGACATACTTTGCATATGAAAGAATATTGTCAGTCTTAAAAAAAATATAGACCCTCTCCATCCAACCAAGATTAGGGCAGTGAAGCTATTCTGTATGATACTATAATGGCGAATCCATGGTATTATCTATGTGTCCAAATTGATAGAATGTAGAGCACTAAGAGTGAACCCTAATATAAATTATGGACTTGGAGTGATTATTATGTGTCAGTTTAACTTCATCACTTGTAACAAATATCCCACTCTGGTGGGAGATATTGATAATGAGGGGAAGACTATGCATGTGTGGAGACAGAGGGCATATGAGAAATCTGTGTTCCTTCTTTTTGATTTTGCTGTGAATATAAAACTACTCTAAAAGTCTTCAAAACAAAAGCAAGCAAAAAAAAGCAGGAAGAGATGTTCAAACAGATTGTTTAGAAAAATATTGATGAGATCAGTTAGGACTTTTACAATATTTTTTGGTTAGCTCAGTAATTTATCAAATGCTTTTGTTCTGCTAACATTCACTGTTTCATAAGATTCTGTTTTAAAGATTCATAAGATTATTGTTTTAAAAGCTTGAGATACTTGGTCTTACACTATTGTCACAACACTTTCTGTAATAGATACTTTTATTATCCCTATTTTGCATATATAGATAGTGTGACTTAGAGGGAAATTGGAAATTTGCATAATCACACAAATAGTAGTGGGTTGAGCCAGGTGACAAGACTAGAAACTATTTCTGGAAGTGGAAATCTTACTTTTTGCTTTGTCACACTTACCTTGGGTGATAAATATGTTAACCCATGGATTCTAAATAAGATTGAAAAGAATCTCTGAGTATGTTTTTATTTATGAACTGGAAAGTAAGTAGGAGTTATCTAGTCACAACATATAAGAAAAGCAATAAAAATACATTTTAAGACTTGGGACTTTAAAGAAATCTAGTTTGACAGGAGAAGAGTGAATCATAGCTAACGGGGGAGGTGGTCATATAATACCATAATTTACACTCTGAATTTCTGTGGAAATAGAACCAATGAAAGGTCATAAGCAAGAAAACGTTACATCCTGATCACTCTGACCACGGTGTGAGAAGGGATGTGGCGGTGAAGCGATGTGATGATAGGCCAGTTTTTTAGAGAAGTATAAAAACCAGTCTAGCTTACCCTCGAGGCTAGAAATAATGAATATTCTAGATATCACTCTGATGAATGCAGCTGTTATCCAGCAGCACTGAGCTGGTTTGGCAAAGGATAAGAGATGGCCGTTGTGGCAGACTGGGGAGAAAGGACTATATGATGGTGGAGATGTAAATGGTGGGAGCAGCTGGGTATCAAGCCGACGTCATGGAATTTATTTATTTATTTATTTATTTTTATTTTTTTTAATTTTTTTTTTAACCTGTATTTATTTTTGAGACAGAGAGAGACAGAGCATGAATGGGGGAGGGTCAGAGAGAGCGGGAGACACAGAATCGGAAGCAGGCTCCAGGCTCTGAGCCATCAGCCCAGAGCCCGATGCGGGGCTCGAACTCACGGACCGCGAGATCGTGACCTGAGCTGAAGTCGGACGCTTAACCGACTGAGCCACCCAGGCGCCCCAACAGTCGTCATGGAATTTAGAGTTGAGGATTGCCAGGTTTGATCAGCAAACCCTGGGGTGGCGATGACAGGTTGCTCCAGACTCCTATATCAGAAAAAGGAGAGGGCCGGGGGGGGGGGGCAAGCTCTCTGGTCGGGATGGCCTCGAGCAAAACTCTTCTCCAGTTTTTATTGAGAATCTTATCAGTAAATTTTAAGGGGTGCAGGGGAAAGGAATTTGTAGTTTCAAGAGCAGGAAAAAAGCATAGTCATAAATTATTGGGGGGAGAGCACAATCAGGGTAGTGACACGCAGGCAGGCGAGCAGAACCTGATGGGGACGGAGTATACATCATAGGAAGGGGGTTGTTTTACTACTGTAGATTAAACGTTTATAGAGTGAGAAAACATGTAGATCCACGGGCAAGGTCCCGCTGCTTTCAGCCTTGACATTTCAAAGGAGATCTGGTTTTCTTGGTCTGCTTTGCTGCTTCACAACCAGCCACTTCCCAGGCTGCAAACGTTCCTTTCTTTTCTTTTTTTTTTTTAATTTTTAATATAATTTATTGTCAAGTTAGCTAACATACAGTGTATACAGTGTGCTCTTGACTTTGGTAGTAGATTCCCATGATTCATCGCTTACACACAACACCCAGACGGCCAGGCTCTATGAGCCTCCCTGCTGAATACTGGACTGACGCAGTTAAGGGAAATGTTATTAAGAGTCACGTTTCCTTTCTCTGAAGAGTCAGCAGGTTGGTGCTTTCTAAAGCTAGTAATTTGACAGAAATATAGGATGGCTAACAGACTCCAGTACTAAGAGGTTGTTATGTGCCCCGGATCAGTATTTATATTATGATGTCATTACTCTTTGGTTAGTTAAAAGCAAATTGTGTCTTTTTTTTTTTAGCTTTTAAATTCTTAAAAGATGTTGTTTTCACATAAACTAGTGAACAAAGAATAGTTTTTGAAATCTCTTGTACCATATACCTAACTTCAGTAATGATCAATTAGTGGGCAATCTTATTTTTCTTATATCTCTAGTCAAACCTCCAGATAATTCTGAAGCAATCAAAGATACAATTTTATACACATACTTCAGTATATTTCTCTAAAAATAGTTTCCTTTAAAACTATATAGGTATGTAAGCATAAAGCCATTACCACATCTAAAAATGTTTAACAATAATATCCTTAACATCCAGTGTTCATCTTTCCTTTACTTTCTCATACATTTTGACTTATTTTGAATTAGGATCCAAATAAGGTCCATAAGTTGAAATTGTTGATAGTTATCTTAGTTCTCTTTAAACATATGAGTTCTCTCTCTCTCCCATAGCAATTTATTTCTTGAATAAATTGGTCCATTTGTTCTGAAGTTTACCATGGAATGCCTACTGCTGATTGCATTCCTGATGACATTTAACATGTTTTTATCTCTCCTATATATCTTATAAATTAGTAGTTAGCTAGAGGCTTAATTAGATACAGGTTTGATTTTATGGCAGGAATCCTTCATTGGTGGTTTTATGTATTTCCATTAGGAGGCATGTAAAGTCTGGCTGTATCTTTTGTGCCGTTAGCAGCCATTGATGATTAGTTTAGATATATTTAATTAAATAGACATTTAAAAATGGTAATGTCCCAATTTATCACTTATTTTTCATTTAATGCCTAGATTATTTCTAAAAATAAGGCTGTATTTCTATATACCTATAGTGGACGAACTTCCCCTCTTGAACTACTTCCTAGAACTAATGTAGATTTAACATCAGAAAGTCAAGAAAAAATGTTCGATTTCCCCCACTCCACTTACCATTTCTAAAACTTTATTATGCCAGAACCTTATTCCTTTGGTATCCTTTGAAGGATGTGTGACGTTATAGACTCACTGACGGAAAAATATTTCAAGTGTTTCAATTAATTGCTGTTATTGTTATATCGGTGGATCTTTCAGGAATCAGTTGCTAATAGAGTAAGTAGTTTGAGATTTACTGGGGATAAGTCCTGTAAGAGATACAAGTGGAAAAAGCAGGACTGGGCATGAGAAACTTCAGACTAGAGTGATAATCTGACAAAATCTTGGCCAACCAGCACAGAGCTATGAAACAGAGATTTTTGACAGAGAAGTCCATATTGAGCAGAAATGTCCATGCCTTAGTTCTGCTGTACTTAGCCACTGACTGTCTACATAAAATACGGAGAGCAATGTAGAAATTTTTAGCCAAGGGTTAAATGGTATTATATTGTTTACAATCTACATTTTAAAAGAACACTGTAGAGAAAACTATCCATCAATTTACATGCTGAGTCACTCATTCTTGGGTTCTAAACTTTGGCATATCTTTCAGGTAAGTGAGTTATATCTGAGAACAATTTTATAAACTGTTTCACGGGTACCATTTTTTCTGAGCTATTACACACTTGGAATTGTTTTTGTTGCCTTCACCCATGAAAAAACATATGGTTGATCATTCTAGGCTCAGGGTAGTGACTCAGGTAGGCTCAGGTAGCTCAGGTATTTTCTTCAAAATTCTCCACCTATTTAAAAGATAGAGGAAAGTCTACCAATAATTCCTGTTCCTTTATAATTGATTTTTTAATTTTTTTGCTTGATTTTTTAAAAAGTCAGTAAGTTCCATTTTTAAAAAAAAAATCTTTTTTACATTTACTTATTTTTTGAGAGACATAGAGAGACAGAGCACAAGTTGGGGAGGGGCAGAGAGAGAAGGAGACACAGAATCTGAAGCAGGCTCCAGGCTCCAAGCTGTCAGCACAGAGCCCTACACGGGGCTCGAACTCACAAACCGTGAGATCATGACCTGAACCGAAGTCGGAGAATTTCTATTCTAAAAATATTTTTTAGAACAGGGGTGCTTTTGTCCTTACTTCCTATTCCTTTGTTTTAGGTGTTTAATAGAGATTCCTTTATTTTTGGTTCCTTATGAGGGATGACCAACTATTGCCTGTAAGTTGATTCTCTTCTCTGTCTATTGCTTTATCCTAAGAAACTTTCATATATTTTGTACTGTTCTTCTTAATTTTTTTTTGTTTGTTGTTGTTCTTGACTTTCTGTCTTTTTTTTTTTTTTTATTTTTTACCATCTGAGAAGAATATCCATATCTAGGACCCAGCAGATTGTCCAAGACAGAGGTCTGTGAACTTATTTTGTGAAGAGCCAGATAACAGGTATTTTAGACTTTGCAGGCCATATGGCGTCTGTCACAACTACTCAACTCTACTACAGCAGCACAAAAGCAGCCACAAACAATCAATATGTAAGCAAAGTGTCATAAGGTTCTCATAAAACTTTATTTAAAAAATATTGTTAGGAGATAGTTCTCTATGATTCCGGTTTCTTCAGGTCTTCTGAGAAAAGGACGCTTCAAGGATGTGTTCATAACATTTCTCTAACATACAGAGCCCAAAATATTGCAGAATAGTAGAATTTTCCTCCTTTTTGGGAGATGTGCTGTTAAATCTAGGTAATATTTATACTAAAGACTTTCACCTTACCCCTGGAGATATTTAACTATATACTAAAGTAAAATAATAAGGTCTGCCTCTGAGGCAAACCTTGGGCAGGTTTGCTAGCAGCTTCCTTATAAGATTAGGAGAATTGTAGGCTCAGTGGTCCTTGTCTAAAACACTGACTTACATGTGTAGCACTCACCTAGATTAGCAATGCATTCTTCCCCATGGAAGTGGGTGGGGGTGAGGGTGAAGAGGGAGAACCAATGTAATTAAATTTGTTAAAATAAATTGTCTAAATTTATCTGGGCTTGTTGTTTTCTTACCAATTGAATTTCTGGAAGTGTGACAAGGAAACCTTAGGATTTGCTTGACCACCTGACTTGACAGATAGCAGGTCATATTTGGCCCAGAGACTGTGGCTTGCTGACCCCTTCTCTGGGTGGTTATGATTCCTTACAATATGCACAAGGAGTGTGCATTCACCACTCTTTGGTTCTAAGTGGCTAGTCCTGGGATTTTCTCCCACACAGTAATCAAAAGAGTTATCCTAGGGATACAAACCTGGAAAGGTAGCTTCTTGATTCGATCCCCCCCCCCCCACTCATTCAGTTTGTCCTTCAAAAACTCCAGCTAACCCTCTGAGTAGTTGACAGTGATGAGAGAATTGGGCAAAATTCTTGACTACTTCGTAAAAAAGTATGAAGGACGTAGTATTTGCTAAATGTTTAATTGGATTAGGTATTAGTGTCACCAAACTAAGGATAAATAATGAGGATGAGTTTTAATCTCCTGTTACCTTCTCCCTATTTGACTCTTCCTATTTAGTTCTTTTTTCCTACTTGCCTCTGTGGAGCTCAGGGAAAAGGTTTGATGTCTTCTAGCCTTGCACTGATGTTAAGCCATGTTGATTTTCCTTCATAATTATGTTAATATGAAAAGACTTATGTAACTTATGCCATAAGAAACTCAATTCAATTGAAAAAATATATATATGTTTATTTTTACAATGCTAATAATATAATGATAATGTTATTATTTTATAATAATTATATACATTTATATTTATGTAAATGTATATATTATATATAAATATAAAATAAAATAATAGTAATTTTTATAATGCCTGTGCAACCTATATATTAAAATTTAGAGGAGCACCTGGGTGGCTCATTTGGTTAAGTGTCTGACTCCTGATCTCAGCTTGGGTCATAATCTCATTGTTTGTGAGTTTGAACCCCACCTCAGACACGGCGCTGATGGTGCAGAGCCTGCTTGGGATTCTCTCTCCCCTCTCTCTCTGCCCCTATCCCACTCATAGGCTCTCTCTCTCTCTCTCAAAATAAATAAATAAACTTAAAAAAATTAAAAATAATCAGAATGAATTTAAACAAAAATAACATTTATTTATTTTTGAGACAGAGAGAGACAGAGCATGAGCAGGGGGGAGGGGCAGAGAGAGAGGGAGACACAGAATCTGAAACAGGCTCCAGGTCCTGAGCTGTCAGCCCAGAGCCCAACGCAGGGCTCGAACTCACAGACCTCGAGATCATGACCCGAGCTGAAGTCGGACGCCCAACCGGCTGAGCCACCCAGGTGCCCCAATCAGAATGAATTTTAAATGTATACAAAAGTAAAATACATTTTATGACAGTTTAGAAACTTCAGTTTTATTTTGCACCTGGATTTCAAGTTGCAGCTAAAATTGTAAACCAAATTTCAAATAAAAACCCAAACCCTAACTATAAAAAGGTACAGTAATTCATCTGAAGGGTGGTGTATAACTAAACCCATTGATAAAATGTAAATAGATCCTTTATAACTAAACCCATTGATAAAATGTAAACAGATCCTTTAGAAATGGTATGTCACATCCGTGGATACTTATGGGGTAACAAAAAGCACCTGAATCTCCAACATGAATTTCCAGAAGCCTAAAACTTTTTTGGAACTCCATTCAGGGAAGAGTTGACAGATTTTGAGAGTCTTTCCCCTTTTCAGGAGAATTAATAAATGAATTAACCATATCCGACAGTGTTGCTGTACTTATAGTCTTCAAAATATCCATTCATGTGTCTGCAAATATTTGCCCATAGAAAGTAAAGGTATACTACTTAAATAATCAACTCTAACTGTAACATTTGGTAGGCTTGGAGTCTCAATAAAGAGTTTATCAACTAAGCTTAATTACATCCATCTCGTTTTAATAGAAGCCTGGAAGAGCTACTTGATTAGTTTTCCGTTTCTTTGACAGATTGGAAACCAACTATCAGGGCACCTGGGTGGCTCAGTCAGTTGATCATCTGTCTGTTGATTTCGGATCAGTTCATGGGATTGAGCCACACCTTGGGCTCTGCACTGACAGTACAGAGCCTCCTTGGGATTCTCTCTTTCCCTCTCTCTCTCTCTCTGCCCCTCCCCTACTCACCGTTCTCTCTCCCTCAAAATAAATAAATGAACATTAAAGAAAAGAAAGCCAACTATCCATGTTGATATGTTCTATTCCATACATGTTATCAGTGATATGAAAATAACAGTGCATCTTTCTAGTTTGTGTACTGTGTGTAACTGAAGGTAATTTGGATGTAAGATGTATGCTTGTTCCTATACTCAGAAATAAATGCTGAATGTGATTCTTAACACTGCCAGTCTCTTGTAAGGGATCACACTTTCTATGTGGATATCTGGATATATATGTGTCCACATACACATATATAAAGAGTTTTATAACTTATCTTATGCCAAAGGAATTCAAAAATGTGTGAATATATATATGTATATGTATATATATATATTCATTCAAAATGTGTATATACACATTCAAAAATGTATATATATGTATATGTATATATATTTTAAAATATATATGTGTGTATATACAACTACATACATTTAAATAAATGCATATGTGTGTATGCATATGTCATAAATTTATATAATATATATAAATTAAATTTATATGTATAAACTTAATGCATATGAATCTATTTAGACATTACATAGATTATATGCATATATAACTTAAATGGATTTTTGTCTACTCCATAGCTTATAGTATAATTAATCTGTTCTTAGAAAATGATTTGCCCACAAGTTCTAACCAGTTCTACTTGGCATGGTTTGAATGTGAAGCAATTGTTGCCAGGGCATCAATCTTTACAGAGTTATGTGTTATTTGTTTCAGAAAGTCATGACAAGTTGACTTAAGGAAACTACCTGGTGATAACAGATTTTAGCATGAGGGATAAACCGGGGTAAATTATATTCACATGTTATTCCCAGTGAATGCATCCTAGTTTGTTCTTTCATAACCACTTCAGGAGTGTATTCTGGGCAGGCTAAACAGCCATGAATACAGCTCTACTTTAACCCCTGGCATCACAGATTTTAAACTTCTTTGTACCCACAGTAGGCCCAGGACACTTATTGCAAGACAGAATAGGAAATGTTAATCTTGGTAGGTGACCTGTAGCTTTTGGAGAATCTTTCATTGGTACCAGAAAGAGACCCATTTCTCCTCAGAATTTAGTTTGTTATTCATTTATGAACAAAGAGAAACCACAAATATTCATGATTTTTCTCTTTATAGCAACTATGGAGTATTTAACTTTTTAAATGTTTATTTATTTTTGAGAGAGAGACAGAGTGTGAATGGGGGAGGGACAGAGAGCAAGGGAGACACAGAATCTGAAGCAGACTTCAGGCTCCAAGCCTTCAGCACAGAGCCCGATGCGGGGCTCAAACACATGAGCTGTGAGATCATGACCTGAGCCGAATAAGACTCTTAACCACCTGAGCCACCCAGACACCCCCAACTGTGGAGATACTTAAATTAATTTATAAAACCTACCTAACAATGTTTAAAAACATGAATTTTGAGTTTTGATGTTACTTTTGGTTTTATCTTATTTTTCCTATCTGTATCTTTATTCTGCCCCAATTTGTCAACTTCTTTTATTATTTTTTAAAGCTTATTTATTTATCTTGAGAGAGAGAGAGAGAGAGAGGAAGAGAGAGAGAGAGGATGAGCGGTGGTGGGGCAGAGAGAGAATCCCAAGCAGGCTCCACAGTGTGAGCACAGAGCCCTACATGGAGTTCGAACTCACAAACATAGATCAGGACCCAAGCCGAAATCAAGAGTCAGATGCTCCAACGGAGCCACCCAGGAGCCCCTGTCAACATCTTACTCTTCCTAGAATAAGACGTGTAGATTAACCATATAAGTACATATATTAAGCATAGGTGAGATACTATCACCTTGTCTGGCACAAATTTGACCAAAGTATCGTGACCTTCTTTTATTTATTTATTTATTTAATTTTATGGTTAATGCTAAGATTCAGTAACTTTTATGTTCTTACATTTACTTTTGTGTTCTCATGAGTATTGGCCATTTTCATTCCTTTAATTTTAAGTTTGATTTATTGGCCAAAAAAAAATCATCCTCCAACTTATTTTTATTATAGAGTTTGAAATCAACTCACAGCTATTATAGCCATCTTTATATCATTGCCATTATCTAAGTAATAAAGTCTCATACTATCATTATAATAACTGCATGCCATCTGATATTCTCATCATGAGTAAGGGGTTATTGCTCTGCTGAGGCAGCCATATTCTTTGATCAAAATCTCCAGAAATTCTCAACTTGTTTATCTCCCTTTTTCAGGAAAAAAATTTCCTCAGCACTCTTTCCAGTAAGTTAGCAGCTTCAACAAATGAAAATTAGCCACTGAACTCTATACAGCCATGGCAATTTCAAAAAGGAAAATGATTTCCTTCTACAAATCCATAATCCATGACTAAGATGACCATATATCCAAGTTGCCAGAACAGTCCTGATTTATACCTGTTGTCTAGACAGTCTGGTTTGTGTTGGTTTTGTTTTTTAATAAAATATTTTTAATAACAGTTCCATTAAAATAAGATGGGATTAATATGACCTCCATTTATACTGTTTGCTTTTGCTATGTTTTTGTTTAATAGCCTTTGACATACACATGCAAAGAACAGATTTCTGGTGTTAAATGTGGTGGAGTCTGAAAGGTGGCTAACCATAACTTGATGCTTCCCAGAATCAGCACTACTAAAAACTTCCTTTCAAGGACAGCAAGAAGGGCTTTACTGATAATATGAAATGTGCTGGGACTCTGTGAAACCAAGGGGTAGGTGGAGCTAAGTCCTGCTTTCAGAGGTGAAAATTATATGATGATGCTGTGTCTACTGCCCACCTTGGGTACCTGCCAGTGAGCTCCAATGAACCATGCTATGGCCTGAAAAAATGTACCAAGCCTCCAGGCTACTAACTGGTGACATCAGTAGGAAAGTGAGAAATTTAGGTTATGCTTAGAGAAATAGGCATGAGAAATGGATTCTGAGTTGTCCAGGTTTGAGTTACAAAGAACAGTATTCAGGAAGATGTTATTGTATCGTAAAATTTTTTTTCATTTAGTACTAAAATTGTCTATATCAATGAGCTAAATTTGAAAGTACATCTTTAATGAAAAATGAGGGACTAAACTGGTGTTTCTCAGGAAGGGGATGATAAACATAGAACTTGAACAAAGTGTTGACATTTTCCATCATTGTGGGGACAATATTGATTTCACTAACACATGAAAACCAGAAGACACAAATCTGCTAAAGAAAATTCTACATTTGTGTCATAGGGTAAGTACATTTTTTAAGGAAGACTAAAACTGAAGATTATATTTTAACACTTGTAGCCACAGAAGATAAGTGCTGTTTTATTCAATGAAGCATGATTTTTTTTCTTTAATAAATCATTTAAGGGGCAACTGCGTGGCTCAGTGGTGGGTTGAATGGCTGACTCTTGGTTTTGACTGGGGTCATGATGTTAGGGTCCTGGGATCGAGCTCCATGTCAGACTATGTGCTAAGCATGGAGCCTGCTTAAGATTCTCCCTCTCTCTGTCTCTGTCTCTCTCTTTCTCTCTCTCAAAAAAAAAATTAAAATTAAAAAAGAAATCATTTAAATAATTTTCTTACATTTTTTATTCCAAAAATTTTTATGTACAAAAGTAATGTGGTAGCTCTTAAAGTATTATCTTCATTGACAGTTGTATATCAGTGTCAGAAATTTAAAAAAAAATCATTTGGTTTAATAAAGTTTGACTTTTTAAATTCAAGTTAAACTGTCAAAAAAAAATTGCAAATCCCTTCCATAAAACTTGAAACACATTACATGACTGCCAATATTATGGTAAATTCAGATAAGAAGCCTAACAGTAAAAATAAAATTGTTCCCCTAGTGGTGATAATGCACATACAAATTTTGATGGAGCATTGTATTGAATTAGAAACAATATTTTTAGGAAATTAAGAACCTAGGACACAAATATGCTTCTATGTGATAGACATGCACACATAGTTTAAAATTGGGTATGATCAAGTCACAATATTCTATAATCCAAGTACAAACTTAAGTTGTCAAAGTGTATAAGTGTTTTCTTTTCATAAATACATAGAATAACTGGACTTTTAATATGTGTGGACAAAGCCGATGTTGGATAGAAAAAAACTGCTTCAGCATGACAGAAAACATTTTCATTAACTGCTGCCTGTTATTCATAGAAATGCTTGAGAATTTGAAATACTTTTGCAAATGGAACTAAATGATTTAAACTCCATTGAATTTTTTGCTAATGGGTTTTTAAAATTTTATTTGCATTTTATTCCCAATCTTTGAAAATACTTAATCGAGTTTTCAATAAATGGAGGAACAAAAAACTTTAGTTTTCAAAGCCTTTGTCAAAGAGTAATTACAAAGAAGACACTTAGAAACAAGAAGGTAAATGGGGCACCTGGGTGACTCAGTTGGTTGAGCGACTGACTCTTGTTTTTGGCTCACGTCATGATGCCAGGGTCATGGGATCTAACCCTGGGTCAGTCTCCTCGCTGAGCATGGAACCTGCTTGAAATTCTCTCTCTCCCTCTACCACTTGCTACTTCTCATGCATGCATGTGCTCTCTCTCTCTCTCTCTCTCTCTCTCAAAACAAAACAAAAAAAAACAAACAAAGAAGGTATTGACATTTACCTGTATAAAAGCAAGGGAGGAATGTTACAAATTAAACAACTAGGGCACGGGAATGCAAGCTGGTGCAGCCACTCTGGAAAACAGTATGGAGGTTCCTCAAAAAACTAAAAATAGAACTATCCTACAACCCAGCAATTGCACTACTCAGCATTTATCCAAGGGATACAGGTGTGTTATTTCGAAGGGACACATGCACCCCCATGTTTATAGCAGCACTATCAACAATATCCAAAGTATGGAAAGAGCCCAAATGTCCGTCGATGGATGAATGGATAAAGAAGATATTGTGTATATATATAATGGAGTATTACTTGGCAATCAAAAAGAATGAAATCTTGCCATTTGCAACTACATGGATGGAACTGGAGGGGATTATGCTAAGTGAAATTAGTCAGTCAGAGAAAGACAAAAATCAAATGACTTCACTCATATGAGGACTTTAAGAGACAAAACAGATGAACATAAGGGAAGGGAAACAAAAATAATATAAAAACAGGGAGGGAGACAAAACAGAAGAGACTCATAAATATGGAGAACAAACTGAGGGTTACTGGAGGGGTTGTGGGAGGGGGGATAGGCTAAATGGGTAAGGGGCACTAAGAAATCTACTCCTGAAATCATTGTTGCACTATATGCTAACTAATTTGGATGTAAATTTTTAAAAATATATATAAAATTAAATTAAAAAAACCAATTGGGGCACAAGTAAGACACACATTATAATTTTTAAATTATATGCCTGTTTTTGGAATAGTTCAACCTATGGAAGAAATTTTTGATTGACCTCCAATTTGTAGTTGGATAAATTTGTATTGTGTACCAGAATGGAAATCAATTTCAAAGGTTTCTAATTTTGAAGCATCTAAACTCAGTTCAATATTTAAAAAATCATAAACATAAAGCATTTTTGACAAGTTTTGTTTCTTGTAAAAATATATGCCAAAGTAGGCACTGGGACTTGAGAGGGAAAAATGTACTTATGAAAATATTTCAGCAGTGACCTTAAGTATTTATAGATTTAAATATGAAGACATAGAATTTAAAATATCATCCATTTAGCAGAATTTTCTCTTAATTTACTAGATCACCTAGGATCAATATTTTCTGTCTAAAATATTATAGTTCATATGTCAACTATACACTAATTAAAAGTTTTTTTTAAAAGAAAATATGATTTATAGAGAAAAATCAATTGAAGATGTAAATATTATTAGTTTTGTTAACCCCGAAATAAAACTTTAGAGGAAATTTCAGGAAATTGTTTGGAAACATTAAAATGAATACATATTAAAAGACACATATTCTTCAAAAAATAAAATAAAATAAATAGCATTGAATTTTAGAGATATGGGTAGAAAACAGATTACTGTACATGAATATTATTTATAGTATTCAAATATTTCATAATCAATACAAACATTTTTTTCTCTAATATATAGAAATAAAAGAAGTTCAAAATATTTATAGATCTATCAACTATATTAAAGCAATCTATCAGGTAATAAACATTTTAAAGTACATAATTTTAATTATTTCAGCATTCTCTTTTACTCTCAAAAATTTCTGTTTGATAAATTTACAGTTTTTCTATTTACTGAATATAATATCAGAAAATAACTATATTAATATGCTAGTTAAAACCTCTCATTTTACAGATGGTAACCTATAGTGGAAAATGATTATGCAACAGATGCAATATCTCTCAACCAATTTATTTATTTATTTTTTTAAGGAATTTTTTTTTAAATTTTTTTTTAACATTTATTTATTTTTGAGACAGAGAGAGACAGAGCATGAATGGGGGAGGGTCAGAGAGGGAGACACAGAATCTGAAACAGGCTCCAGGTTCTGAGCTTTCAGCACAGAGCCTGACGCGGGGCTCGAACCCACAGACCGTGAGATCGTGACCTGAGCCGAAGTCGGCCGCTTAACCGACTGAGCCACCCAGGCTCCCCAACTCTCTCAACCAATTTAAAGAGCCAGGACAAAACATCCTACTTTTCATTTCAAATTTAGTGGTTTTTTTTTTTTTTTTTTTGTCTGTTTGTGTTTTGAATTATACAACCTGAGATACAGATAACATTTTTTTTAGGTTTATTCACTTACTTTGAGAGAGAGAGATAGAGCATGAGCAGGGGAGGGGCAGAGAGAGAATCCCAAGCAGGCTGTGAACTGCCCGCACAGACCCCGATGTGGGGCTTGAACACACAAACTGTGAGATCAAGACTTGAACTGAAATCCAGAGTCAGACACTTAACCAACTGAGCCACCGAGGCACCGTCAGATGGTTTGTTTTCAGCCAAGGTAAGCTTATATGATTCTTATTCCACCAAAGGAGGTACGAAGGAATTACTTATAAATTTTTTTTTTTTTTTTTTTTCAGTAAACCCATGTTGAGTACTGAGTTTCAATCCCATTGAGCTGGCAGAAAACTAAATCGTAGTGATTTTTGGAGTTTCCTCTCTATTCATATTTTTGAGCCTCCTCCAAGCATTTCATTTCACTTATGAAAGCATCCACTGTTCTACATTGTTCCACATGTTACTGATGAGATGCTTAGGAACCAAGTCCAAGTGATTTTTTTTTTTTTTTTTGAGATTCAAATGGTTCTGTGTTTTTTCAAATCTCTCTACACAGCTAGTTGTATTCTTGAACATTTAGAAAGAATAAGTCATAACTCTTATTATATTGGAGAATCTGTGTATCTCAAATCCCTCTTGAGACTCAGAGAAAACTCTCTCCCTTTCTCTAGTCATGTCTCTATCGTTTTGAGGTCCCTCATCATTCCCTCCTCCCCTTCTAGAAGGCTAAACACCATTACTTCAACTTGGATATACATAGCGGCAGAGAGAGGGGTTCTCTACAGTTTTATATTTGTAGCTTTTACAATCTACCTAAAGGCTGAGGTACAAAAGTTCTGGCCACCTTATTAACTTTATTAGTAGGAGCAAAAGAGAACTGTAATGTCAGTAAATTATCCTAGCACATCTGTCTATGGCTTCATCTACCATTTCACTCAGGGCTGACATGGTTCTATGTATGCATTTCTCACCAAGGAGAATGTGCTGTTTCCTTCTGATTACGATCACATAGGAGAATTACTTGGTAGCAGCAAGGCTTAGAGAAAAGAGTGCAAAGGTATAAAATATACATGCTATGTGTGAATTTCCAGTTCCTGCATCTATTAGGTGTATAGGCATTAATAAATACCTAAATAAGTCTTAGGTCCTCATTCATGGAACAGTAGTAACAATAAAAGAACATGAAGATCGTGTGAGGATCCTGTTGGCATTTAGTATTTTCTCAGATTTCATTTTTTCCATCCGCCTCAAATTTGAGATAGTTGGTAGTGGTGGGTATAGCGTAATAGATTAGGTCAAAATGCATTTGTAATGTATTATCTTCGTTTGTTTGTTTGTGTTGTCCCCAATAATTTAAAGGCTGAACTTCCCAATTAACAACAAAAAATACATGGTGCAATCTGGAACGTTGTTCAGTTAACAAGTTAAAACTAAAGGTCTCCTTGTCCTAGGTGCTAATGCCCCAGGTGTGGATTAAGCCAAATTTAAAAGACGTGAACCTTATCTTTTAAGTTCCAATAAAGGTATTTTGTTTTGATAGCAAGCAACTTCCTTCAGGCTTAGGTTAGAATGTCTCCGAAATAAAATGACAACATATCTGTACTTTTCCACACTTCTCAGTAAACGGTTAGAGCTGTGTTTTGGCAATCTTGTAACATTTATGTGTTTCTTAAAATTCCCTACACATTTATTTTAAGACTACAAGGTCAAGGATGTCTGTCTGCAGTGGGCCTTCCCAGATCTATATCACCAACCCAAGGAAGAGGAGAAAATGTTCCTACTATTTTCTTAATTGAGCTTCTTCCAGATTTCCTAAGAACTTCTATTTCTTTGCATCCAGTTACACACTGAAACGGTCTTCTTGCATCCAAGTTTTTCTTTTCAAGGGAGAGGCTCACCCCTCCAACATTTAATAGTCTCATTCAGAGTATTACAACTATGTATCCTTTCCTCCTGAACTGTCTGCATTCATTTCTCTTATTGGTGATATCTCCATAACATCATTACCCAGAAATGCTATGGCAGTGGGAAAAATAGAACAGATGCTACACGCATGTGCATTATGACCAGAGTGCAGGGAGGGGAACTGAGTAGACACAACCCTTGATGGGGTTATTGAGCTATCTGTGGCGGATCCCCTGGAATTTATTACTTTCTTAACCACAGATAGGTGGTATTTACTCGGGGTCTTGAGTGCTTGAATGGTTGCATTGTTATCCTGATATTATGCCCAAAGATGCTAATGACTGGACCTTTGATTACAGGCTTCCCTTTAAAACACATACCCAGGCTTGTGACAATGATTTACTATGAGATGACTCAGAGGTTGATCTTCCTTTTTCTAAAAAAAAATGTTTCAGTAGCAGCTGTGTTTGCTGGCAACAATCGCGGCCAATGCTGACCTAGCTTGACCCTGGAGGTCCCTTTCTGAAATACATTTTGTAGATAGGTTTCTTATTAACAAGTGAACCTTATTAAGGTCCAGTAAGAGATACCCAGACACTAGCAAAACTTTATAGTTTTGCATCATTCCACTTTTTAACTTTTATTCATTTCATCACAATAATGCAATTATCTATATTGCAGTAGGCAAAACATTAATAGATGAAAGTGCAATTATAGCCAGGATCGATGTTTGTTTTATATGTATTTTGGTTATTCTGATTGTGAAGACGTAAAAGTACTTCATATTTTTTGTCAAATTCTCCAATGTTTTGAGTGCCTTCCCCCATCCACCGCCTCAGCTACGTTGGAAATTTCTTTAGAATCCCTGGACCTGCACACAGGGAGCTTATAGGATCCGACTCCAACTATGTCTACTGTTGGTTTTGATTGGTTCCATTTTTGCTAGGCAGCCCCAAGGATCCCACTCTTTAGGGACCATTCTTGATCACACATGTTCAAGAGTAGTGTGGTTCATATCCCAGGCACCAAGTAAATTTTTGTGACATAATATGACGGTGTTGATGACTGATAAAATCTTAACAGTATTATAAGAGCTGAAAAAAATTTAATTTGATTGTTTTTAGTTCTCTGATGTTAATTAAGAAAGGATCTAGTGGCATCAGCAAGAGGGTGGAATGGGAGATTCCAGCCCTTACCTCCCACAGAAACATTATTTTACAATCATCCATAGATGAAAACACCTTAGTGAGAGCTCCAGAATCCAGGTGATAGGTTATAGTATGCATACAAAAAAGAAAGAATGCATTAAAAAAAAAGTTAACAGCAGGTTTATTTTACCTGCATCATCTGTATCCAAGCCAGTACGGTTTTTTGGCCTGCAAATCTCTAGAAGAAAGAGGAAGTAAAGTGAGTGTTTAACTACCTCAGTCTTTCTAAGCACTACCCAGGAGGTCTGCTTTTGTTGGACTCTCCACGAAACACTGTAGGAATCAGCACAGCTAGAGGATCTCAACAGCCACCATGGTCACTGGTAGAGGGCCCTCTTGTGGACCCAGCCAGCTAGACCACCTACAGATTCCACCAACAAATCCACCCAGAATGTTGGCCAGACTCACTGATGAAGTTTTCCTTGCCAAAAACAGTCCATAAAGACTGAAAAAAGGTGACTGCTTCTTCAAATGCATAGACATGAACACAAAGGTACAAGGATCATGAAGAGTCATGGAAATGTGACACCACAAAAGGAACAAAATTAAGCTCCAACAATCAATCTTTAAAAAAATGGAGATCTTGGGGACACCTGGGTGGACCAGTCAGTTAAGCATCCGACTTTGGCTCAGGTCATAATCTCACGGTTTATGAGTTCCTGTGACAGGTTCTGTGCTGGCAGCTAAGAGCCTGGAGACTGCCTCAGATTCTGTGTCTCCTTCTCTCTTTGCTCCTCCCCTGTTCATGCTCTCTCTCTCTCTCTCTCTCTCTCTCTCAAAACAAAAACAAAAACAAAACATTAAAAACAATTTAAAAAAATGGAAATCTTGGGGTGACTGGGTGGCTCAGTCAGGCATCCAACTTTGGCTCAGGTCATGAGCTTGCAGTTTGTGAGTTCAAGCCCCATGTCATAATCTGTGCTGACAGCTCAGAGCCTGGAGCCTGCTTCAGATACTGTGTCTCCCTCTCTCTCTCTGCCCCTCCCCTGCTCATGCTCTGTCTCTCAAAAATAAATAAACATTAAAAAAGTGGAGCTTTATAATATCCCAAGATATGGAATAAAGCTAAGTATCTGTCATTAGATAAATGGATAAAGAAAATGCTATATGCATATAATGGAATATTATTCAGCCTTAAAAAGGAAGGAAATCCTGTCATTTGTGACAACCTAGATATACCAGGAGTACATTATGCTAAGTGAAATAAACCAGGAAAGGAAGACAAATAATGCATGATCTCACTTATTTGTGTAATCTAAAAAAAGTTGAACTAATCAAAACAGAGAGTAGAATGATGATTACCAGGGCTAGGGAGTGGAGTGGTAGGAGAGATGAAGAGATGCTGTTCAAAGAGTGCAAAGTTTTAGCTGCAGTGGATGGATAAATCAAGAATCTAATGTATAGCATGATGACTATATTTAATAATACTGTACTGAGTAATGGAAATATATTAAGAGAGTATATTTCATCTGTTCTCAGCATACACAAAAATGGCAAATATGTGAGATGATATGTTAATTAGATGGACTACAGTAATTATCTCACTATTGATATATATATGTATATATATATATTTAAAAAAGAAAAGAAATGAAAATCTATGAACTGATTGACAGAATTCAAAATGATTATTTTGAAACTCAGAGAACTACAAGTGAACACAGATACACAACTAACACAAAATCAGGGAAACAAAATATGAAAAAAATGAGAAGTTCAACAAAAAGGACAACCATTAAAAACCATTAAAAAAATCTGGAGGTGGGGCGCCTGGGTGGCTCGGTCGATTAAGCATCCGACTTTGGCTCAGGTCATGATCTCACGGTCTGTGAGTTCGAGCCCCGCGTCGGGCTCTGTGCTGACAGCTCAGAGCCTGGAGCCCGTTTCAGATTCTGTATCTCCCTCTCTCTCTGCCCCTCCCCTGTTCATGCTCTGTCTCTCTGTCTCAAAAATAAATAAACGTTAAAAAAAAAAATTTTTAAAAATCTGGAGGTGAAGAATGCTACTGAAAAATTCAATAGAGGGCTTCAATGGCAGACTCAACCAAGCAGAGAAAAGAATCAGTGAACTCGAAGACAGGTCATTTGAAATTATCCAGTCAGAAGAACAAAAAGAAAAAAAATGAGGAGAGAGAATAATAAATACTACTGTTGCTATTAAGATACTTCTTCTATACTTAGTAAATGAAAGTTATACAATGACTATCGATTTAATGGAGACACCTTTACAAAGCTTACTGTAATTTCATATACAGAAGTATGGCTCAAATTGATTACTGAAGTAGTGACAGTTGTATTCAAAAATATCATGCCAACAATTGACTCTTTGTGAAATATCAGACTGATCTCATGGATTTACGTTTCATATATAGAAAACTTGTACGTTATGTAGTATATGCAGAGAGATTACAAGTTTAGGCCAACAACAAAGTTAGAGGGCAGAGTATTCTGAATTGCCCTCACTTCTGACACCAACTACAGACTCAGATGGTTCCCTAAACCACCCTCAGATTTGATAATTCACTAGAAAGACTCACAGAACTCACTGAGATATCTTATACTCACAACTGAAATTTATTACAGGGAAAAGATACAGATGAAGGTCAGCCAGAAGAAGAGATTCATAGATCACAGTCTAGAAGGATTCAGATGTGAACCTTTCATTGTCCTCCACTACCGGAGTTAGGATGCATTACTCCTCCAGCATTGACGGGTGATAATATTCATGGATTATTGACAACCAGAGACTCACTGAAGCTTCAACGTCCAGAGTTTTTATTAAAGTTCCATTATTAGACATGATTGATAAATTGATTGATTTCCCACATGGCTGATTTCAGTCTCTAAGATGATTCATACCACATAAACCAAAGCCCCTACACAAAGTCACATTGTTAAAACTATTCAGTATGACCCAGAGTCCTCAAGTAAAGCAAGATATGCCTATCATGCACAGCATTCCAGGGACCAAGAGCTTACCTCCTAGAAGGTGATGGCAAAGGCAAGAACTCTCTTTGGACAACTGTAAACACTTTGCTATACAAATGACATATAATTTTTCAAATTTGAATATTAACTCACTAGTTATTAATATCACATATACCACTTCTGATTAGATCCATATAAAAGAAAATAATACATTTTTTATTTTTTTTATTTTTAAAAACATTTATTTATTTTTGAGAGAAACAGACAGACAGAGTGCAAGTGGGAGAGGCACAGAGAGAGAAGGAGACACAATCCAAAGCAGGCTCCAGACTCTGAGCTGTCAGCACAGAGCACAATGCAGGGCTTGAACTCATGGACCATGAGACCATGACTTGATCTGAAGTCACTCAGACACTTAACCGACTGAGCCACCCAGGTGCCCCAAAAATGTTTTAATTTTAATCTTTGTAGTTTTTTTTTCTGTTTCTAGTATGTGGTATATATCATTTATAACTAAAAGTAAAATGTATATATTAAAAATATTACCAGAATATTTTCTTCCTACTAGAACAAGACACTTCAGGAAAAATCCGAATCTTCTACTTATTTAAAATAACTATTCCTTTGATAGATTAAAAAAAATTCATTATAATAGGTATAGTATGTGTTGATAAATATACAGCTGCATTTTATTAGAAATTACTGTTAAGCCTATGGTGTTAGAAATTAAGTGTCCTTTTACTGTAGTTTTTACTTGTTTTGTTTTGCATTGTTTTTATTATTGATTTTAAAATGTTTTCAAGGTGTAAGAAGGTATCTTCTCCTTTTTTGCATGACTCTGAATTCTGGAATATTCTTTTTTAAACTCCTAGATCATATTTCTAAAGTATCTCTACATTGTACCTTTATAAATAAATTCTCTTGGATTTGTTGGTCTTTTTTCTTGATGTAGCACCCCTGACATGACTTGAAATTTAGAGGTGGAGGTTGAAATATTCAGCCATAAAATCTTGTTTCTCTCTTTTGCAGTTCTAAGGAAAAAAAAAAAAATAGTGGATGGCTTTCTGTGACATTTGCCATCAATTAAAAGAGTTAAGCTTAAAAACTCCACTGCTGGGACATCTGTTCATTTTCTTCAATTTAATTTTGCCTAAAACCCGTTTGTCACCAGCTAAGAGACCCTTCCTTATAAAAAAATCTTATGACTCAAACTGCAAAATTGCCCCTCAGACGAAGCTAAGAGAGGGGGTTATTATCACCTCTCCTCTGAAAGTTTCCTAATTTCATTAACAGATAAACTACTTGGGCAAGTCAGATATAAATTCACATTCTTCTTTTTGAATCAGAGTTTTTATGGCCAGGTTGTGTTACTTGTCCCTTTTGCCCCACCCTAGAAGCACATCACGTAAGGGTGGGAGCTGGGTTCCTTTCTCTTTGTGCTTCATCAGGTAAGAGTAGGGCTGCTAGTATGACACCCTTGCATGGTTCTTTATTTCCTCAGGATTTAAGTACTATTTGCTTCATGTTTGCACTAATGGAGCCTCCCAAGCAATTGAGACTTGATGGAGTCTAATGAGGGCAGGGATGCTATCATTGTCCTTATTAATGTTTTGTAACTGATTTGGACTAAACTGCTGTGTACACTTTTGAAATTAATGATTCCAATCAAGTAAAAATTGACCAAGTTCTTAAGGTCAGTCAATAAAGCAGTCAGTGATTCATTAAAATCGTGCTCATCATTAGGACAGACGAGTGTGTAAGAGGCAAGAGAGAAGAGAGTGGATATCAGTGGCTTCCTGCCAAGTGGTGGGTTGCAGGTCAGCAGCTTATGCTTTTTAATATTAAAAAAAAAAACAACTTTATGTTAACATAGGACATTTATCGGCGTTACCTTGAAACCCCTGACAAAACATGAGATGTTAATCCATACCAAGTAGAGGAGATTTTTCTTAAGAAAAAAAAAAAAAAGCTATTATTTCATGTCAAGCTGATGATCATTTTGGCTGAACCTGCGGATACAGATCTCCACCAACTCCCTCTTTCACTCCTCGGCAAAAAAATAAATAAATAAAAAGGCGTGTCATCAGCTTGATTGCAATTTCATTACTGCCTACACTGAAGTAACATTCACCTGGTGGCAGAACCCATTTAATAATTGACTGCATGTTCTCTGGAGCTTCTGACATGCACAAGTAAACACTAATTGTTTGGTCTCCGACTGGTTCCCTTCAGGCTCTGGGAGTACAAGGTCTCCCCGATTAGCTTCCTATTTACCTTGGCAATTTCACCTCCGGCAAATGCAGTGTACAAAAATGTGAGCGTGACTGTCTACATTTGAAAAATATCTATAAACTTCCATTAAGACCTCCTGCAAAAGGAGAGGCGGGCATCCACATCATAAAGAACAAAATCAATTATGGAAAATCAAATGTTCTTCCCCTATGGCTGGGTGATATCAACAACTTGCAGAACAGATGTTTTGCACCTGGTAATCGGCAGAACACGGGGACACCAGGAAGCACGTAAACTTTCCAGCTTGACTCATTTTAAAGGCCGACTCACTGGGTGTTGTATGGGAACCAAGCTGACAATAAATTTCATATTAAAAAAATAAAATAAGATAAAAAAAATAAGGTCCAAGAATGCATGGAAAAAAAAAAGTCATCTCAGAGTTCTCTCTTCTTTTACAGAGGTCTCCTTACAGTGAAGATGCTTACTGCCTGCACCATATGATGGAAAACAGTTAACTCACTTTAAAAGTTTATGATGACCACTAAATCAGGAAGCATGGAAAGGCCAGCAATGAGAACAAAATTGAGACTATTTTATTTTTTTACATCAGCTTATACTGAATTATTTTGTTGTTCCAAACTGGATTTGCAAGCTGTTTCAAATAATTTGTCTTGTGATTGGGGTAGAGATATTGCTTTGAAACCTGGGGGGAAAGAAACAATTCTAGTTGTAGCAAATACATTCTGAAAGTTAAATATTTAATAAAATCAGTATCTATAATTCTCAGGCATCCGTGGGAACAAAGGGACGAAGGGCATGAGTAGAGTCTAATAGTGGTAGCTCCAAATCTTCGGTGTATTATTTAGCCATGAAATGCCAGATCCCATGACATTTCTGGCAGTTAGATTTACTTAACACTTATTACTGGTTTAGGTAAAGTTTAAAATAAGTCCCCTGCCCTGAACCCATCATCGCTACCAACTGAGAAGGGATCGATCCAAGTACATTCTGAGAAGCATGCAGCACAACCAGCAGGGCTGAAATAATTTTCAAGTTGTCCTCAACAAAATGAATAATTTACTTGCAAATAAGTGAGTCAGCAGCGTTGAATCATTTAAATATCAACCAAAATGTAAGGCACATTCATTTAAAATCGTTTAAAACTCCCCCTTTGTGTGTATAAGATTTTGAAACAATTAAGTGAAAATATCTGGAAATGACTGCAAAATACCTTAACATATATTACATTTCAGCGTCCCGTTTTGGACACCACCAGTGAGAATATAAACTAGATGGCAACTGGACAATCAAAAGGCTTTAAAATATGCACCAATTTTACCCCAAACTTCTACTTTGAGAAATAAACACTAAGGACATGAAAAATGTGCATAAAAATATGCCCAACAAAGTAGAGTTTACAATAGCCAAAAAAACTGGAAACAATTTAGATGCTAGTGAACTGGTAAAATATATATGTAGGTGGTAACCTCCTTGGACCAGAGCACAGTAATGCTGGATCCCACCAGAGGCCCACGCTCGGTCCTAAGATGACAGCGAGCAAAAGAATGATGGGATCTTCAGGCAAAGCTTCTCTTGTACACGTGGAACCTATTCAGCAATGTTGCCAATGTCCTGATGTGACCTGAACTCCTCCTGCCCTGCAGGACCTTCGACCTGCCTATCAGCTTTCTAGAGGGCTGTCTGTTCAAGCCCCTTCAGTGACATTCGTAACCAGGATCTACCGTCCCAGTGTGGGCAACAGCGGAGAGGCTTGCCTGCCCATCACCAGCAATGATAACTGGAAGCCTTACCTCCAAGTCTTGGAGGCCTCAACCGGCTGGTAAATAGACCAGACCTGGGGCAATCCATTTGGGTGGAACTCGTTGACCTGCTGACACAGGACCCAGAACTGTCAACAGGGAGGCCAGAGAGTTCACCCTCAAGTATGGAGTGGGCCAGTCCTCCTAACTCTGGTTCTGACCCATCTCTGCATGGGATCCTCTCTGCGTAATGGATGGACATATCTCACTGACTGGGGTTCAGAGACACTCTGTGCCCCCTTCCCTGCACATTTGTTCCATTTTTTCCTTCTTAGGTTATTAGGTGTGTGTGTGTGTGTGTGTGTGTGTGTGTGTGTGTGTGTGTCTGACTTGTGTGGATGCACTCTCCAGTTCACCTGACCACAGGCGTGCTTTGCCCACTCCCTTTCTCTGCCCCAGAGGCAGGGGAGCTGAGGTTTGTGGGATTACAGGCCAGCTGTCCAGGGTGCAATGACTTGGAAATCCTGGTCCTACTAATTGTTCCATCTTAGAGACACAGGTCACCTCCTAGGCCATCTGGCCAGAAATGAATCCGGAAACCAACTGGAATTACCCTAAAGCCCAGGCACCAGGGAGCAAAGACGCGGGGAGTATGGGTGGGAGACAGGGCACTTGGAGGGAATCATATCTACGATGGAGTGATTGAAATTAGCCAGGCTACTGATAGATACTGCATGTCGAGATTTAGGTGCTAATCTGATGAGTCACAAAATGAAGAATATAATCTCCATCCTGGAAATCTGACTACACGGTTTTAAGACCACTTGCAACCCCATTAGTTTGCCAGTTCCTGGGGGCCAAGCTTCAGGCTGGGAGTGTCTCCTGCGGCTTCCAGTCCAGGGGTGGGGCACGAGAACTATATGTTTGTTCATCCATTGAAGTCACCGATGAGGGGTGCCTAGGTGTCTCAGTTGTTTGAGCATGTGACTTCATCTCAGGTCATGATCTTGTGGTTTGGAGGTTTGAGTCCCACATTAAGCCCTGTGCTGACAGCTCAGAGCCTGGAGCCTGCTTCGGATTCTGTGTCTCCCTCTCTCTGCTTCTCCCCCACTCATGCTCTGTCTCTCTGTCTCTCTCTCAAAAATAAATAAACATTAAAAAATAATAAAGTCACAGATGAAAAAAATATGTGGTAACCTCCTATGTGGCTGATATTACTAATAACTACAATTAACATTATTGAGGTTTTACCATGTATCAGACACTACTCTAAGCAATTTACATGAATTAACTCAAATTCCCGTAGCTTTACATTAATTCCTCCATTTTATTTTTAGAATTATTATTCTTATTTTACAGATGGGAAAACAGAGTCACAGAGGTTAACCAACTTATTTTGTCTCATAACAATAATAGAAGGTAAAGCAGGTTATGAACTCAGGTTTGTGCTGTTAACCCCTACACTCAAAACCATTAAAAATACCAAGACAAATATCGGCATAAGACGATGGTCACAACATTTTCTAGTCTAAAGCAAAAGCGGTGTTCATAATTTTTATAGATAGTTTTATATATAATACATATAATTATATACTTACTTTTTCTAACTATTATGTAAAAATTTAATTTCAAACACGTGTGTTTGTTCTGAACCAAAGTAGTTTGCTTTATGATAATCTATTACACATAATTTTATGCATACACACATCATCCATGTACACACATTCATAGAAGTATGTGACATGATTTCATACATACTTTGAGTGATGATAAAAAATTAATGAAGGTTTCATGTTTTTTATGTGGATCTGTAGTCTTGATTTATTAGAACGTAAAACAATATACACTGTCAAACTGAACAGGCACCCTTTCCATCTTTCTTCTATATTCTTTGCAACTATTTGGATAATATGCATATACAGTAAAAAGAGATGCACTGAGATATTGGAAAATCATAGTAAGAATTTAAAGATGACTACCTAGGGGCACCTGGGTGGCTTAGTCGGTTAAGCATCCGACTTCAGCTCAGGTAATGATCTCACAGTTCGTGAGTTCGAGCCCCACATAGGGCTCTCTGCTATCGGTGCAGAGCTCACCTTGGGTCTCTATCCCCCTCTCTCTCTGCCTCTCCCACACTGGTTCTCTCTCTCTCTCTCTCTCTCTCTCTCTGTGTCTCTCTCTCAAAAAATAAATTAATTAAAAATAGATAGTGTTGACAACCTAGAACCCTTTTGAGATAAAGCCTGGTTTATTTAATCCCTCAGAGTCTAGAGGATTTATGGCTAGAATCATAATTTAACAAATGAACAGAGAATGGATCAATTTCTCAAAGACAGACTCTAAATAATAAAGTTTACAAGTTCATTAGAATAAACCAGAAATCTAAATTTAGAATAAGAAAAAAAAACGTTCAAGGAGAAATCATATGTATGTGCATATGCTGGCATATGCATGCACATATTAATATATTGGTATATATATTATCTATATTTATTTATGCATATAGCATGCATATATGATCACTTTTCCATACACAAAGACATGCTTATATCTTCTTTTGCTATAGAATGGCGACATGTGATGTCAAGTTATAATCAGTTGGCTTCTTAGTTTTAGAGTAAAACTTTACTTTGCATAGCAAGGAACTCTGGCCCAGCCTGTGAAGGAATTATAGTTAACATGTACCTTTGAATACATGCCTTTAAAAATGTGTTCTTCCCAGAGAACCTGGGTGGCTCAGTCAGTTAGGCATCTGACTTCAGCTCAGGTCACGATCTCATGGTTTGTGGGTTCGAACCCCACATGAGGCTCTGTGCTAACAGCCCCCAGCCTGGAGCCTGCTTCGGATTCTGTGCCTCCCTCTTTCTCTGCCCCCTCCCCCACTCACACTCTGTCTCTCTCAAAAATGAATAAACATTAAAAAAAATTTAAAAATTTGTTCTTCCCACACTGATAAAGCATGGGAGATAAGAGAGCTGGCAGGAAGTAATGGCATATGCTTTCTACAACTATCCTGATAATTTAAAAAAACTATCTTCCTCTATTTTCCAATGAAAACATAAAGCAAGAGTATAATCGAGGGCAGAGATCAAAATCGCTGTGACCAGAGGTCTTCCTTGATGTACCTCCCTTGAGAGGATACTCAGGTAAGTAGCAGTAGGGGGAATGTACAGCAAAACGCTCGATGGCCGGATATTGAGACTCCTGAGTAAAGGAAGCCCAGAGTCTTTTGGAACCATCTGCTTTTTCCCCATGATAGTGGCCTCTGTGGCGTTCAGATAAAGTCTGCATTTCATTTTCCAAGGTTAGAACATCATGAATCTCATTTCATTGGTTGCAAGCTGTGAGTACTTCAGCTGGGCTGTGTCGGTCAGCTGTTGAGCGCTGGCTGTAGCAGCAGTAAATGTTATAGCAGCAATTGTCTCAAACGCTACTGCTCTGGTTATCTATTGCTGCATGGCAAACTACCACCAAACTTCGTGCTGTAAAACAAGAACAGTTTTATTATGCTCATGGATTCTGTGGGTCAGGAATTTGAACAGATCCCAGCAGGTATGACTTAGCTCCCAGATTGCATTTTCCAAAAATAACTGGACTGTGTCTCCTATCTTGAATGTTTTCTGCAAAGTGACCTTGCTATGTCCCCATCAAGATGTGGAGCCCAATTCTTATCACATGCATTTGGGCTGGCCTTAAGGGACTCGGAGGTAGAAGTGATGTCGTGTACCCTTGGAAGCTAGGTCAGTAAAGGCCACACAGCTCCTGTCTGGTTCTCATGGAACATTCGTTCTCTGAACATTGCCCCTTAGAAGGCTTCGTCTCGGGACCTGTTTGCTCTGCCGTGACCAGGCCAGGTGGGGGAGCCTCATGTCACAGCTCTGTTTGATAGCCACGCTTCATCTCCTACCTTTTCTTCTTCTGTCTTATACTCTGGCTAAAGAGAAATTTAGTTACTAGAGAAAAGCTGTTTGGGCCCAGCCACCATGTTACCGTGGAAGAGGTTTTGTATTGTAATTCAGACAAGGAAAGGGGGAAATGCCCTTTTCATCGAATGAAGGGAGAGTTACTCTTTTGTCACAATGAGATAGGCATTATGTTACCAGGAGGGATTTGTCACCCAGATCAATAAGGAAGGTGTTGGAATGAGACAATTAGTCCTCAGAGAATGAGGTCTGTTTTAGAATTGTAGCTGCCAGAAGATAAACTTAGCCACGCTGCAAGGAAGGAAGAGACGCTGGCCTTCCCACCATGCCTCATGCTGTCCCTCACTCCTCTGGTAGACGAAGCTCATCTTGCTGTCTCTGGGAGAACCAACAGACTGGATGGACACCCCAGGCTTCATAACCTCACAGCTGAAGGGAGAAGTAGATTCAAGAGGCTGAAATAGTAATACAAATGGGAAGGGCCTGAGGGAAAGTGAGATGTGATTATGTCACCCGGAGGAGTTAGCAGAACCTAGGAAAGGCATGGAACAAAGAAGGAAAACTGTAATAAGAAAGAGCAAAGGGAGTGAGGAGGGACTGAGGGGGCAAAGAAGAGGATGCACATGGGCCAGCACTTTCCAGGCTTCGGCCATGAGGCGTTGCTCCTAGCAAAAGAGATCTCCCAGCCCATGGGGTCAATTCCTCCATCCCCAGTATCTCCACTATTGCTCACTTGCAAATTTCCACAGGACTGGAAATATTCATTCTAGAAAAAATCAAGCAAACAATACAACTGCTTTGCCTTCTTCAAGTTTCCTTTCAAGGGAAAGTGAAAGGAAGCTGTATTTAAAGGAGATCTAGAATAAACTCCTCCTTAACAGACATAGAAACTTCACTAGCATCTCCTTATTGACTGGTGTAGACAATCCATCACCTGATGGTGGTCTACCTGTAGAATCATCTGGGTGGACTACAGCTGTGACTACCCTAGTCCCAGACTATAGCAACAACCAAATATATACCTATGTTAGAAATTTTTCACGACATCATGAAAAAGTTATAGGCTAAGAACGCCATTATCACTTATTATTTTGTGGGCAAAAAGGTATAGGCATTGAATACTGGATGTAAGAGTACTCTCTTCTTTTAGATATATCATATTACTAAGCAAATGAACAGGAGCTCTTTCTTTAGGTTGACTCTGTACCTCTGATTTCATCTATTGATGAATTGATTTTATTGGTTTTATTGGTTTATTGATTTTAATTGGTTTTATTGGTTAATGTGATATGCGTTTTATGTCCAAATTCCATATTGTTTTCTGGTGGCGGGCATAGTGGAATTTCTAATTCACATTTCCAAATCAACTCTGTGTGTGTGCAGAGAGAGAGGGAGTTAATGATGTACTTGTGTGGTCAGTAAGAATAAGAAAAAGGGAAACAGATCAAGCAGATACTGGAGGCAGGTCAGATGATAGAGCAGTATCAGATGTTCAGTTTGAAATCTTATGCATAAAAGCGAGTAGCAAGACAAGAAGTTGATTGATCACAAGCCTGAGAGCAAGACAAAAACAAAGGAGGTTCAAACGTGTAAAGAAATATGTATGGCATTGCAAACGGATCTAAAGAACCAAGTGAGGGGCGCCTGGGTGGCTCAGTCGGTTGAGCGTCCAACTTCGGCTCAGGTCACGATCTCGCGGTCTGTGAGTTCGAGCCCCGCGTCGGGCTCTGTGCTGACAGCTTAGAGCCTGGAGCCTGCTTCTGATTCTGTGTCTCCCTCTCTCTCTGCCCCTCCCCTGCTCATGCTCTGTCTCTCTCTGTCTCAAAAATAAATAAAAACGTTAAAAAAAATTAAAAAAAAAAATAAAGAACCAAGTGAAAAAAGATAAACCCATGGTAGGTCCAAGGTGCAAGGACAAGAAATCGAATGCCACTTATCTGCCTCCCAGAAGGCCTGAGCTGGCTTCCGTGGATACAGGAGAACACCTTCTGGGACAGCAAGTGAATGTAGTGGCCAAGTTGCGGAAGTATCAGATTTTTAGCTCTTTCGTCGTTATTTCCATTCAGTTTGTAAAAATAAAAACCAAGACTCAGAATGGGTATTTAAAAATAAATTGTGATGAATAGGATTTGGTCTCTAATGCACACTCAAACCACAAAGGGATACAACAACTAATCTATGTGACTTGGTGAATGGCAAATAGCTTCTGAATCTCAGCCTTAAATTTCTCCAAGGTCTTGGGCCAGTGGGACAGCACGAATTTGTAAATGTTCTGTAATGTATTAAAATATATACCATTATGTTTTAGAAAAAAAATATTTAAGGCTCTATTCAGCCATAAATATTAGTATGGGATTTCAGTAAGAAACATTGAAAATGATTTTTTGATTTACTTTATATGCCCTGATGATTTCTAAAAGGTCATCTATCTTAACAATGCATTTTCATGTTTTTTCTTAATAGCATCCACAAGTGAAAGTTGAACTGAACTTTAAAGTTACAAGAAATATTGACATGTCTTTTATGATCCCAATAACTTTTTTGGTGTAATAGAGCCGTTATTAATCATGCTAAGCATTCTATCCTTTATAATGTAGATTTTCCTTTAATGTAACCATATATTGTAAGTTCAATTCATTTCATAAATCCCATGTTCAATTGAGCTATTTTTATTATTCACACTATTATTTTATAAATAATTCACATCCTTTTACTTTTTTCATTTTGAAAATTCTTCCATTTTATCTGAATTTTTAATTACAATGTTAAAAAGTCCATATTAAACTCTTAAAAGCTCTCTATTTTAGAGTGATGAGTACATTTTATTTTCTGTAATGGTTGAAAGTGTGAATTCTTATGCCGAGGTTAAACTTAAGGGGCGCCTGGGTGGCTCGCTCGGTTAAGTGTCCGACTTCGGCTCAGGTCATGATCTCGCGGTCCCTGAGTTCAAGCCCTGCGTCGGGCTCTGTGCTGACAGCTCGGAGCCTGGAGCCTGTTTCAGATTCTGTGTCTCCCTCTCTCTCTGCCCCTCCCCTGTTCATGCTCTCTGTCTCAAAAATAAATAAATGTTAAAAAAAAAAAAAAAAATTTTAAACTTGATGTTGTGTAAATGATCAGAAATGAGACTTCGGGCAAATTACCCTCTGAGTCGTAATTTCTTAATCTGTAAAATGAAAACAATAATCATACAGATTTATAGGATTATTTGTGACTAAAATTCAATAATCTATGTAAAACTTTTAGTACAGTGCATCAAAAATTGTAGGCACTCACTAAATGTATTTTTGAATATTAATAATTGGTTTTGTAAAGGAGAGAAAAGGTTGTGGTGGGAAGTGAATGTGCAAAGTTTGAGATTGTTGAAGAGAACGTGGAAGTAGAAAGTAGAATGCTTAGGTAAAAGGATAGTGGTAACTGACCCAGATAGGAGGGAACAAAGGGCTTATTTGCCATGCTACATACCTCATCCATGGGGCAACATAAAGCCCTTTGAGAACTTTAAGCAAGACTATAAAAGATCAGATTTACATTTAAGATGGCTAAATTAGCAATATAATGGAAGCCAGCTTACCTTCAGATTACAGAAAGTGACATGATTTAGGATAATAACATTGGTATCTAATAGAAGACCATGGAAAGTATAATAAGTCACTGGCAAAAGGAATAGATAAGTCAATGGTTAAGAAGAAATCAAAATAGAATTCAAGCATAAGAAATAATGGTAATGAGAGAAAATAGGCAATTGAGAATCATTTTAAAGGATTCAGTTTGAGTGATTGGTTAGCTAGTGGTGATGTCAGGAAGAATTGTAACATAAAAGTATAACTAAGATCTTTGGAGCCAGAAAGAATGGGCTTCGAGTGTTACTTTACAATTTATAAGACTGTTTCTTTGGATGAGCTTCTTAACTTCTCAGCTTTTTTCTAGATTCACCATAGAGAAGACCTTAAAGAGAAAATCTGTAGAAGAGACAATGCGTTGTCACAAATATAGTAGTTGATAAAATCTGAATATACTTTTCCAATAACTGAGGGAAGGAATGGATGATAATATTTAAGAGAATACAAAAGAAGAGATAGCATTTTTGAAAAAAAAAAAGCAGTTCAATTCTAGGTATTTTAAATTTGAATAATTTATCTAAAAGCCACAAAAACATGGTGTTTTTATTAGAAAATCTAGGATTTGAAACTCAGAAGAGGGATCGGTTCTGAAGTTATATTAATTTGAGACCCATGGAGGTTAGAAGTGGATGGATCCATGGGTTTTTATTCATTCCAAAACAGTTGTAAAAAACACTGCAATGCCAAGAATCTTAAATCAAGTAAGTCGAACTGTTACCTTAGAACTAAATAATTAAACCAATATATAAATGATCCAATCAGGGAAATGCAAAAACTATCCAAAAGAGGTTCCATGTTTCCCCAAGTCTTTCTAAAGAAAGAAAGAGGTGCTGGATTAGTGAACAACTGGAAATACAGAAAGAGGAGAGTATGGGGCCCTAGGAGGTTCCCAGCCAACTATTATCCTAGGAAGCTACATCTTGGTCCAAATATTTTCCTTATTTCAGGCAGGCATATCTCTATCGTGTAGACAAATGTAGCATCTTTAACTGGTGATACTAAATAAAATGAAAACTAATCCTTCTCTTCTGGATGTTGTCTCAGTAAGCAAACTGCCTATTTAAACTTCACTCCCCATCTATCACATCTACAAGGGGAAAATGCACTGGTTAGAGAACGCCATCTACCCCTCTCTCTTTGCAATTTATAATTTTCAATGTAAATCGAGATATTGTTACTCTAGCCTTTATACTTTAGTCTTTGGGAGAGAAGTTAATAAGTCTGCCAATTTGGAATGATAGATCCTCTCTGGAGTGATGACACATCAGGCTTCTTAGCCCAAAAACTGTATAGCCTGAGGTTGGACTGTGGTAAATTCACCTGGGAAATGTTACTCTGTAGGGTTTTCTTTGGGAGCTAGTCAGTCTTATCCAGGCATCGCTAGATAAACTAAACTAAATGAGGAGATCTCTAAATTCTCTATAGAAGGAGAAAAGCTTGAAAATGCTATTATTTAAGAAAAGAAAAAATCAGGAGGGAATAGAAGTGAATGTAAAGTTTAAGAACAAGGGTGTATTCAAAAGAGTTCAAATAAGATGAGAATTCAAATGCAGAAGTACAGCACATTTGGAAGGTTGTATGTCACCACAGATGTTAACTATGATAATGTTAATGTAAATGCAATTCAGAAAAATGGGCATCATTAAATGAATATTGAAAAAAAAATCATGGTATTTGCTCTCAAGAAGTTTCATACATCTAGGACAAGTCTTTCTCTATATATAACAATTAATGAAACCTGGTGAGTGGTTAGTCATATATAATAAAAGAATTAGTGCCTTTAGAAATAGGAGAAACCTGTGTCCAGTTTATTTATAGACCATAAAAATGAATTTAGGTCACAACAGCTTAGACAAAATGGTACAAATATATTTGGGAAGCCTTAACTTTTGTAGACAAAAGTTGTATTTACTGCTATGGAGGAAGATTAAAATAAAATAGGTTTCATTTATTTATTTACTTACTTAATAAAACCTATTTTATTTTAATCCTTGTTATTTTAATCCAAATTTAATCCAAATTTCTTATATTTTTTGCTAAGAGTGAGAATAGACTGGCAAAAGTCCACCACTCTCCTAATAGATTCCAGAGCAAGTAAATGTTACAGTGTTCATTTGAAAACGCTTTTTAGGGGCGCCTGGGTGGCTCAGTCGGTTAAGTGGCCGACTTCAGCTCAGGCCACGATCTCGCGGTCCATGAGTTCGAGCCCCGCGTCGGGCTCTGGGCTGACGGCTCAGAGCCTGGAGCCTGCTTCCGACTCTGTGTCTCCCTCTCTCTCTGCCCCTCCCCCATTCATGCTCTGTCTCTCTCTGTCTCAAAAATAAATAAAACATTAAAAAAAATTAAAAAAAAAAAAAGAAATGCTTTTTATTACATCAATATAATATGAGTTGGATAAAGATTGTTGTAAAATGTAAGAAGGCTGTTAGCAGTTGTATCAAGAATTAAAATACTGGGGCGCCTAGGTGGCTCAGACAGTTAAGCATCGGACTTCAGCTCGCGTCATGATCTCAAGGTTCCTGGGTTCAAGCTCCCAGTCAGGCTCTGTGCTGATAGCTCAGAGCCTGGAGCCTGCTTCAGATTCTGTGTCTACCTCCCTCTCTCTGCCCTTCCCCTGCTCATGCTCTCTCTCTCTCTCTCAAAAATAAATAAACATTAAAAATTTTTAAGGAAAATAATTAAAATACTATTTTTAAAGCAAAATTTCATTTTAAATCATGCATGGCTCTTTCACAACTATCATAAATGTTTCTGTATGGGGAAGACAATTTGATGGTATTTGCATCTTAAAACTTTGTTAATTTAAATGTATTATATTTTGTCTTTCTTGTCAAATTTACATAAATTTATTCTTATTTGATTGCCTGCTCTGGAGGCTACCTAAATAATTAATTAAGCTCCATCTGATAGTGAATCAAGTGGGTTACAGTTTTTATATTTCTGTGTGATTCTGTGTACGTTGATTTGCTTAGACAGATTGAGATTTTCTCCATAGTTAATATACAAATATTCTGTGTTTATTTTTATAATGCTATATATTATAGACTGCCTAGATATTGAAGAATTTTATGATCCAGTTGCCTGTATTGGTGGTTATATATACTGCATAGTTCTACTTATTTAGTTCTGATATGGATTTGGAATAAATAAGACCGCCAACACCACCTTTAATCATCTAGAGGATATTTAGATAGTAACGATCTAGATAGTGTATTAGTCACAGTCTCCATAAACAGAATCAATAAGATGCATAAATATATAGAAAGATTTATTGAAGGAATTGACTCATGTGTTCTGTTAAGGCCTTCAAATGATTGGAGGAAGCCCAACACATCACGGAGAGTAATCTGCTTCAATTCAGTCAACCAATTTAAATGTTAATGTCATTCTTAAATATCCTCATAGACACATCTAGAATAACGTTTGGCCAAATGTCTGAACACCCAATGCTCCAGTCAAGTTGATACGTAAAAGCCACCATCGCAGATAGTAGTCTCTTTATTGTTTCTAAAGTAGCATATTACTTTGGATATTAGTAAGACTGTAAATGATCTTTTATCTCTGATTGATATTAGATTCTCAAACCATGTGCTGCTTCTGTCTTTTGACAAACGATACCCTGCCATCATGATGAGGCTATTAGAATTATTTCAAGTTATTTTCGTGAAAATGACAGTAATACCTTTTAAAAAATTACCATTATTTATGAAGTGTTCACATGTAGCAAAGGAAAAAGATTTGTTTTATAGTACTTATTCCAAAAAGGAGATATAGGACTCTACAGATTGAATTTATTAGGGGGATGATTTTAACTCAGTGTAGGCAACTGCCATCTAAAACTAGATACAAGCAGCAAGGGAGACATTTATCAAGAATTATAGAAACCTGGTCATGGGGCTTAAATGTACATGGGGGACCACGCACCAATGTCTGTTTTTGGAACTGCTTCCAGGGCCAGGTAGGATGTTGTTCTTTACCACATCACTTTCTACTCTTCTAACAATGGTAAGATTAAATATCTGAAAGACAGATTTCTAGTATCTGATTTCAAATTTATAAAACACAAATCCTAGCTTTTGGGCAAAGAGCAAATCAGATATTAAGTGAACTATTTTTAAGATTACAAAACTGGAATTTGGTATGCCATCACAATAACAAACAGCAACACCTAATTTCCGGAGTGTCCTTATGGGCCGTGTCTCTCTGAAGCATCTTACATACTCAGCAAACTTTGCAATATTTCCTTGAGGTAGGAATGATCAGCCCCATTTTAAAATGAGTAAATGAAGTCTCACAGGTACTATGTAAAGTATCCAAAGTCACAAATTCACATAGGCAAAACGTACTGGTGGTGCAGTGTTATATGAAATTGGACAAACCTCTTAGCAATACTTGGAGAAAATCATTTTACAATCGATGAAGTTTAGTTATCAAGGGCATCAGGTCTTATTTTGTGCAGACCCTTACAGAATATCCATTAGTGGTCTTCCGAGTTTCATTCATGTCTCTGAAACTTTTGGGGAAAATTATGCTTTGTGTGTGCATTTGTGCTTCTCTCAGGAGAGATTGCATATATTTTTGCAGATTTATCCTCAGGGCCTTGGATCTGCACAAAATTGAAAGCCACGGAATTCTGTTAAAATGTGTTCATTTGGCAGAAGAGGCAACGAACACCTGAAGTGGTTACAGTACGTGACAACATTTAAAAACAGATCCAGACCTAGAAGAAACGGCCAACATCAGGATTGCAGTAGGGAAAATACAAGATGAGCCTGTAGTATTTTGTATCATCAGAAAATAAGAAGTAAAAAGATGTATTAAAAAATGGGTCATATTAAGGTCCACAGAGAGTAATCTGAAAGACCTCCCAATGGAAAAACTAGAACATTCTGAGCAACAAAATGAATAACACAGTATTGATTTATAGTTCAAAGTATACAGTAAATATTTGTGAATCTGTACTGATATAAATAAATAATTGAATTAATCAATGGGGGAGAACAGGAAATCTTCCGTAAAGAATTCCAAACAATACATAGAGAAACTCTCTCCTCCTGAGAGGTGAAATATAATTCCTTGCCTCTTAATTATAGGCTAGACTTAATTACTCACTTTGAAAGAACAGAGTATACAAAGGGAAAAATAGTGACTGGGATAGAGAAAATGGCAAACACTGCCTTAACCAAGTGATCAAGGTTAACATCACCAGTAATAAGTTACATTGATGTCACATCCCTTCTAATACAATGTGAGGAGAAAGGCACACACAGCATCTTGGCGGTAATTTTCCCCCAAAATCCATAACTCCAATGTAATAAAAGAAATAGACAAACATAAATTGAAGAACATTCTACAAAATACCTCTCAATACTCTTCAAACTCACAAGGTCATAAAAAAATCAAGAAAGACTGAGAAACTATAGTAGTTCCAAGGAAACTGGGACACTAAATGGAATGTGGCATCCTATATTGAACACTGGAGCGAAAAACAGCATGAATGGAAAAAAAATTGTTGAAATCTGAATAAAGTCTGTAGAATAGTAGTAATAATGTACCAATGTTAATTTCTTAATTTGGCAAGTGGCTATAGTAATGTAAGATAATTTAAGGAATTTTTAAAATTAATTTATCTATTTTAAGAGAGAGTGTGAGCAGGGGAGGAACAGAGAGAGAGAGAGAGAAAGAGAGAGAGAGAGAGAGAGAGAGAGAATCCCAAGTAGGCTCCATGCTGCCAGCACAGACCCTGATGCAGGGTCTCACGAACTGTGAGATCATGACCTGAACCAAATTCAAGAGTCAGATGGTTAACCAACTGAGTCACCCAAGCACCACAATATAAGGAGATGTTGAAGGGTATATGAAAATTCGGTTTACTATCTTTGGCTAAATTTTTTTCTGTTAACCTGAAATATTTCCAAAAAGAAATAAAAAATACAAAGCCAGAAGTTCAACCCATATCGATGGTATTTTGCTCCTATATTCTACCCGCCACACCAAATTGAATCTATTAAAATATATAACATGAATAAATATATTTAAAATGGATGTCTATTCTCAGCTTCTCTCTGAGTTCATAAAGCAATCTGAGAAGTGCTATTCTTATTGGCAGAAACGGTCATGGGTATGATAAAACATACACTGGTTACAATGCAAATCTCCAAATGTACGGCTTTTTACCAACACTACTGAATAATAATAAAAGGATATCTGCAGAAAATCTCTTTGATAAATTCTACTTCAGTGCTTCTTTTTCCCTTTTATATCACAAAAGTTTTATGATGACAGATTACTTGTTTATATGCCATGAAAAGATGCACTGTTTACATCACCTAAATAATAATGCCATGTCATTAAAAATAAATGAAGTTTAGTTCTTATGATTCTCATTTGCTGGATACAGCCATTGGCAAACACAGAGGATATGATCTAGTAGTAACTGAGGGCATGAGTAGAGGACTAATTGGCTTTCAATGGGAGTCCATGGACAAGAACTGGCTATTCTGATTAAGTCAGTAATAATATATTTTTGAGGCACAGAGACTCAGTAAAATGAGATACGGTTCTATTAAACAGTGAGATACATAAATTGAACAATATACATTAGAAGGAAACTGCAGGCGGTATAAAATGTTTGAAAACATAGTTAATATTGTACAGTCATTAACTGAAACTCCTACAAACATTATTTGATACCACAGAAATGTGAAGTTTTCAGTCACATTGTTTTTAATTATTTAAAACGTATCAGATAGGAGCTGAAACAATTTCAGACATAGAAATTTTAGGGCTTATTATCACCCCTGAAGAAGTAAAGCAATGTTTCTTCCCAACATTTTTTATGAAGGGAAATGACAGGAAAAGCCTATTATCTTTATGGGTAAAAATATTTCTTCTTTGTCCCTGAATTTAGGATAAGCATGGAGAAGTTAGGTTATATAAACCTATTAAGTAGGTAATGTTTTTTGGTACACATCATTATCTTTTGCTATAAAATTCACAGCTGTTCTTCCAATCTGTATTCAGCAATAGTCTCAAACCATTTTTCAGGTGGAGAAAGAAGTCACTGGATAAGGATATTGTCGAGATCTGTAATCTAGAAATAGAAAATGATGTAACTTTTCATATTAAAGTAGATTTAGTAATTGCCTTTGCGTATTTCTAAAATAAAAACAAATGGATATTTCTCAATAAAAGAAAAAAATAAGTAATTTTTATATTAGATCTTTGTCAGCATTTGTCTGGAACTTGACATTTAGGCATTTCTGTCACTTTTTTATCCATTCCAGTCTTCTATTCTGTTTCTGCCATCCTGTGAAACTAGCCCAGCTTTACCTTTTTTCCTAACATTCTTAACTTCATAAACTATATCTTATCATAAATAATTTTAAAAGCTATTATTGTTTGCATAGGTGGTTTAATTATCCAAAAATTAATGAGGACACAAGAATATGAGAAGAGATCTTCTGGCCTATCTTCAAATCTCTAGACAAAATCGTACCTGAATAGCACTTGAATGATTTAGGACAGATGGTTGTTTCTTATTTCTCAGATAATCGCCATTTTTACATCTTTGATTATTCAACATATTTCATGAACTCCCAAGAATAGTGTTTTTTCCTTGACCAGAACGATTTCTAGCATAATATAATTTAAAAGTTAAGAATCATTCTAGATGATCCCAATAGCATTTGAAGACAGCTGTTTTCCATTACTCCCACTGTTGCTAATTGCAATTTTGAATCAGAAATTCTAGAAGATATTTATCTTTAATTTAACATTGACATTTTGTCATTAAAAAACTGTTTGCATAGTCCAAATGAGCCACAGTCCAAGTTACTATACACAAAATTATCATATACAAAGTACTGTAATAGCTAACTGAATTAGGGCCTGAGAATTAGCTTAATAATCACTTAATCATTAGCTTAAGTCAAAACTGAGAATCTTGATTTCCACTATGTAATTTGAACCCATAAAAAATCCATAGAGAACTAAGAAGCCAATTTTATTATGGGTTTAGGTATTCCATTTCCTACTGATTTTTAAAACATATATTCAGAACTTAGGCTCTGCATTTCCCCCTTGGTAGTTATTCAAGTAGTTCTTATTTCAAAGCATTTTATATATCAATAATACTTTTTAAATATAATTGATGTTTCTAATTAGAGAGTCATATTAAGACCAGTCATATATATAAAATGGATAAAACATTTCTATTAGTGCTTATTGATGAGTATCTCAGTGCCTTCTAAATGTAAAGCAGTATTTGTGTGCTACACTGGTAAATATAGTAGATAAAGCCCAAATCACACTTAAAGACTGTAAAAAATTAATGAAATATGCATAACTAACTATAACAAAAGTAAGCAGTGCACAATAAGCAATATTTTTTAAATGCTATACAGGCTCAAAGAAGATAGATATTGCATGAATTTGTGTGTGTATGCAAAATGTTTTGCATACATTTGTGTGGGGGGATCCCTTTCTATCAGAAAGGGATCAGATGAAGATATTCTTTAGAATCAGATCTTTTTTTTTATGTTTTTTTTTTAACGTTTATTTATTTTTGAGACAGAGAGAGACAGAGCATGAACGGGGGAGGGGCAGAGAGAGAGGGAGACACAGAACCAGAAGCAGGCTCCAGGCTCTGAGCCATCAGCCCAGAGCCCGACGCGGGGTTTGAACTCATGGACCGTGAGATCGTGACCTGAGCTGAAGTCGGAGGCTTAACCGACTGAGCCACCCAGGCGCCCCTAGAATTAGATCTTGGAAGGTCATTATGGATTTTAGAAATAATGGTTAGAGGAAGAGTCTTTTAGTGGTACAATAATCACAAAGCATTCATGATACATCACACCAGTAAGAGAATGGGTAAAAATCATACAATCATTTCAATACAAGCAGAAAAAGCATTTCACAACACACAACATTCATTTATGATTAAAAAAACCCCCACAAAGTAGGTTTAGAGGGACATACCTCGACATAATAAAGGCTTTATGTGAAACACCCATGGCTAACATCATATTCTACGGGGAAAAACAGAGAGCTTTTTCCCTAAGGTTAGGAGCAAGACAAAGCTGTCCACTCTCGGTGTGCCCGGTGGCTCAGTGGATTAAACGTTTGACTCTTGGTTTCAGCTCAGGTCATGATCTCATGGCTTCATGGGTTTGAGCCCTGCATCGGGCTCTGCAATGGCAGCATGGAGCCTGCTTGAAATTTTCACTCTCTTCTCTCTCTGCCCTTCCCCCACTCATGCTGTGTCTGTCCCTCTCAAAATAAATTAATTAATTAAAAAAAAAAGATGTCCACTCTCATCACTTTTATTCTACATAGTACTAGAAGTCCTCCCACAGCAATTATAAATAAATAAATAAATAAATAAATAAATAACTAGCATTGGTAAGAAAGAAGTGAAGTTTTCACTATTTGCAAATGACATGACGCTGTATACAAACAACCTTAAAGACTCCATGATAAAACTACTAGAATAATCAATGAATTTAGTAAGGTTGAAGAATACAAAATCAATATATGAAAATCTGTTGCATTTCTTTTTTTTTTTTTTTTTTAAGTTTTATTTATTTTTGAGACAGAGAGAGACAGAGCATGAACAGGGGAGGGTCAGCGAGAGGGAGACACAGAATCTGAAACAGGTTCCAGGCTCTGAGCTGTCACACAGAGCCCGACGCGGGGCTCGAAATCACCGACGGTGAGATCGTGACCTGAGCGGAAGTGGGCCGCTTAACCGACTGAGCCACCCAGGCGCCCCTACATTTCTATGCACTAGTAATGAAACAGCAAAAAGAGAAAATAAAAAAAAAATACCATTTGCACCTGCACTAAAAATAATAAAATAGCTAGCAAAAACTTAACCTAAGAGGTGAAAGACCTATACTCTAAACACTCTAAAACATTGATGAAAGAAATTGAAGAAGACAGAAAGAAATGGAAAGACATTCCATGCTCATGGATTGGAAGAAGAAATATTATTAAAATATCTATACTATCCAAAGCAATCTACAGATTTAATGTAATCCCCAGCAAAACACCAATAGCATTTTTCACAGAACTAGAACAAATAATCCTACAATTTGCAAGGAACCACAAAAGACCCCAGACAGCCAACGCAATCTTGAAAAAGAAAAGCACAACTGGAGGTATCACAATTCCTGACTTCAACTTATATTACAAAGCTGTAGTAATCAAAACAGCATGATGCCAGCACAAAACATAGACAAATAGATACATGGAAAAGAATAGAAAGCCCAGAAATTAGCCCATAGTTATATAGTCAATTAATCTATGACACAAGAGGCAAAAATATGCAATGGGGAAAAGTCTCCTCAACAAATGGTATTGGGAAAATGGGTCAGCTACATGCAAAATAATGATTATAGACCACTGTCTTACACCATGCAAAAAAAATTAACTCAAAATGGATTAGGGAGGGATCTAAATGTGAGAACTGACCATAAAAATCCTAGAAGAGATCACAGCAGTAATTTCTCTGACATTGGCCATAGCAACATCTTTCTAGATATGTCTTCTGAGGCAAGTCAAACAAAAGCGTAAATAAACAGGACTGCATCAGAATCAAAAAACACTGAGTGATATGTGGAGCTACTGAATTACTATATTGTAAGCTTGAAACTAATTTAACACAATTAACTACACTAGTAGTACAATTAAAAAATAAAGGAAGGGGCTTGTAGCCCAACTGAAAAATAAGGATAAAGATGTGTAAAAACAATAATTAAGTTGTGGTAGGTGGGGAACTTCAGGTAGCTTGGCCAGTTAGGAAGTTATTGTGGTTGTATCCGTTGGAAATAATGAAAGCTTTGAAAAAGGTTAGCACAAGTAAAAATAGATATAACACTACAAATGGCACAGATATCTTTCGAACTTCAAGGGAAAATATAGGAGAGAGAATATATCTTTTCAAATTTTGTTAGCAGAATAGAACTGCAAATCACATTGCTGTTTCAACATATACTTATGACTTCCAAAACTGTAACCTCAATCTAGACATTTTTCTTGGTCTTGGAAATGATTAGACATTTTTACCTGAATATTTCATAGACAACTCAATCTAAATACGATTAACGCTTAACTCCATCATCCTCTTCCTATATCAACTTTCTATCTCTCTACTACCTAATATGTTTTAATTCACTTTTCTGCAAGTTTTGCAGTTTAGTAGCAATAGTAATTTTTAAATAATAAAGCTACTGTCATTTAAATTCCCATAAAATGTCTTTAATTTGGCAAATGCACTCTACTAACATAGACTGGTAGAATATAATTTCCTCAAGACCAGAGATTCTTTACTGTTGCATGTGTATAAGGCAAATACCTGAAGCTGACAATGAAGACAAACTAATATTTTTTTTTTCACTTGGAAAGGCTTTCTTTTTAATAAAAACATGTCGTTTATCTGTTTTGGAGCACATGACTCTAACTTGCCTTTGGTGGTATGTATGTGTGTGTGTGTGTATATGTGTGAGCATATAAAATGAACAAACATCTTTTTGTGGACATATGAACTTATGTGTTCATACATATATTTAACATAATTTATGAAAGTAATGAATTAAATATCATTAATGAGATGAGAATCAATTACAGAAACTTCAGTGACATCATATCTACCTACATTTTTATGGCTGCTTACTGATTATGATAGTAAATGCATTTACAAATATGCTATCATTGCTCTATACATAGCTGTTTTGTGAAGTATACTTTATATCAAAGATATTATGGTTATGAGTTCATGTTCTTTTTTCGGGGGGGTTGTTTTTTGTTACTTTCTATTTCAAGTTTTAATTGAAATTTAGGGCAACGCACCCCAATGTTTATAGCAGTATTATCAATAATAGCTAAACTATGGGAAGAGCCCAAATGCCAAAAAACTGATGAATGGATAAAGAAGATGTGGTGTATACATATATACAATGGAATATTACTCAGCCATCAAAAAGAATGAAATTTTGCCATTTGCAAGATGAATGGATCTAGAGTGTATTACGCTAAGCAAAATAAGTCAGTCAGAGAAAGGCAAATACCATATGATTTCACTCATATGTGGAATTTAAGACACAAAACAGATGAACAAAGGGGAAGGGGGAAAAAAGAGAGAGGGAAGCAAACCATAAGAGACTCTTAACAAACTGATGGTTGATGGAGGGAAGGTGGGTGGGGAATGGGCTATATGGGTGGTGGGTATTAAGGAGGGCACCTCTTGGGATGAGCACTGGATGTTCTATGTAAATAATGCATCACTAAATTCTACACCTGAAATCATATTTACCATATATGCTTTCTCTTTTTTTAAGTTTTTACTTAGATTACAGTTAAATACAGTGTAATATTAGTTTCACATGTATGATATAGTGATTTAACACTTCCAAACATCACCTGATGCTCATCACAACACATGCACTCCATAATCCCTATCACCTATTTAACCCATCCCCCCCACCTATACGCCCCCTCTGGTGACCATCTGTTTGTTCTCTATAGTTAACTGTTGGCTTCTTGCTTTCTCCTTCTCTTTCTCTGCTTTCCTTTTGCTCATTTGTTAAATTGCACAAACAAGTGAAATCATATGGTATTTGTCTTTCTCTGACTGACTTACTTCACTTATATGAGCTTTATGTTCTGAGTCAGAACTTTTCTCCATCTCCAAAAAGTTTTAGGCTATTATCATTTCCCTCTATGTCTGCTCAGTAACATGCTAAGCAGGCATATTTTAGTCAAATACATCCATAGTGAAAAGTACTAAGTGATTTACTCCAGTAGATCTCAGAGGGCTGATCCTACCTACCCCCAGGGACAATTTTGAATATTTGTGTCTTTTGAAAGAGATGTGCCTGAGAATTTACATATAGCAATGCATATGATTTTAATATGAATTACTCTTCTCATACTCATTTTCAAGTTTGAGTTATACATTGTATTGACATCTTATTGGCTTTCTGGAGATATAAATAAGTACAGTAAAATTCGGTATACACTTTGATGATTTCACAAATGTATATAGTTAGATAACCTCTGACAAAATCATGAATGAGCATAGATGTCACCTCAGAAGTTTTCCTCATGCACCTTTCTTAACAACCTCCTCCCTCACCTCTGCTCCCCGGCAATCACTGATCTTTTGTCTGCCATAAAGCATAGTATTTCACAGCACTTGTGATCTCAGTTATGTTAGAAAAGTTGCATATCTACTGAGCTTTGTTTCTGTATCCACAATTTGCATTTCCCCATTTTAAAAATGGTAATAATGATATTTGCTCTTTGAGCTTATAAGAATTGATGAAAATAATGCATGTAAAAACTTAACTTAGAGCTTCACTCATGTCCTGAAAATGTTAGAGAAACCAAAATTTCTGCCAATTATTATTTTTAGTGCTAGTATGTTAGCATTGCTAATAGTAGCATTATTTCACTCTTATCACCATTTTACTGACAAGGAAAGCAAGATCTGGTGAGTTTAATTGAAAGTATATAGTGGCCAGTCCAGGTTCTAAAACCAAATCTTTTGACTACCAGCCCAATCTTTCCCTCTATAATGACAACCACACTGACCTTTTGCCAGTTAAATTTCGTGTATTATCTTTGGAAGAGATTCTTGAAATTTGTCTGTAGGTGTCAGAACCTTTACTATTTGCCTCCCTCATTTTAAAATGCATTTAAGTTGAGAAAAAACCTGATGATGAAGCTTGTCATTGATGGACTTTTAAATAAAAATTGAATTTTTTCATAGGAAAAGTGATTAATTCAAGTATTATAGGTTTCCTTGAATATCTTTGAGGAGAAGAGAGGAATAATGAGTTTAGACACAAAATTTCTTTCCTTAATCATTTTAAGAGAATTAGTTGTCTTCTAGTTTCTGGCTTCTTCCAAGAACAAGACATATTCTTAAAGACTGATCTGGTATTAAGAGATCACACTGATATTACAGTGTATTTGCATTTATACAAGTTGAGAAAATAATTTGGTATCATCACAGATTACAGCTCTGATTTTATGGATTATCCTAATAAAACATTTAAGAACAAATGCTTCCGGAGATAAATATATTTTAGCATATCAAGACTAAAAGCGTCTAAACATTTATTTTGCTTTTCCTAATTAATTTTATTATAAAGCACTAAATGCCAATTAGAAATATATGTTAATAATCTATCAAAATTCTAGATGTTGCTGCGGCTTGGCATAATTCTGTCCCCAAAGCATAAAAACTGTAGAAAAGGAAACTGTCTCTTTTACACTGTGTTCCTCACAACTGTTTTCTCCATTTTCAATTTCACGTCTATCCAATTCATCTCAATACTTTAATCTTCCTGTACGTTTGAGTTGATTACCTTTAAATTTCATTCTACGCTAAAATTTGGTGACTTCTCTGAAAATACTGCTCTTACCGCTCCCTTACTCCAAAACAGGTTATTTGCTTCCTAATCTTAACAGCTTTAAATCTAATCTCCTCTCACTGCCTTTCAAAGCCACCCATGTGTATCCCACTCTTACCTAATCAATTTTATTTTTAACTCCTCCAAAATGTACCATATGCTTGGATATTGCCAGTGTCACTGCTGTTGCATAAATAGCTTACCATCATGTTGCCTTCCTACCAAATCTCTTTTACTAAGAGGAATACTCCAGTAGTGCTCTAGGTTCTCTGTCTACTTGCTGACAGTTGCCCCGTTAATTATAATTTAATGCTTCCTTTTTAAAAACTTTTTTTAATTTGTGTATAGTTGACACGCAACGTCACATTTGTTTCAGGTGCACAGCATAGGAATCCATCGTCTCTATACATTATGCTACGCTCACCACAAGCATAGCTACAGTCTGTCCCCATGCAACCCTGTTACAATATCATTGACTATATTCCCTGTGCTGTGCCTTTTATTCCCATGACTTACTCATTCCATAACTGGAAGCCTGTACCTCCCTCCCTACTTCACTCATTTTGCTGATGGGAAAATGAGAAATGAGAACCCAACCCCTTCTCGCGGGTTGCCATCAGTTTGTTTTCTGTTTTTATAGGTATGGTTCTAAGACTTTGACTTTATAATTACTCTACCTTATACATTTTTTTTTTTAGCAGAAGGGGTGGTGATATGGAATGCAGTGGCTGATCATGAGCAAGAGTTATTGAAAATACAGTCTTGGTTTAGTTATACCTAGGAATCTAACCAGTTAATCCAATTGTAGTCTGTAGTCTCAAATCATATTAATTCATCTACTGGTTTCCCTAAAAGAAAGATGTTCTCAGGCACCTGATGCTTCTTTTTTCTTTCTTTTATTTTTTTCCCCAAATATCTGCTTCTTTTATCTAATTGCTTGTGCATCATCTTCTTATGCAATATTAAATCCATTTAAATCTTTTATCGACTATTACCTTTCCAACATTATTTAGATTATACCATAAATAGTTTATTCCTGTCACTTGACAAGTGTTGTTGCCTTTTATTGGTAAAAAATAATAGAGGAATGTTTACTTTTTCTTCTAAACTATACTATAAGGTACTTCACTTCACAGGCTTCAGCTCATACTCCATAGATTAATAGGTGCTTTTATACTTTTAGGCTTGATTTTACTTTTACATCTATTTATAATTAGTAGTTCAGTTATTAATTTTGTCATATATTTGCTGACTTATTTTTCACTTGTTCTTGTATTATTTATTGCTTTACAGTCTCAGAATCTTGAAAGTAAAGATAATTTAAGATCTTCCTATATTGCTTTGAAGACTGATGTTATGCATGCATTTGGAACTTAAAAAAATCCTTGGCAGCTGATTGATTGAATTAAGGATGAGTTATCTAACTGCAAATGGGATCTTAAGAACATCCAATTAAGCTTTTTGCTAGAGCTTTACATTTAAGTTTTGAGTTATTATTTTGAGACGGACCTCTGTAGAGGACTAGTATTTTCATTTCTAAAATAATATAATGATTATTAATTGGCCTGAGTCTAAGAACATTAAATTAAGTGTGTTATTGGAAACATTTATCTGTCCACCCACAACACAACAGTCTTGGGTGGAAACCACATAAAAAAATGTGCTTTTATTAACTCACTCCATCTTCCTTCATAAGGCCATTATAGCTCTTTACTCCTTTATGACATTCCATAGGGAATTTATTCCTTACTCTTTTTATTCTTCTCAAATATCTTAGCTTGTCTCCATCTTTTTCATATGACTTTGCTTCTAATTTCACAAAGACACAAAACTTGTCAGTTATTAACACTCTTTTAAAAAAATATGTTTATTCATTTTTGAAAGACAGAGAGCACAGGCGGGGGAGGGGGGGTGGAGAGAGAGGGGGACAAAGAATCTAAAGCAGGCTCCAGGCTCTGAGCTGTCAGCACAGAGCCCTACGCAGGGCTTGAACTCATGAACCGCCGGATCATGACCTGAGCCAAAGTCGGACACTCAACCGACTGCGCCACCCAGGTGCCCCTAACACTCTTATATTAGACATGTTTGCCTTTGACTTTGTCTGTATGTTCAACCATCCTAACGTCTATCCAAGTCAGAGAAAGTAATATTAAGACTTATATCAAACAATTTCACTTTTATCTTTAATCTTTATCTCAATCTCTTCAGAAATATGCAACATTCTTATTTCACTAAATATCCTCTAATATCTTTTGGTACATTTGTTTCTTCCTCTCTGCATATAAATATGTTTAAAATTTATCCTTCCACAAAGTATGTCATTTTCACATTTAATTTCTTTGACGTGCCATCACATACTTCTCCAAAAGTTTTATGAATGAAGATCATTACCTCCTATTCACTCAGTGTTTTATTTTAATTTGAATTTTGACCTCATTATCACACTGAAAATATTCTTGCTAAATTTCTACTGTAAAAATTGAATGAGCATTCTTTAGACTTCAGTTTTCTTGGTTTCATGGCAAAATTTGTTGCTGTTGACCATTTTATTGCTTCAAAGAGTTGTTTCACCCTTAGTTTCTGGGAAAATTTTCCCTTTGCACACACACTGTATACCTCTGGCCACCTGCTCTCAATCTGTTCTGTGAATTCCTGTTTGCTATGCATTTCATAAGACTTAACACTCTGCAAATTCTAAATTGTATTATATATTTTATAGTGTGTTCTTAACACACTATACTCCTCCTGGGAATTGATGTACATCCAGGAAGCAATTACAGTCGATGTTTATAATAGCCAAATAAATTTTATCTCACTTACAAACACTAATGGATTAATAGATTTTCTTTATTTCACTTACGTTAAAAACCGATACACAATCAAAACTGTAAATATCTGTTCAATCTCTTAAGTCCTAAGCATTTAATATCTACTGCAACATTTTAGATGTTCACTATATCTTGTTGGAAACTTTTTAATAGTCTTTATCATCATACTCTTTACTTCTCCCATCTCATTTCGCTTCAATTTAGCCCTCTTCTGCTGTAAGAGTAATTCTTCCTACATCCAAATCTGATCCTGCTGTCTCACCAGCTCAATCTCCTATGGCTTCCTAACCTCACCTTCCATACTATGCAGATCCCAACTGCACTTTGCTCTTTCATGCTTCTGTGCTTTGGCCGAAATGCTCTCCCTCCTCTTAGGTGAAGCCGTCCTTAAGACTCCCTATCTGTTCCTTCTCCTATATTCCCCTACTCTTCATTTCTAGCATTTAAGCTAAAAATATTGTAATGCTATAAGGTTATAGTATTACAATGTATTTTATGTCCATAGGCTCTCAAGTCTCATAAAATACATTCTTTACATCTGAGTGTTATTTATTTTAATCCATAAATGTGAAATAATACTATGAATGATATTGGTTATAGTGACAGTTTTAGTCAGCAAATACTAAAAACTGAAAACACAATTACTGTTATGAAGAGTGGTCTTTATAGTCTTTTAATTCTAAAAATGAATCCAAAAAAAATGGTCCAAATGTTTGAGAAGCAAGTGCATTAGAAAAATAAGCCTGGATTGAGAAGCAGGACACTTGAGTTAGTCATGTCTTGCCCTACTAATTTACTGTGTGACTTCTAGAAAATTACTTCTCCTTACCCAACCTGAGTTCCCTCCTCTGTAAAATGATGGATTTTTATTAAATAACTGAGAAGATTTTTTTTTCTTTTTCATTTAAAATGAAAGCATGTTTTGGCATAATTATCACCCTATCCAGAAATGTTCATTTATAAGGAAGCTTAAAACATATTCCCAATAGTACTCAATTTTCATGTTTCCTAATAATATTTTCATTCTGTGAAAATTGTGGATTTTATTCAATGAGAAAGAATGACCTCACCCTGGTTTTATGTCTGACTCTATCCAGAATGATGTTTTATAAAATATAAAGGCATGAGATGACAGATTCCTTAGATGACACATAATCTATCTTAGAACAAAGTAGATGTTCAGGCCTGCCTTTATTTTCTTTGGCAATGAAAAGGTCAAAATATTCAGAATTATCTTTAATATTTTTCTAACCAGATACCATCTTTTTTCATATGTCATGCAATTGTCTAACCATGAAGCTTTATAATTCAACCACGTTAGTCTGATAAAACAACTCACATGCTATTAATCTAGATTCCATTTGACTGCCTTTTTGTATTTTCTGTGTTCCTCACATTTCAACAAACATGAATCACGAGTCTAATGACAGAATAAAAAAATAGAATAACAAAGGGCTTATGGACTGAGTGTATTGGTTTTAAGTTGTAATTATTTTGTCACTCATTTTTGTTATAATATTTTTCTAATAGTCACTGAGATACAACTTGTCATATACATACAGTCAACCTAATATCAGGTAGAAAGGAAGTTTTTTTTTCTTTAAATCATAATGCCTGATAAAATCAGGCAAATACTGAAATGCTGAACTACAAATACTGAAAACTATACCCATTACGTATAACCTGGCTTTGCCCTTTGTCATCCAACACTGCTTACTTTTAAGGAATAATCAAGGTAAATATCTCAACTAAAAATAGCAAACAAGATAGGTTAATACTGATACAAAAGTATACTTTGTGAAAGAATACATGGGATACAAGGGTAACTGTTGATAATAGACATTTATTAAGGATTCTTTTATAGATAGTTTAGACCCGGCTTTGAATACACATATAGTCACTGTCCTCCAAGAAATTATAGTTTAAGATGGTAGTCATTAGATGGAGAAATAGGAAAGGAAAAAAAAATGTATTAGGAAACATTTACCTGATACTTATTCATGTTATTTATTTAATGATTATATCTTTCAGGAGTTAGAAGAAATATGTCAATAAAGTGAGAACAGGGAAAATAGCAATGATATCCTCATATCCAAATATGAGAAATATAAAGTCTTCCCAGATAATTTTAGAAAGCATTCATGCCAGAAATAATACATTGGAAATTTTTAACTACAGAAAAGGTAATAATAATGTTCTAAATACCTGGAAACACTATGGAGTGCCAAATAAAGAATAAGAATTTATGAATGATTTTTGACTGACTGAAATGAGTGAAATATAGTGAATTCATGACTATAATGTTATTTCACAAACTATGTAATAATTTATCTTAATAAGAAGCTTCTGCAGAGTGAAGGAATCAACAAAACTAAAAGACAAACTATGGAATGAGAGAAGATTTTTGCAAATAATATATCTGATAAAGGTCTAGTATCCAAAATATATGAAGAATGTCTAAAACTCAATACCCAAAGAGTGAATAAACCAATTAAAAAATGAGCAGAAAACATGAACAGACATTTCTCCAAAGAAGACATGCAGATGGCCAATAGACACATGAAAACATGCTCAACATCACTGGTCATTAGGGAAATACAAATCAAAACTGCGTGAGATATTATCTCACATATGTCAGAATGGCTAAAATAAAGAATTCAAGAAACAACACTGTTGATGAGGATGTGGAGAAAAGGGAACCCTTGTGCACTGTTGGGATTGCAAACTGGTGCATCCACTCTGGAAAACACTATGGAAGTTCCTTAAAAAACTAAAAATAGAACTACCCTACAATCCAGCAATTTCACTACTAGGTATTTATCCAAAGAATACAAAAACACTAATTCAAGGGAAACATGCACTCCTATGTTCATAGCAAGATTATCTACAATAGCTAAATTATGGAAACAGCCAAACTGTCCATCAACCGATGAATGGATACAGAAGAGATGGTCTATATATACAATGGAATGTTAGCCATAAAAAGAATGAAATCTTGCCACATTCAAGGGGATGGATGGAGTTCGAGAGCATAAGTTCAAGTGAAATAAGTCATCAGAGAAAAACAAACACCATGATTTCACTTATATGTGGAACTTAAGAAACAAAACAAATCAGCAAAGGGGAAAAAAAGAAGAGGAGAGACAAACCAAGAAACAGACTGTTATCTACAGAGAACAAATGGAAGGTTACGAGAGGGGAGACGTGGTGGATGGGTGAAATAGGTGATGGGGATTAAGGAGTGAACTTGTGATGAGCACCAGGTGATGCTCATGGAAGTGTTGAACTATTATATTGTACACCTGACATTAATATTCAACTGTATGCTAACTAGAATTTAAATAGAAACTTAAAAAAATTATTCTTAAAACTTAGCGTAATTATTAAGGAAGTTGACCGGTCTTCCTGGGAAGAGGCCTGAATCACAACAGAGGCATGACGAGAGGAAAAACTGAAGTGAGGTCCAGAGGAGATGAAAAGAGAGTCTGTTCCTGTATTTAAGCCTCCTTATTCAAGCCTCCTCTAGGGAAGATTATAGCATCTGTATGTCCAATGCCTATCACGTTGCCTGTTCACTATTGGCTATTAATTTAAAAATTATTGCTATTGACTACTGTGATCACTAAAGCACCCCAGTATTATATGGCTTCTGAGTAATTCTGTAGGTCTTTTCAAAACGGGGATTTTAAAAGTGGAATTACACTCGTTTTAATTTGCAATCAGTTTTCTTTATAGTAAACCGAATGTATTCGAATGACAATAGAGGGAAAATTTGTGAGATATTAATCATCACTGTCTACAAGAAGCAACCACTTTGAGTATTTTTCATTGTTTTACTAAGGTATTCACCTATGTATTTCTCAATAACCTGCTTAAATATGAATCGCTTTATTTGTTAGTAGTAGTAATTAGATCATGACAATTTTCACCATGGAAGGTAAGAATTGTGCTGTTTTAAAATTATTATTATTATTATTATTATTATTATTTTAATGTGTATTTATTTTTGAGAGAGAGAGAGAGCAAGCAGGGGAGGGGTTAAAATAAAAGGGAGACAGAGAGTCCAAAGCAGGCTCTAGCACAAAACCCCATGTGGGGCTCAAACCCATGAACCATGATCATGACCTGAGCTGAAGTTGGATACTCAGCTGACTGAGTTACCCAGGCATCCCAAATCATCATTTTTAATTATAACTTTTAAATCTATTTTCAATGATTACATTTTATTGAAATATTACAGAGAAGTTGCATAGCGTTGTATACATACTACTTCTTGGGGTTAATAATTACTCAAGTTTTGGTTTGATAAGTTTTTTTTTTTCTAAAAACATAAATACCCTCTCAATACGTTCACCATGGGATGATCTTTAAAGTCTATTTTTCACCCTTGGGCAATATGTCTCCCAGGGCTTTTTTCTTTTTCTTTTTTTTTTTTTCTTTATTTATTTTGAGAGAGAGAGCAAGAGCAGGGAAGTAGCAGAGGGAGAGAGAGAGAGAGAGAGAGAGAGAATCCCAAGCAGGCTCTGTGCTGTCAGTGCAGAGCCCAACTTGGGGCTCACTCTCATGAATCATGAAATCCTGACCTGAGCTGAAATCAAGAGTCAGACACTTAACCAAATGAACCCCCAGAGCTTCTTTCTTGAATGATTTTTTTTTCTCTAGGCTTGCTGTATCATTGCTATTCTGTAATCTGTCTTCATCAATATCTTGTAAATCCTTTAAGTCCTTTTTTTTAAATTTCCTGTTTCTTGATTCCCTTGACTCACTCTTTCTTGATATATTCTCTTGTTTCTGTAACCTGCATCCATTCTGTAGTTTTTCAGGAATGAAAACAAGAAAAGATGAATGGATTAGTTAGAGGCCTTGTAGGAAAGACAATTTGGAACTTTGAAAATAATGGGGAAATTATGGAGCTGTGGGTAAGGTTAAGGAACCAGCAAAGATTGCTGATGTAAGCATCAACTTGCAGCCCCAGAAAATGGTACTGCTTCTTTCCTGAAAGGATTAAAAAATAAAATTGGGTTACTAGAACAAGGAGAAACTTTGGAAGAATGGCTTCCCAATGCCATCTATAACTTTAAATTTTTTTTTTAATGTTTATTCATTTTTGAAAGACAGAGAGACACAGAGCACAAGCGGGGGTGGGGTGGAGAGAGAGGGGGACACAGAATCAGAAGCAGGCTCCACGCTGTCAACACAGAGCCCTTTGCAGGGCTCAAACTCACAAATCGCGAGATCATGACCTGAGCTGAAGTCAAGCTCAACCGACTGAGCCACCCAGGTGCCCCTCTATAACTTTAGAAGAAAGCAGTCACTTCCATGATCCTAGTACCCAAGCAGAGAGGAACTAGAAGGTCAGAGAGAAATATCTTAACTTTTCCCTCCTTTCCTGATCCCTATCTGGTCCCTCCCATTGGCTAAACCCAACCAGAATCCAAAGGGAAATAAGCCAAGATGATTGTGCCCTTGGAAGACAGACTACATATGGCACAGAAGAAGGAATAAAAGGGTGAAGAATTGCATTGGGGAACTAAAAGAGAATGACCAATTTGATAGGATTTTTAAAATTATATATAAATAGAAGTTCTAGTATTTTCTTCCTACACCAAGGAAGACACTAAGCATAGTACTTTAGTGAAAATTGTTTTAGAACCCAAGAAGCTGAATATAGAAGTGAGATGAAGTCATTGTGGGAGATCTCTTTCCACCCCAAAACTTTCTTAATGAGAAGTGCTTGTTGCATTTTAATGTGAATCACCAGGGATTTACTAAATTTAATGAATCACCTGGGATTTTACTAAATTGCACATTCTGATTCAATAAATCTGGAGTAGTGACTCAGATTCCATATCTCAAACCAGCTCCCAGATGTGCCAATGTTTCTGATCAGAGAATTATACTTCAAATAACAACTTTCAATAGGACCAAGAGTATCGATTACCTGCCATATCTATTACTTTTAAAATTCTTTAGCCCTGGGCAAAAAAGTTAAGTCTGACAAATCTGTAGGTCTGCCTGTGAAATCAGGAGTTTAACCAGATAATCTCCAAGTCTCTAAAAACAATGAATGTGATTTTGGAAGTATACAGTTTTTTTTTTTAATTTTATAATTTAAATCACAAATTAATGACTTTCCCATATATGACTTTCCCATGATAGGGATTCAGGAAGAAGGAATAATTATGGGACTGTTCACCCATTGTACTATTTCATCTTCTCCATTGTTTCTTTTGTTCCATAGCCATAAGACTACACACACCATATCATATCATAAGGCCTTTTTAAACAAAGATAGAAAGAATATGTCTGCCAGTGGGAATTTTGTCCCCAACTCTGTCTGATAGACTAAAACTATCTTCTTGGACTTTGCGACTTTTTAAAACCCACAATATTCACTTCTGACCACATAAGATTTGTTGTTGAATTAGGTGTTGTCTCTCCAACTCTCACCAAAGTTTTATTTGGGTCTTCCCCATATACACCATCAACAGAGAATAAAACATTCATGTAGATTCTACTCATGAATGTGGGGAAATGTAAAACTGTAAATTAAGCAAAATGGTAGTGTAGGTCATCCTACGTAAAATATGTATTTCTGAGGAAACTGAGGGAGATTAACAGCAAAATCATGCTTTTGTGTTTTTATTTTTCTAACAGATCATAGACACTCTTACTTCATCAGAGTCCAGAGGTCCAGAAGGGCACCACTAATTCTGATCAAAACCACTGCCCATTCTCCATCCCTAACTCGTGTCACCTTAATATTCTTATTTGTAATATCAGAGAATTAAAAGAGAAGTTAAGCATCCTTTCCTCTCTGAAATGTATATAAGATTTTTACATATCTCTAATTTTGTGCTTCATTTATTTACAGTTAAAAATAAAATATTAGCATATTCAAAAGAAAAAGACATTTAAAAATGATCAGACTTAGATCTAACCTGATCTCACTAATCACCACTTTCCTTGACCCAAATATCTACTGACTTGCAATTTTAGCTTGTTTTCTTTTTTTTCCTCAAGGTCTTTTATATTTATTTTTAAACATATATAGCAGTGGAGTTTTAAAAATGCAGGTGTAAATTAATCCACTACTTAAGCACATTTTGGAATTTCTCATTATGGTATTTCAAATCACTGTTAATTTGCATGGAGAATAGTCTGCATTGCAGAATATCATTTTGCTGTTAGCAGTAAAGGAAAGGCACATGCTATATATTCTGAATTTGAATAAATTTCCCCCTAAGCCAAACTGAATCTTAAAATTATGTGTTGTCTTTTTATCTGCCTTTTAGAAATAAACCATGGCTGGCAGAAGAAGTAACTTGTCCAAAATCACGGACTTTGTTAGTAATCATTTCTAGACTAGGACTCAGGTATCATGACTCACTATCTGATGTGCTAGTGATTATCCAACGTGTCTACTCAATTTTAGTTTTCCAGCTGTAAGCATACAATAGGCATGCATACACATGGAATTTATGGCAAAAATAAAACCACTAAATTTTGAACATCTGTTCTTAGCTAGTGTGAGAAAAAAATACTATGTAGAATTATATTTATACAACTTAACACATGCCTCTGTTTGACACTTAATGAAAATATTATTTTATCGTTCTACTTCTAGTTCTTTAATTTAATATATTAATGTCCTAGCTATGTACCAGTATCTGTGATTTGATTGGAATCACAAAAATAGAACTTGGTTTCAGACTGTATGCTCTGGGTGTCCTGCCTAGATTCCAATTATTTAGTTGATGCAGGTATTTCCTGATACTGCAATTATATCTTCCACAAAGGCTTGAACATAGCAGAGGGAAACTGTCCCAGTGGGAGATGCCTGAGAAGATGCACCCTCTCCCCACTGGATGACCTTTAGCTAATCATTGACTCAGAAGGTAGAGGAATAACCACTTGGCTACCTTATCTCTAAGGTAAGATCACTTTTGTCCTGTAACTCACACTGCAGATTTCCCATAGGATCATATTTATCTAGATTTGTCTTGCAATCATATCTTATTTACCTTTTCTCCAATGCTATCCTGTTTTACTCAATCCCTTCCTCTGAGAGCACCTATCATCTGTTTAAGAATCTCTGTTTCAGACTCTAGTTTTAAGTAACTAATGTCTCAGATGGTGACATGTGACCACTGCTGGAGGAACACAAAGACTTTGATGCATTAAAAGTGACTATAGGGGCACCTGGGTGACTCAGTTCATTTTGGCTCAGGTCATGATTCCAGGGTTAGGGGATCGATCTCCATGTAGGGCTCCATGCTGAGCATGGAGCTCTCTGTGCTCCTCTGTCCCTTCCCTGCCCACATGCTCGCTCTCTCTCTCTCTCTCTCTCTCTCTCTCTCTCTCTCAAAAATAAAAATAATAAAATAAAATAAAATATAAAATAAGGTAAAATAAAAACCGACTATAGCAAAGATAAAACTTAAGTTGTCTTGACTGAATCAACACACCCACATTAATGGCCTAGCAAAAGATGTGTCCCCATTTCTAAATGTAAACTTTATCTTTTATCTATTCCATTTTCTACTCTTCTTCTATACATGACAACTGGTATTCCATAAAAAATTTTGAGAAACCAATGAAGCAAGAAACAATTTTAAAAAATCAGACTCAGATAGAAGGATATTGGACCTATTGGTCAGGAACTGTAAAATAACTATTACTAATATGTTAAAGTGTTTACAGGGAAAAAAAGTTGGACTATGTGCATGAACAGACGAGGCATTTGAGTAGAGAAGTTATTGAGGGTTGAATAAAATTTCTAGGAAAAAGAATCACTATCAGAGATGAAGAATGATAGATCAGCACATACAGCAAAAGAAAACAAAGGTGAAGTTGAAGACAGATAAATAGGAGTTATCTACACAAAAGAGAGAGAGAAAGAGAAAGGAGTAAAAGAAAAGAAAATGAAACAGAATGAGTATCTAAGAGCTGGAGGACAATATCAAACATGATAACATTTGTGCAATTTGACTTTCAGAAACAAAGAGAGAGAGAGAGAGAGAGAGAGAGAACCACACAGATCTAAGATGAAAGAACTCCAGGCAAGATTAAAAAAAAAATTCTCATCATTTGTATCAATTCTCCTGGAAACCAAAGTATGCATTCCATCTATGGTGGTCTTGAATGGGAGAAGTGTTTCTGCCCACCTGAAGTAGTAGCAGAACTCTTGTCTAAGAGGTATTCCTACCCCTTGCCTAGAAGCAGGTGGTTCTTCTTCCTCCTCTCCTGCAGAAACACTAGCTCTTTTCTTTAACCGTGAGAACCATAGTGTGTCTTGCTCTTCCTCCAACCCTTGAAGACTCCCTTTCATATGAAAGAAGCATCTCTAGGAATGGGTAGTATTTTTTTCTGGTCTCTAGGAACAAATCGATAACCTCCCACATACCTGTGTCACAAAGGGACTCTCTCTAGTCTCTTGTTTTTCCATCAGTCTCTCTAACAAACACCATTGGAGGCTCTTGGGAAAGAGTTGACAAATGACTGTGAGCTTCTCTTGTATTTGACATTCAGTTTCTCTTCTAAACTGACATGCTAAGCTAATCTCAGCCTTTCATGATTTGTGTACGTTTTAGCTGAACTCTTTTCATCTGTTTGTATGGCAGCCCCTTTTCCCACACTCTGACAAATATGGACCAGTTTGTTTATCCTCATCTCCTCTTGGAGAAGTTTGTCACTATTTAGAATTCAGGTATCCTGGGTTACTCGAAACTTTGGCTCTCTAAAGGACTCAAGAAAATTCATGATTTTTGTATGTTTTCCAAATTTTACTTGCTGTAGGATAAACATGACACGTTCTTGTGGCTTTCCATATCTAAAATAAAAACAAAATTTACACAATTCACTTTATATAATAAAATAGGGCTTACTTCCTAAGATATTAGGATACTACAGGTCAAGTATTTGATCTTCCTCCATGCCACTTTAGGAAGGGAATTTATCTTGGGGCACCTGGGTGGCTCAGTCAGTTGAGCATCCGATTTCAGCTCAGGTCATGATCTCACAGCTTGTGAGTTCAAGCCCCAGATCGGGCTCTGTGCTGACAGCTCAGAGCCTGGAGCCTGCTTCAGATTCTGTGTTTCCCTCTCTCTCTGCCCCTACCCCTCTTATGCTCTCTCTCTCTCTCTCTCTCTCTCTCTCTCAAGATAAATAAACTTTAAAAATTAAAAAAAAAAAAGGGAGTTTCTCGTACACATTTCTTCTCAGGTCCCTTCTTCTCTGTATGGACTATGGGGAAGTGGTTGAGGATAATGTTTACTAAGCCTCTTATCATTTATCGATGCTTATCTGCCACTGGAATATAAGAAGTTGAAATTATATGAATGTGTATGTGTGAATCAGAACAGACAAATATATGTTGGAAAATGATGAGGTGTACCATTGAGTGGGATTGGTAAAATGTATTATTCCCAATTTTTTAAATGTTTATTTGTTTATTGAGAGAGAGAGAGAGAGAGAGAGAGAACAGGGAAGGGGCAGAGAAACTGGGAGAGAAAGAATCCCAAACAGGCATTGAGCCCAAGGCAGGACTCAATCTCGTGAACCCTGAGATCATGACCTTAGCTGAATTCAGACACTTAACTGACTGAATCACTCAGGTAACCCTGCACTATTACCATTTGAAAAAGGAGAGAAGATAACACTTAGAGCAGTGTTCAAAAGTGGAAGGAGAGCTATAATGATATGATATTCTGGAGATCTGAGTCTTTAAAGTCCTACCTAGGGATCTAGCAACCTGCTCAATTTCTATACCACAACATCTAATTTTTCTAATGACACATATTTGTCAGGGTTTATATACTAATCGCACTGGCTAATACCTCAGTCTTATTTATTATCTTCCCCCTTGTGATTAGAACATTGCCAATGAAATAGGGCTCTAAAACTGTCAGTGCTGGTTCAAAACGCTAAGAAATTGATTTTAAACAAGGAGTGAAAAATGTGTCTTTAAAATTAATTTTTATGATGAGACACGAATAATTTTATAAATTACTGAAGATTTTCAAACCTATTTAATGGAATAAAATTCACTATGTCTGTAAGAACATACATTGTTGACCTCATTTGCCTTTAGGATCAAATAAGAAATGTAAAGTAAAATAAAAATAGTTATTTATGCTGCGCAATCGAAAGTACATCTGCAAAATAATTCAATTTTCTGCTCAGCTTGTCTTCCATTCTGTATAATAGGATTTTAATTTATGCTTTCTACCAGGTATCTAAATGGCAGAGAAAATAAAGATATCAGTTAACCTATCACTGAATCTTTATCAAAAACATCAAAGAGAGAAAGAAAATGTGATATCAATAAGATACAGTTTAAGCTAATGCTACAATTCTCTTTAATTCATTAACCACTTATTAAATCCTCAATGCAGTGAGGAGTTTTAGGGAGTGGGAAAGGAAAACATTCATTTATCTGAGAAATTAAACTTAAACTTGAAAGATAAGGGAACGCTGAAATGTTAGATTTCTACAAATTTCATAATGACTATTGTCAAGTGCCCCAGTGAGAATTTTGGGAATTTACGTCAGGAAAAAGGGTCAGCAAAACTCATCTCGCTCAGAAAAAGACCAGGAATACTCTCTGCCTCCAGCCCACAGGTTTCTGCACCCATCTCCCACATTGGTTTGATGGGAGGATGTTAAAATTCTTGTCTCTCAAAAAGGGGAAAACAAACCCTTCTTGGGCTCAAGACTATGTTCCATTACAGACTAGAGTTCTGCTATTATTTGAAGAGATACAGGAAACCCTTTCTCACTCAAAATTCACCACAAATATAATGAGGTGTTTGTTTGCTAAACAAAGAGAATGGCAGGAATTCAGAGAATGTCCCAAACCCAAGGTCTGGGCTCCCAATGCCTAAGACTGAGACTCAACCGGGAACATGGAGAGCTCACCTAATTCCATCACAACTGATCCACTGATGTTGCTCTAATAACAAGCAAGAGGTTACAGCTCAGGGAGGGGCAAGTGTAACTAGACACCCAACGGTGACTAGCATAGTCCTGCAGGGATTCTTGAAAGCTAAGAGTGAAGAGAATAGCAATCCAAGAAGATCCATACAACTATATGAACAGATTTGTGATAAAGATACACAGAAGGGGTGCCTGGGTGGCTCAGTCGGTTGAGTGTCCAACTTCAGCCCAGGTCATGATCTCACGGTCCATGAGTTCGAGCCCCATGTAGGGCTCTGTGCTGACAACTTGGAGCCTGGAGCCTGATTCAGATTCTGTGCCTCCCCCTGTCTCTGCCCCAACCCACTTGCATTCTGTCTCTGTCTCTCTCAAAAATAAATAAACATTTAAAAAAATTTAAAGAAAAAAGACACACAGGAGCCACTTTCTATTTATTAAAGAGAAGATAGTCTTTTCATCAAATGACACAGAAACAATTGGATCTCCTTATGCAAAATGAGAACTTTGATAAATGGAAACTATTAAATTCTGGCAAAAATGATGAACACAAGAAACCCTCAATGGAATGGCAAATGGTACATTCGATTTGAAAAACAGTATGGTATTTTCTTATAAATTTAAACATATTTACCATACATCATAGTGATTTCACTCTTAAATATTTAGTGAAATGAATGGGAAGCTTGGGTTCACACAAAAATCTTTGTATGGGTGTTTATGGCAGCTCTATCCATAATCACCCAAATCTGAAAACAACCAAGATGTCCCTCAACAAATGAATAAATTTTAAAAAGTGTGGATCATCAATATAGTGGACTACTATTCAACCATCTTTAAAAAAATTTAAAACATACACACTGCAACAACAACAACAAAGACTTGAAATATTGATCCACTCAACTGTATAGATTACTCTTGAATGCATTTCGCTTAGTGAAAGAAGTCAGACTCAAAAGACTACATGTCATTAATTTACCATTCTGAACAGGCAAAATAATAAGGACATAAATCAGTGGTTGCCAGGGGTTGGGAGAGATGGGAAATGTTGACCATAAAGGAGTCACAAAAGGGATTTTTAAGGCGATAAAACTGTTCTATCTGGTATTGTGTTGGTAGATACATTACTTTATGCATTTGTCAAAATTTATAAAATTAAACAAAACAAAAAGTCTACTCGGTGTACTGTGTGCAAATTTTTCTTTCAAAAGTCAACCTAGATTCCAGGTAACCACAAGGTGAATGCAGACTGTAACAAAAAAAATGTAACTATATTATAAATGTACAATAAAACCTTCCTGAAGGAGGTGCCAAAGTAGCTGATCTAAGTAAAAGTAACTTTGGAAAACAATGCTTTGAATTGATACTATAAGGTTAAAGATAGAAAGAACTACTGATAACATTGTTTCTAACAGTAATAAGTGTTTCCACTTTACATGTTTACGAGGACTGAACGTATAAGTAAATAAATCAGGCTTAATGAGACCTAGGTTTCTCAATGTCAAACATAGAAGTTATAAATAAGCAAGCAGGGGGTAAGAGGAACAGCAGGGGGTAAGAGGATGACTGGAATCATCCTCTGGATACATTAGTATGTATAGTTCTGGATATATTAGTTATGGATACCTTCACAATGGACTGTCTAGAATTGGATACATTGGTATGGACTCATTTATTTTAATTCACAGGCAGATAGATAGATAAATATATGTGTGTAGGTATGGGCTACTATGCATACGTATACTTCTTAGTTATGTGTGGAGTGTTGCCCTAGAAGTAGTGACACCTCAGTAAAAACAATAAAGAGAGAACAGTTTTAGCCATTCTTATAGGTGTAAGGCGATATGTCGTTGTAGTTTCGAAAGGGGAGTAGGAGATACAGGCTTTCAGTCATGGAATGAATAAGTCCCAGGAATAAAAGGCACAGGGTAAGGAATATAATCAGTGATGTTGTAACAGCGATATATGGTGACAGATGGTAGGTACACTTGTGGTGAGCACAGCATAAGGTATAAACTTGTCAAATCGCTATGTTGTATACCTGAAAGGAATGTAACATTGTATGTCAACTATGCTCAAAAAAAAAAAAAAAAAAAAAAAAAAAAAAAAAAAAAAAAAAAAAAAAAGAGGAAGAGAGAGAGAGAGAAAAGAGGGGGAAAAACTTACAAAGATGTTACATTTAAACCCAATCATATGAATAAGTTGAATTAAAATAGACCAAGCACCCATAGTAAAGGCAGAGATTGTCCGATTGGATAAAATCAAGACCCAACTATATAATGTGTATAAGAAGTTCCCATACCACATTAATTAAAACTTATACATATAACCAGCATTCTTTAGGGGTAGAAAAAGTTTCACTTCTTTCCTTCTAGGTTCTTTGGCTGGCCTAGTAATTAAGTTGACATAAACCAGATTAACAAGAGAAAAGCAAATTTAATTTCCTCAAAGACATGAGAATCCCCAGCAGTCAGGTAACTGTGGCTTATATACTCTCCCCAGCTAAGGAGAAGGGAATATGGGTCTGGAGCCTGAAAGGAGAGGAAGACAATGACAGAAAGATGAGAAGAGCAAATGTTTGATAAATAAATGTTTGCCGTGCAAGGCAGATAAGTCTTTCTGATATAAAAGTTATCTCTGGCATTAGTTCTTTCCCTGGTTTAGGCCCCCTATTGAAATGCTTTTAGATGGTTAAGCGAGTGGTTAAAAGCTCTTCTTGAGTCTGCTAGGCCCTGATTGTCTTCAGCTCATAATGATCCATACACCAAAGTGGTACATTCTGGGACAGCCAGCCCTAACCCCCTCAGCTCAATATAAGATCATATTTTAATTAAACTATTTGTAATTTATGTAGTGGATTATCTTGAAACCAGGAGATATCATTACAATAATTGAACAGTAATTGATAGAACAAGGTATAGAATTGAATATGCACTATTTTACGAATCTACATGAATATTTAGACGAGCATAGCTTTGAATATCAAAAAAGTAGAGAGCAACTTAAAACACAATGGACAAGAGAATGGATGAATATATTGGGGTAAATGCGCTGAGAAATACTATGCAGCAGTTAAAATGAATAATATTGCCATATATACAATAATATTTGCCATACAATTCACTGTTTAATGTCACATGTAAATATAACTTTATATAAAAATGAAAACCACGAGTGGTATTAGGCAGGAATACAAAAGGAAGGAACTTGTAAGCCATTAGAAGTTTTGTAAATATTCTCGTGGTGGGGGGTTCATGTTGTCTGATACTATATCATGCATAAAAACAAATAATGAAAAGATTCTTGCTTGGGCCAGTATTAAGATAAGTATATTTCACGAATAAAGGGTAATATGTAAAAGAATCCTATACAACCACTCTCTAAATGTATGTGTGTGTGTGTGTGTGTGTGTATACACACATCATATCCACACATATATGTATATGAAATTGCCATAGTTGACAATCTAAACTATGTAAATATATATTTATATAAACCAAAATCATGAAAATTATTATAGACGTCATTTCTATATGTTGTGATCATTACTAATATTGCACAATTTTATATTTAAAATACTTCTCTCAGGAGGAATCTGCCTCATTAGCTATGGTAAGTAAAGGAGGAGTTTTATCTAAATTTTCCTTTCCACTTCTATCAGCCATATATAGGATTCTAGGATATATGTTATCATTATCAGTGATATGAAAAAATCAGCCTTTATATGAGCAATTAATGTACTCCATATCACAACAAAATTTATTCTATACATTTTTATTAATAATTAACTATTTCAATTTTTCATCTAAGAGTGGTAATAATAATTTCATTTTAATGAGTACCTACAATGCTATATTCCTAATAGTTCTTGGCCCCATTTTTAATTTCTAACCTCAAATTTAAAAGTTAGGTATTGGAAGGAGGCCTGGGTGGCTCAGTCGGTTACATGTCTGACTTCAGCTCAGGTAATGATTTAATGTTCCATGGGTTCAAGCCTCCCTGTCAGGCTCTGTGCTGACAGCTCAGAGCCTGGAGCCTGCTTAGGATTCTGTGTTTCCCTCTCTCTCTGCCCTTCCCTGCTCACTCTCTGTCTCTCTCTCTCAAAAATAAATAAACGTTAAAAGTTAGGTATTATGGCGTTTTTCCAAATACTTGAGGAAGTAATGCATACCCTAAGTTCTCATAACTAATAGGTCTTGGAGACAAAATGAACTCTGACTGGTATTTCATTCAGTTCCTCCTCACAAAATAGTTCTGTTGTAAGGATATAATCAGAGTGTCTGATTACACTGCATTTTTTTTAGTAGGGTATTTTTAAAAAGCCTATTATTTAACAATCATTATATTTTAAAATCCTTCTTAGATAGTTTTTGCATGATCAGCAAAAAACTGACAGTGCAGAAAAGAGTGAAGAAGGAAAACTCATTCATAATCCCCCAGTTCTCAAAATCAACTCTTGTTACTATTTGGGAAGTTTTTATATATTTTCCCTCTTTTAATCTTTACATAAATAATTCCCTACATTAGAATAAAACTTTGCAAATATATTTTTGTGGTTTCAAAACAGTCTATTGCATTGATGGGTATACTTTATTTATCACCCCCTTGTAATTGGATATTTGGATGTTTTTGTAAATATTACAATGAAAAATAATATAGAGAGAACCTCTTTGTACACTTAGATGTCATCCCCCTTTCAGTTTTTCTACTTAGTATATGTTTCTATAAGTGCTTTTATATTCTCAATGTAACTAAAGTCTCTTGATATTTTTCAAAATTGCTTTGCAAAAGAATTGTAGTTGCACAAATTTCTACTTTAAGCAACACATTATGACAAGATCACATTGCGTTTTAGACCTTATTTAAGTATACTGGCAATGAAATGATTTAAAAAGTAAGCATTCCTTTGGGAAAATTTATTGATATACAGAATATTGAAAATTTAGTTATTGCAGCCAGGATGAAATTTTGAGCACTAATTTTTTTATGAATTGCAAATTTTAGTAATCTTTAACACCAGCATTGAATGATCTGAATTGTATGAATAAAATTTATAGTAGAGACATGTAAGTATAGCTTAATCTTTAAGCAGCCTTGAATGATCTGAATTGTATGAATAAAATTTATAGTAGAGACATAATCAACATACAGCTCTTTATATTTCCAAATTGGCAGGACTAATCTAAAATTACTATCTGAGTACAGAATTACAGCATTTTATTTTGCTATGTGTCAGGTTAAGTACACTGTTTGCATTTGTATTATGTTCAGCAAGAACCATATTTTATTTTGCAAGAACGATTGTTCAAAAACTAACCTACCTAAGTCTTAAATTAGAAAAAAAAAGGAAATGTCAAGATAATTTGTTTGAAAAGGAATATTAATGAGAAGACTCATGCTAACTGTACTTTGCCACATTGTAAAGGGAAGCTGATTGTTATTGTTGCTTTTTTAATTATTAAACTGTTTAAACATATAATACCATATGATACTTGCTTTGAACAGATATCCAGTTATAGGAGAAAACAAACTAATGTAGAAGGTAATCGTTACTTTACTCTCATGTAAGTTATTTGATACTTTTTAAATGGTTTATTACAGATAGGTACTTCATAGCTGACTTTTAGCTCTTGACTTTGGACTGCTACACCAAATTACTCTAGACTGGAGAGCAGAAACAGCACACACTTGTTTCTTATGGTTCTGGAGTTGGAGCAGCCAAAAATCAGGACGCTGTCAGATCCAGTATATTCTGAATATCCACTTCCTACTTTGCAAATGGTCATCTTCTCACCTGGCAGAGAGCAGAGAGAGAGAAAGAGAGAGAGAGAGAGAGAGAGAGAGAGAGAGAGAGAGAGAAGAGTTTGCTTTATTTGTATTTATTTATTTATTTATTTTGAGGATGGCAACAGTTTATTTTTCCAGCTTTATTGAGGTCTAATGCGCAAATAAAAATTGAGTATATGGGGCGCTTGGGTGGCTCAGTCAGTTAAGTGTCTGACTTTGGCTCAGGCCATGATCTCACAGTTCGTAGGTTTGAGACCTGCATGGGGCTCTGTGTGGTCATGACCCCATGGTTGGTGGGGGCTTCTCACGGTTCAAGGGTTCAAGCCCCAGGTGGGGCTCTGTGCTGACAGCTCAGAGCCTGCAGCTTGCTTTGGATTCTGTGTCTCCCTCTGTCTCTGTTCGTTCCCCCTGTCACTCTCTCTCTCAAAAATAAATAAACATTAAATTTTAAAAATTGTGTATATTTAAAGTATACAACCTGATGTTTTGATATATATGTGTGTGTGTGTATATATATATATATATATATATATATATATATATACTTTAAAATAAACGCCATAATCAAGCTAATTAACATATCCCTCACCTCGTATACCTTCCATTTTCTTTCTTTCTTTCTTTCTTTCTTTCTTTCTTTCTTTCTTTCTTTCTTTCTTTCTTTCTTTCTTTCTTTCTTTCTTTCTTTCTTTCTTTCTTTCTTTCTTTCTTTCTTCTTTCATGGTGAGAACACTTAAGATTTACTCTTTTTTAGAAAATTTCAGGTATACAGTATTCTTAAATAGTAATGCTAACTATAGTCACATGGCATTACATTTGATCTAGCACTTACTCATCTTAACTAACTTGCATAACTTTATGCCTTTTGACCAATAGCTCCCTTAAATATATGCCTTAAATATATTTTCTAGTATTTTACATACTGATTCCATTTCCTGCAGATATATACCCAGAAGTGGGATTGCTGGATCTACAGTACTTCTATTTCTAATTCTTTGAGCAACCTCCACATTGTTTTCCATAGTGATTTTACCAATTTACATTTCTCCATTCTCTAGATTGCCATTTTACTCTGTTGCTTGTTGTGCAGAAGATTTTTAGTTTGATGCAATCCTGCTTGTCCATTTTTGCTTTCGTTGCCTGTCCTTTTAGGGTCATATCCAAAAAAATCATTGCCTGGACCAATGTCAAGAAATACTGCCCTATGGTTTCTTCTAGTACTTTTATGGTTTCAGGTCTTATGTTTGACTTTAATCCATATTAAAGAGCTGTTTTGTGTATATATTGTGAGATACAGGTCCAATTGAATTCCTTTGCATGGATATACAGTTTTCCAACACTATTTGTTGAAAATCTGTGCTTCCCCCCATTGTGTATTTCTGGCATTCTTGTCAAAAATCAGTTGACTATAGATGTATGGATTTATTTCTTGTCTCTCTGTTATGTTTTCTTGGTCTATGTGTCTGTTTTCATGGCAATGCCATACAGTTTTTATTATGTGGCTTTGTAATATTTTTTGAAATTAAGAAGTGTGATGCCTCCAGTGTTGTTCTTCTTGTTCAAATTTACTTTGGCTATTCAGGGTCATTCATGGTGCTATACAAATTTTGAAATAGTTTTTCCTATATCTGTAAAGAATGCCATTGGAATTTTGATAGTTTGCATTGCATTTGTGGATGGGTTTGGATGTTATGGACATTTTAACAATATTAGATCTTCCAATCAATGAACACAGGAACTCTTTACATTTATCTGTGTCCTCTTTAATTTCTTTTGTTAATGTTTTATAATTTTCAGTGTATAAGTCTTTTGCCGCTTGGTTAAATTTATTCTTAATTTTGTTGTTGTTTGTTGCTATGATGAATGGGATTATGTTCTTAACTTCCTTTTCAGATAGTTTGTTTTTTGTGCATATAATTATGATCACATTTTGTATTTGATTTTTTATTCTACAAATTTTCTGAATTTATTTATTTGTTTTCAAAGGTTTTTGGTTCATCATTAGGGTTTTCTATGTATATGATCATGTCATCTTGAAACAGAGATAGTTTAACTTCTTCCTTTCTGCTTTGGATCCGTGTACATGTAGGTGCATGTGTGCACGCAGGCATGTGCACTCAGGCTAGGACTTCTAGTGTTATGTTAGGAGTGGTAAGAGTAGGCATCTCTACTTATCTTATACTGGATCTTAGGGGGAAACCTTTCCATTTTTCCCCATTGATTACGATGTTAGCTTGGGCTTTTCATACATGGTCTTTATTACGTTGAGATAAGTTCCTTCCATAATTTTTTATTGAAAGTTTTATCATAAATTAATGTTGAATTTTGTCGATCACTTTTTCTCTGCCTATTGAAATGATCATGTGTTTATTTTTCTTTCATTTTAGTGTAATGTATCACATTGACTATTTTGTGTATGTTGAACTATCTTTGCATCCCAGGGATAAATCCAACTTGGTCATGGTGTATGATCCTCTTAATGTGCTTTGAATTTGGTTTGCTAAAATATTGTTGACAATTTTTGCATTTGTGTTAATCAAGGACATTGGGCTGTACTTTTCGTTTCTTGTGGTGTATTTGTCTGGCTTTTGTATCAAGGCAATGCTTTCTCATAAAGTGAATGTTGGGAGTCTTTTCTTTATTTGGGAAGAGTTTAAGAAGGATTGGTATTCATTCTTTTTTAAATGTTGGCAAAATTCACCTGTAGAACCACCTGGTCCTGGGTTTTTCTTCGTTAGAGGTTTTTTGTTCTGTTTTGTATTGTTTACTGCTCAACCTCCTATTTGATATTGGTATATTCAGGATTTGTATTTTCTTCATGACTAAATCTTGGTAGGTTGTATTTTCCTAGTAATTCATTCATTTCTTCCAGAATATTCAATTTGCTGGCATGTAATAGTCTCTTGCAATCATTTTTATCTCTGAAGCATCCATTCTAATGTTTCATTTTTCATTTCTGATTTTGAGTGTTTTCTGTTTTGTTAGTACAGTGAAGGCTTTGTAGATCTCATTTGTCCTTTCAAAAAAAAACTACTAGTTTTGTTGATGTTTCTATTATGTTTTTCTTCTCTATTTGGTTTATTTCTGCTCTAATCTTTATTATATCCTTCTTCTATGGCTTAGTGTGTTGTCTTTTTAAAAATTTCTTAAGGTGTAAAGTTAAGTTGTTTATTTATCTTCTGTTTTTGATGTAGGCATTTATTGCTATAAGCTTCCCTCTTCATAAGTTTTAATATGTTGTATTTTCATTTATCTCAAGATACTTAAAAATCCCCTTTTATTTCCTCTTTGACCAATGGTTATTCAAGAGTGTGGTGTTTGATTTCCACATACTTGTCAATTGCCCATTTTCCTAACATTACAGACTTAAAAGTCTGTTCCACTGTGGTAAAAAAAAAAAAAAAAAAAAAAAAAAAAAACACTTCAGGTTATTTTAAGTGTCTTTCTTAAATCTTCTAAAATTGGTTAAGTCTTGTTTAGTGACCTAACGTGCCATCTATCCTTCAGGTTGCTCCATGTGTACTTGATAAGAATGTGGATTCTGCTGTTGGGTGAAAAGTTCTACATATGTTTTTTAGGGTTCGTTTGGCTCTCAATATGTAAAGCAAATATTGACAGATATGAAGCGAGAAATTGACAGCTATACGAAGAGTAGGAGACTTCAATACTCTACTTTCAATAATGGAAACTCTAGGCAGAAAATCAATAAAGAAAGAGCTGATTTGAATAACAATCTGTCTCTTATTATAAGAGCACTAATCTCATCTATGAGGGTTGCACCTTCATGACCAAATTATCCCATAGACCCCATCTCCTAATAACACCACATTGGGGGTTAGGATCTCTACATATGAATTTTGAGGGTACGTGAACATTTGGGCATAACACGTGTTTTAATCATGAAATTATGGCTCAATTACATATACAAAATCTAAAAGGGTTGGTAATCTAAATGGTTCTTAAGAAGATGAATACTCTCTGAAAAAGCACTTACAAACACTTTCTTCTTTCCTAAAAATTTAAATCAGAGCTGATTAAAAACAGCATTGGTAAAGAAATAGATGGATTCCTTATAGGACTATTTGATAAGGAGAAGTTTGAGAATGCCACATCACAAAGCTTGTTTTTACCTGAATGTAAATGAAATCAACTAGGAAGTCTATTTTTCCACATAAAATAAGTTGTGATAACAGAGGGATAATTTTAAAGTTCAATTAACCTTTAATGAAAAGAATGTAGGGGACATTTTCATAAAGTATTTATCCTAATGAAAAATACAGTATGATAGTTCTAGGTAGTATGTAATCATAAATCATAAGAATCATAATATATAAACTGACCTTCATGGGATATAGCATTATAATAAAATTTAGAGATATGAAGTTTAGAAAGAGAATATCGCACCACTTCTAGTGCTATTACACACATGTGAGTTATGGAGTAAGAGATATACCCAATTGGCAAATTGTTTTATATTAGTTACTTCACCTTTAACATGAACTAGTTGGGGCAACCCAGGGGAACACCTGGGTGGCTCAGTCAGTTAAACCTCCGATTTCAGCTCAGGTCATGATCTCATGGGTTCATGAGTTAGAGCCCCACGTCAGGCTCTATGCTGACAGCTCAGAGCCTGGAGTCTGCCTCAGATTCTGCATCTCCCTCTCTCTGCACCCCCCCTCCCCACTCAAACTCTGTGTCTCTCTCTCTCAAAAATAAATAAACATTAAAAAAATTAATAAAATAAACTGAACTAGTTGGACCCCTAAGGTGTCTTCCAGTTATAAAATTGAGAGAGTCTATGCTGCTCTTGTGATACCTCAGTATATTCCACTAAGTGAATATTGAAAGGCTCTAATTAAAAGAGATAATTAGGACCAAATTAGGACCGTTTGCCTCTAAATTCTTCAGGGTCTTATTCCACATGACAATTGTAAAACTCTTTCAAGGATATTGACTTCTCTGGTTAGAACATTATCCCAATAAAAGGTATTTTATATGTAAAGTCAGGTCATTTTCTCCTTCACTTTTTTCCTAAAATATATACACTTTGGAGCCAAAAGGAGCCATAGACATCTGTACACATATACTACCTAATTCAGAAGAATAGGATAAGGGTAAGGCAGAAACAGTGGTTTATGAATGCAGCTTGTATAAAAGAACAGTCTAACCTGTCTTCAGCTTCGTTTTGACTCTTAGTATTTTGGAAATGCCACACATAAATTTATGTCTATGTCAGCTTCAAAGAAGGGTGAATTTATAAAATATAGTATTCCATCCCACACTAACCCTAACCACCTAACTAGCCTTAACGTTCCCCTCAGCTTTACTAAACTTGAGATAGATTTCTTTCCAACTGTAAGCCCCTAATCTCCCTTCTCTTAGGCCATTTACTTTCAAAAACTTGCGACTGTAAATTCTTTGTCTGCCCCTTTGAGATATAAATCAACTTCCAGCCTCTTTGAGTTTTACAACCCAGGATCATCTTTCTTAGTGACCTACGAGCCATCCTTCTGACATATAATTAAGGAAGACAAGGTCCCTATCCCCCCGTCTCTGACGGTAGGAGCCCAATTTCTAGGAGTATTAATTACCAAACACAGATGGTCTGATCACATTGACTAACCTCCCCACTACTGTCTTCTACTAGTTTTCTGCTAACTTATCCCAGCGCTTAAAAATTCTTCTGCCTTTTGTGTAAGTAGAATTGAGTCCAGTTCCATTCCCATTTTATGATAATCTTGACCCTTTTTGCAATAACCTTGAACAAAAACTTCTTTGCCTGTTTAACTTGTCTAATATGTGCTTTCTTTCACAACTCCAAAGTGGAATAAAGTACAATGCACTTTAAATTCCTATTTTCCATTGAAAGATATAACCCAATTAATAAAAAGTGTGTTCTAATTTTGACATAAGTGATTATATTTTGTGACATGATTCCAAATTTAAAGCATTCTTAACTGTATGTATTACTAGAATTTCTCTAGGTAAATAATGCTATGCTATATATGCATACAAAATGTAGCTGTTGTTTATATTATAAAATATGTAATACATATTATTACTTATATTAAGAGATTATATTCTATTATGTATATATATATATATATATACACATATATATGAAAATAAGAACATTTTTCCCTTTTTGTTTTCCAAGTTTTTAGTTTCTTACTTCATAGAACAATAATATAACTATCTGAGCATGTGACACTTTCAACAACATTTGCATAGTAAGTATAGATCAAGATAGATAGATGATAGATAGATAGATAGATAGATAGATATATGATAGATGTACATGTATAGAACATTAATCTTATTATAAGGTCTCTGTTGTTGAAGTTATGAGGCATATAAGCAACTTATAGGCTTTGAGCTCTTAAAGCATTCTTTGCAAAGAGCAGGGGAAATTTTCATAGAATTGAAAATAAAACAAGGAATAAAACAAAATAAAAGGAGTAGGTAGCAGATAGGAACATGGATTTTGCAAAGAAATCTTGAAGGAGTGAAGTCTTGCAGCAAGTGATTTTGATGTTGCATATAGCTTTGATTCAAAGCTGGGGCTTTGACATTTCAAGAAAGGGTTCTTCTAGGCACTTTAGAGCTAGTACTTCAAGGGATACTCTGACATAACATCATGTGGGTGGGACCAAGGCTCCTCTGAATTTTATTATTTATGTACTATGTTACTGAGCACGCTGCTCCCAGATCCCACCAATGTATGGAAATGGTGACAGCTAACAATACCTAACAGCATGCATCTGAGACAGTTGCGCATAGTTGGATTGGAAGAAAAGCTATTTCCAAACAAACAACAAAACAAAACAAACAGAACAAAACAAAACAAAACGCTCATTAGGTTTCTTCACCTGGACTGAGTCTGTCAGAGGCACCAGGTTGGCTCAGTTGGAAGAGCATGCTACTCTTGATCTTGGAGTCATGATTTTGAGCCCCACGTTGGGTGTAGAGATTAATTAAATAAGTAAAACTTAAACAGAAATTTAAACTGAGTCAGTAATTGTGAATCATAATTAAACAACTAGCTTCTGAGGAACGTAATATATATGGCTAAGCTTTCATGAACACCATTTTCTCGTCTGACTGAAAAAATGCTTGAATATTTTGTTTATTCGTTTTTGTTTTTTCCACTCAAATCCAGGTAACAGGGATAAAATCATGTATTTCTCCCTGCTGAAGAAGTCTTTTTTTAAATATTCCACATCAGACAGGCCAAGCCTCCTTGAAGGGATGAATCATGCAGAGATCACATTCGCTTCAACAAATGTCTATCGTCTTATGCCTATTGCACTTTTTTAATGGAAGAACAGACTAATTCTTAACCACAGGGGAGCTGGATTTGCTATGTATTACTCACTGACAAATATATGAACTCTGTTTCCAGCTTTTCTTTGAAGAATTGCACTTAGGAACTTCTAATTATACAGTATATCAGCTAAGAGATATGGAATGACAACTTAAAGGCTTTCTTTCAAATTATGACTGCCATTTATTTTTTAAGTGATATTATTTATTATAGAAGAGTAGACATTCACAGCACTTTGCATTTCTTAAAACTGAAGGAGGCTTCCAAAGATCTTAACATCTCAGAACTTCTACTGAGTATTATGTCAAGCAAATCAAAGTTCTAGTAGGTTGAAAAGTGGAATAAATAGCAAAATTAGTGAACAATGACTATATAAGGGAAAATGGATTATAAGGACAACTTGCAGGATGGGAAAACTAATATCTAATGTGTACTCGGATTAGGATGGACATATTTTTCTCAGTAGCAGTAGTGTATTAGATAGCAAATGAAGCAGATAGAAAATGGATCGGAGACAACTCATGCTATTTGGTAGAGAATTTGAAAGGTAAGTTTTGAGGATTGGGAGTTTTTATCATAGAGCTCAGCATTTTAGTCTGATTTTTAGTATTGATTATTTCATTTACCAATATACTCTATCCTTTATTTGGAAGTGATTAATAGTTTTAAGTTGGTATTTATCAACCTTTCTTTCTCTCTACATTTCAAATGTTCCAAATGCATTAAATAACAAATTCATAATGTGTGATTTATCATAAAGGTGTAATAAGATATGTTAAAGTCTCTGAGATACACTTAGTGTCATTTATTCTTCCCTTTAAGCGAAGACAGAGTGAAAATACCATTGCCTTTAGAATGAGATTTACCTGTGTTTTACCAGTATAAAAGTTTTAGCCTTACGAACATGATTGAGTTAACTAATCTCTTTGGATTTCATTCTTCCACTTTGTAAATATAAATACTTATGCCAACACACAAGTATTTACTTAGGTGATATATATTCCTGCAACAGAGAAGATGATCAATACACTGAAGCCATAACTGTCCTTTTTCTATCAGGTGACAGGACTCGTGACTGTATTACTCTGCACTTAAGACTGGTGGTACGCCACAGGAATCTCTTTCGAGCTTTATATAAGATAATTATCAAAAGAAAGTCAAGAAAATGCTATATATCCATGCACCAAGATTCCTATGAAAGGAATTTATGTTGTGTTAATTTTGCTCAAAACGCTGTATAGTAAGTTGTCTTATTCTCTTAAAGTGAGGGACAATTTAATGTATATTTTCATTGAAAATCTTCAAGAAATTCTGGCATGGGAATTTTGCTACTCCATCCCATATGTTTTATACCAAATCTCTGATGTGGTTTGGCCATGCTAATTTCTCCAGCATTGACTTTTAGAAGAAAACATTGCCCTAATGGTACTACCAGTTGTATCATGATCATTGCATCATTGGATAGAAACAATTGAGCCTTATTTTTTATTCTTCCAGAAGAAAAGTGTGATCTGCTTGAGTTATAGCAGACTTTGCTGCCTACCTACACCAATATCTGTTCCCACATTTGTTTCCCTAACTACATTTTGCTACTTGCAGATACCATTGGCCAAACGATGGGAAGTCAAACTTTGCTTCTGTGTTCTTAGAAAATCTTTGCACTTTCTTGATCTAGGTGCTATTTTACCTTCACATTCTTCCTGGAAATGGTTGTAACTAACAGAAGCAATGAGTCATCAGCTTTGATAACTCAGAGCCCTGAAATCAACCCAACAGATGACTTGCTTAATACATTTCTTGCTATGTGAGCAAAAATAATATCTTTGTTCAAGCTTCTGTAAATGCTATTCTCTTAGTAGCAGCTAAAAACATTCCTATATGATATACTTCACTATGTAATTTTTCCTTTCTGGCCTTGAATCTCAAATTCAAATAAAAGAAAATGTGATGGTTAATTTTATGTGCTAAAGATTGCCCAAATAGCCCATAAATATTATTTCTGTATGTTTCTGGTTGAGGTTGGCATTTTAATCATTGAACTCAGTAAAGTAGATCGTCTTCCTCAATGTGTGTGGCATCATCCAATCTATTAGACTGAATAAACAAAATGCAGATGAGTTCACACCGTTTTATTCTTGCCTCTCTGCTTGAGCTGAGACATCCATCCACTGCCTTCAGACTCCATCAGCTCCCCTGGTTCTCAGGCTTTCAGACTTAGACTGGAATTATACTACTGTCTTTCCTGGAATGTTGTTAGATCATGAGACTTTCCAGCTTCCGTAATGGAATGAGTCAACTATTCATATATCTATATCTGCATATCTGTATCTATATTTCCTATTGGTTCTATTTATCTGGAAAACCTAACTAATATAGAAGGGATCCAATAATGAAACATATATATGACTTTTCAGTTCCAAATATCTTCATTCGTATTCTCTGTCATATCTATCCAAATCAGGCTATGAGGACTAACTGAAAATTGAGAAAACAAAGCTCATAGAGAAATAAATTTAAATTTCAGTCTTGCCAATTGAATCCCTCTCCAATCCATTAATGGTCAATTTTAATAAATTACTGCTTTTAATCAACTTTGCTAAAAATTAAATAAGAATAATTATTTTTAACTATTCTGACATGTTTCCCTTGGCCCTATATCTCATAAATTCATCTTTGTATATGAATTAGTAGAGAGAAATGTCCTACAAATAAATGAAATAATTTTGCTACCAATCTCTAGTTAAATTCAAACAATACACACATAAAATTAATAGAAAATGGCCTATCATATATATTTTTCATTTCTTCCACATCTCCATCTCTGAATGATTTATCCTTTCTAGTTAGTCATGCCAACAGAGTTTTTAAAAAATAACTGTTGGAATTAACTTGGTTGTGCAGATTATAGAAAATATGGCAGAAAGTTTCTATGTGATATGTCTGCTATAATAATTATGTATCTTGCATGTGTTGGGGAGGAAAAAAATTCCCTATCCTTCAAGATTCTTCTAGCTGGCCTATGAGTTACATTGACATGAGCCTACTAACAGGAGAAAAAAAAAAATGATTACATGAGTATAATAAAATTGAGACCCAAGAAGCAACCAAGGCATACAACTTTTATACATTTTAGAAACAGAAACATATATTTGTGAGGAATTGACAGAACAACAACAACACAAACCCTTAGGTGCAGAAACTTCACTTAGTATGGAATTCTAAACAGAATTTGGACTGAGGTAGTAAATTAGTAAAAGTAACAAAGCTTGTTTATATAGTCTTTTCTGGCTGTTCATTTCCTGTTTCTGGTGATAAGGATGTCTCTTTACGTCCTGGTGTAGGGAGGATACATTTCCTGTGGGAGATTTATTTCCTCCTTTCAGGAGACAAAAGAGAATCAGAGTGTTCTTGAACTGACTATTTCTTAAGTAACTCTAATTTAAAATGGTTAGTATGCTATTGTGGCATATTTTGAGATGGCCTTCCCAGGGCCTCCACACATGTAAATCTGCTATCTTTATTCCCAAGGGAGTATGATTATAGATTTATAAAAGTAAGAAATTAAACTCAAATGAAGGAAGAAGAGATTATATTGAGTTTGTAGCATTGACCTCATTGAGGTGAAAAAGAAAAAGAATTTTTAACTGGATTCTCTGGGCTAAAAACTGGAAAAAGCTGTGAAATTTAAAAACGTAAAGAAAAGTATGAAAGAGATATAATGACTTATCTATAAAAGATAGATGTCTAAGGCACAAGTGAAAAGTATAAGCCATGTCCCAAACAGATTAAATATGGATCTAAATGATTAACTCAAATGTCCTAAAATATAAAGATAAAGGCTGTATCACTCATGTGATATAGCAACTTAATAATTTGTTAATGTCGACCCTTTGTATTGGGGTTAAGTTTATCTAAGGTTTAAATTTCAGGTGAATTCCATCTCCTCTCACATCCTCACTGAAGTCTGCATGTATTGGAGGGAAACGTGTACTACCAATCCCCAACCTGAGTCAGGAATCAGATCTAAACCACTAGTAAGAAAGATTTTTTTTTTGAATTATAGCTTTATATCTTTTTCATACTATAGTTAATCATAGTTTGAACTTTATCACTCTGTCTCACTTGGCATATCTCCTGGGACCTAAGGTAGACATTTAGATTTTTCTGTTGTTATGAAGTGGTTTGATTGAAAACCTTTGTCATCAAGAAATCCCTTATACAAACTAAGCATATGGTGGTATGATATTGAATAATGACAATAAAGTGAAATGGTAGCAAACAAAACTCGTGATTAAATAGAAGCTATGGTACAGGGGGAGAAAATAACTGTAAGTGGAGCAGAAAGTGATTTATTGACCCTCGTGGTGATTCATTTGATTTAGGTTTTATCTAGAATGGCATTTCAATTTCTTGGGGTGTGACTGTACCATTGTTGAGTTTCTTGCCTTCTTTTCTTCCCCATGCATCCTTGCAATGTTTTCCTAAATATATTAGCTTAAATATGTTTCTGCAATCTGAAAAATCTTAAGTAATGCAGTGCAGGAGCACAAACCTTTACATTCTGTTCTGGGTGTAAAATACTACTGGATGCTAAATTGTACTGAGGTCAAACCCCAAGCAAAAATTGAGTTTTGCCACGAGAGAAAACAGAGTTGCCTGTTTTTGTTTGTTCTCTTTGCTTGTTTGTTGGACAGTGATATTTGTTTTTCTATCTTTTAACCAATGTTCTATTTAAAACTCTAGCAAAACCACAATATTTTTACTGTGTTTGAAACAAAAAATGCAATCAAGCTTTTATTACTAACACTGCTTCCTCTCTCTTGGTTGACATAGTTACCATCACACGAGAATAGAGATACACAGTTCAACAAACAGCATAATATCCCTGAGGTCTCTCATCCTCTAAATGCAAGTAATTCCAATCACCTGTCTCTACTCCACTCTCACGTCTATGCTGCTCTATATTTCTTCACTTCTGATTTAATTTCCCACTATAGACTTCCTTGCCAACCCATTCCACTATGCCATCTGGAATACCAGTGCACCAATGAAAACAAAACAACACAAAATTGCGTGGCATCCGCATATTCACTGAATGTTCTCTTCTCCTTGCTTTAAATAAAATTTTGTTTCTTCCCTAAGGGTACCAGGATCGTTACAAATATATTGAGCGACTGGAGAAGTTTCATTCTTTCATCGTGTATAAACAGACAGATCAAGGATGATGGGGGGAAAGGAGGAAGAAGCAATTTAAAATTTTTTTCTGATTATTTCTTCTACTTCAAAAGTGTTCCCTTTCACACTCATACAAAGACACTTCTTTTGTAGAAGATCAATCATTGCTGTTTGTCTGTGACTGTTCTGAATTTAACACTGTAAGTCCTGTACCCTGGAAACCCCTCAGTCACAGAAAACTCGGACTGTTGATCATCCTCGATCTCCAAGTAATATCACTCACATTCCTCCTGTAAACAAAACTCCTGCTCTCATAGGGCTACTTAGTCAAATATGGCTTCCTTTTCTGTTGCTTGCAAATTCTTTACCCCTTATTCTCCTTACCATATATGTCTTCATGGATGGACTCACTTAGTTTCACTAGATTTAATTATCAATTATATACTAATGATCTCCAAATCTATATCACATTTGATTTCCGCCATTTGCCTATTATCTGCTGGACATCTCCCCTAGAAGTTCCACATTCACATTAATATGTCTGAAAGTGAATCCTACTCCTTTTTGTGCTCTTCTATTTCTTATTTTGGTAGAAAATGCAAGCATACACTCAAGGCTTAAGCAAAAACAAAAACTGTGATTCATCCCATTCATCTCCTTATAGCCCACGTCCCCACACTTCCACTCCAGTGTCTAATCTGAAATATTCTACCTCACTGTTACATTTCTTAAAAAAAAAAAATAATAATTTGAGTATAATTGACACATAATGTTACATTAGAAAACACTAATTCTAAAAGATATATGCACCCCTATGTTTATTGCAGTATCATTTACAACAGCCAAGATATGGAAATAATCCAAGTGTCCATAAATAGATGAATAGATTAAGAAGATGTGATATATATAAATATAATTTTATATATAAATATAAACACATGTACAATGGAATGTTACCAAAAAGGGATAAAAAGATGAGTAAGATAATTAGTACATTTCTTATATGTCACCCTTAGTCATCCAGTTTATCAAACAAAGATATATCTGAGAGCAAAAGATAATGCTAATCACACAAAACACTAGAACAAGTACGTCAACAAAGACTCTTCATGGTATTTGTTTTGGGATTTACGAAAGAAACAGAAACAATAGGAATACAAATATTTGTGTTATATAACATATATATTATAATAATGTAGTATAATATATTCCTTTAAATAAGGTGTATGTATATATATATATATATATATATATATATACACACACACACACAGAGAGAGAGAGAGAGAGAGAGGCAGAGAGAGAGAGAAAGAGAGAGAGAGAGAGATGGGGGGGCAGGTATTTAAAGGAATTGGCTCACATGATTCTAGGATCAGCAAATTCAAAATCTGCCAGCATAGGCTTGGAGCCTGGAGAACCAGCAAAGAGTTGATGTTTTAGTTTCAAGAAGGGAAGTCTGGAGGCTGAATTCATTCCTCTTGGAGGACCTCAGTCTTTTTTCTTAAGGTCTTTAACTGATTGAAAGAAGCCCATCCACATTATAAAGAAAAAATCTATTTTACTTAAAATCTAGTGATTTGAATGGTAATTACATCTAAAAAGCACCTTCACAGCAACATTTAGACTAGGGTTTGACCAAATATCTGGGAACCACAGCCTAAGTTGACACTTAAAATTAACTATAACTGTTTTTCTTCAAACACTTTTAGCTTCCATATTGGCTCTCCCTTTTGTCAATTAGAAGTTCCAGAATGAGTCATTCTATTACATATATCCTGAAGCCACCCAATGCAACTACCCATTGCCTTGAATGGTCTATCATTCCCTAAAGATTGATTATACCATCTCCAGAATTCTGTGGACTGATAAGCATATATCTGTCGTATACATATAATCTTGTTTATTATCACTGATTTACATGTATCAGCAAACTCTTGAAGACAGGTGCCAGATCTCATTCACCCTGATACCCTTTAGCCTTAAGATCGTGCCTGTCAAATCATAGATATTGATAAGTAAACTTTTACGTACACCTGCTATTGTGAGGCATTGTGCTCAAAATTACCGTTAAAATGAAAATTAAAAATACATACCTTGCTCAAAAGAATATGCAAAACAATTGAGGAGATGTGCATAGAAATAAGTAATTACATGTATCATAAAATAGGTTGTACTTCCTACGGTATTTGTAGAGTACAAGATACATGAGAGTATTAACAGAAAAATCCAAACATTACCATATAGAAAGAAAAGTTTTTTAGTACATTCTTCATTCCTCTTGTGACAATGTTTGTTTTATTTTGGCCCTGATTTTGTTGTCTAGTGGACTGGAAAGACTCTGGGCCATACGGCCTCCTCCCAAGCCATCCCTGGGATGGATCCAGAGGCTCTTAGTCTCATCACAAGAAAGACTTCAAGGAGAGACCAGGCACAATTGTTGAGTGATATAGGCAGGAAAGTTTATTAAAGTGAGAGTACACTCTTGAGATATAAAAGAGGATGAGCTCAAGGGATAGCTCAGGAGTTTGGGTCTCTATCTTTTATAGACAGTTGTTAACTAGGGAGTGCAATATTTATTACTTTGGAGGGGATTTCTTGGGATTAATGTTTCACATCTTTTTTTTTCTCCTTACTTGATCAGAGTCTCTGGCCTTCTTTGTCTTGGGCCTGTCTGGTTTGATTTCAGCTACTTGTAGCTTTGTTTTTGGTGCGCTGTCAGGATAGCTCTCTAACTTTTCTGGTGATGGGCCATGACTCCCCCTTTGCTGGCCTCCAGGCATTCTGTTAAGTCTAGCTAACTGTTTACTCTAACAATATGTGGGGAAAAATTACATTTTTTTCCATGATTCAGTTTCTCTATCTGCTAATAAGAAGAGTAATCAAAAAATAGTAAAACGGATGAAGAAAGATAAATATTATGTAAACATTGACTTAATAATAAATAGCCAACTTTCTTTTTGTGACACTTTCAGGAAGTATAAATGATATTTACTCTCTGACAACAAGGAAAGACATTCATGAAATTAAAAGTGATTTTCATGATTAGAAGTGACTTTTAGTTACTCTCAAGTCCATGTCTCCGTCTCCAGATGGAGTTATTCTTTAACCTTTCTAGACAGGTAGTGGTCAGTACTCAACCTCCAGGGAGGGGTTCACTACTGACATTCCACCCAACCTAAGCACTCAAGTAGAATGATTGTATGCTGTCTTGAGCTTATTTATATGTTATTGGTCCAATTGTAATAATAAAAATAATAATAATACAAGCTTTTCTAGCTGTGAATTTTCAGTGAGAGAATTGGGCTCTGTTTAAGCCTAAAATCAAGTTCTATAGTTTCTCTTTGATTTCATTTTTATTCCACCTATCTGGAGGAAAAAGTTAATCTGTCTTTTATATTCAGATATTTTCAAATTGTATTGCTAAATAAAAATAACTATGAATGTCTATTACATTCAGATCTACTGAGATGAACTCAGTTCTTCAGTTTGTACTGCTAAATATTGCCTCGTGGAAAATCACAGAATACTTTGCAATATAATGAAAATTAATTAAGATATTAGAAGTATTTTTAAATAAATTGCATTGAGCATATATTATGGCTTTTAGTGCCCTACCACTCACTGAGAGGAGAGCTCTTTGCTTCTATTTTTCTCCTTAATTTCATTTTCTTATTTAATAAAAATAAGGTAAATTTTTCTCTATGGGGGGAAAATGATACACAGATCATTGGCTATTTTCCCAATAATAATTATACAGTTTTTCAGATGGCAATCTGAGGTGAAATTGAAGATGATTATGGTTTGAAATACAATAGACACATTTGAATTCCAAAGAGCATGTTTTACTTCATTAGATGCTTTGAAAATTGATGGCGGCAGTACAGTAAAAACTCAATTAACTGACACCTGACTTGCTTAGAATTCTAATTAGCAATGTCCCCCCCACCCCCGATTTGATTTTTAGAGGATAATGACAAAGTGGGGTGTGGGAATCCCACACTGAAATAAAGTGGAACACTTTAATCATGCCATTTTCTCATTCAAACATCTTCAGTTAGTCTCCTTGACTTTCAATTTCTTCTTCCTAATAACCTTGCCCTTTCCTAATGCAACCAGCTATCTTGTGAAATGCAAATCTCTATCCCCACTATAGTTTAAAAGTTTGAAGACCGCTCTATCTTTTTTGAGTCAAGACAAAAATCTTTGAAATGATCTACATCCCCTTCATGATCAGCTTCCCTTCCTCTCCGTCATTACATCACACCACACCTCACCTCGCTTTGTCTAATGCACTAGCTTTCTATCATTCCTGCACTATGCTCATGCCCACTCTTGCCAAAGGAATGTCTTCTTTGTCTGGAAATCTCTTTCTTCTCCTCTAGCCTAGACAATTCCTAGACATTGTACATCAAGATGGGTAAATCTAACACATGAGTAGAATCCAGCTCAATCTGTATTTCCTTAGGAAAACTTTCTTGCACAACCTTCACTCAATCAAATCCTACGTTATCTGCTCTCTTGAGACATATTTCTCATCATAATAATTGTCATAGCTGTAATTCCACAAACATGATTATTTTATTAATACATAAATTTCTCATTTATAAGTCTTCCTGAGGATATCCAAATACATTTTTTCATGATATTATGTCTAGGACTTAGCATAGTATTTGGTACATAGTAAGAGTTCAATAAAAATCAGTGGAATGAATACATGCAGATTTCTTATATAAGGAGATAGTCTCCAGAAACAAATTAATTCTCTTTTCATGAGGTGTTTTGAATTTCAGATACATCAATAATGCTATTTGAGACCAGATTGAAAGCCACTCACAATGCTTCTACCCACACATATATATGGGACCAACTTTCATATATGGCCATTAAATCTAGTAGATATCTATAGCACAAAACTCTCCTTCTACCAAGTCAGATCAAATTTGGCAGAAAAGAAAAAAAGAGTAACCCATAAGTGTAAGAAAAGGATTTCTTTTATAGGGAAGGTTGGTGGACTGACTAGAGGAAAAAGAGTACAAAAAAATAGACTGGTGAGTGAGGTTAAGGAAAATGGTGACCAAAGGTGAAGTGAAGGGAAAAAGGATGAGACATGAGAGTGTGACCCTGAAAACATGAATCAAACATCACCAGCTGATGCTCCTTCACTGCACACACATCTGAACTCTGTAAAATTTGAAACAACTTCCTTAAGTTGATCTACACTTTTGTGTAGACCCCCTGAAAACTTCACAAGGAGCCTTTTTGGACTGGTTTGTGTAAGTCAGGTGAAATACTATCTAGAGTAAGTAATGACCTTCTCCATGGCTATCACTGATGGCTATCAGCAGTACAGTTATTGAGGATGAAGAAATAACAAGAGATATCTATTCACACTCTAGGAAACCCTAGAGACAAGATAAATTCAGCCACCTAACTTCCCCCATGCCTTATCAGATATAGCTCTGTGGACCTGCCACATAAATATTATGTACACTCACACACACATGTTCACACACATGTACATATGTAAGTGTATATTTTCACACACAAACACAGATATATACTTAGACATAGATGCAAATATCAGTATAAAATATGTCTATTGAGAAGCAGAATGAAAAATCCCTGATAAAATGTAATTAATCTGAAGAAAATTTTGTAATATATGCCATATATGTAACTCAATGTCACTAATCATGAGACCATTAAAATAGACTGGTTCATTTCCTGTTCTTTAACATTACATTTTGTTTCCCCACAAAACCATGGACTAAAGATGAAAAATAAAATATTTGACTTTTTTTTCAACTTTCCTAAGCTTATGATATTCTGAATTATATAGTTTAGATATGAACACAAAGAAATATGCAATTAGATATTTTTTTTAAATGTTTTCGTGAAAGTCTCAGGTATTTTGCTCTGATGAACAATAACTACTAGTAAGAGTTAGATCAACATATTTGAAGTCTCAGAGCTGTGAAAGACTTTTGTGACCATTCAATCATTCATTTGTTCACTCAAGCAATATTTATGGATTGTCAGTATTCTGACTGATAGAAAAGAGGTAAAATACTCTATATTTAAGGAGTGTCTACATATGAATCAAAGTATCCTAAGTTGTTAGCAGGATCGTGGCAAAAACTTTAGAATTAAGTCTTAGATGCTTCAGGGAAGGGAGTGTCTGCTTCTCACCAAGATGATCAGAACAACTTTCATTGAGTTAACTATTAATTGGGCCTTGAAGAGTTGGCATGATTAGTGAATGCAAAAATGGATCACCAACAGACACTTTTATAATGACAGTGGAGTTTTTCTTCAAATATAATAGTTTGTTGGACCTTAGGAAATAAGATTGGCAAATGTAGTTCAAACAAAAGTGGATGTTTGAGAACCACTACTCCAGCATCCCCCAAGAAACTTCCATGAAACCCAGGTATTCTCATTTATAATTCTGCTTCTGGAAACTGAGGCTAAGTGTCTTACATCTATATCTTGTGATCATGTAGTCAGTTAAGAGCTGACAGCTAGTTAACAGAAAAAAAAAGAGGAGGGAATGAATGAAAAATGTAGAAAAATAAAGAGATTTGGAGTCAGACATTTGACATGAGTCTCAACTCTGATACTTACTGATTGTATGCTCTAAAGCACCATATTTAACGTCTCAGAGCTCAATATCCTTATCTGATAAATGAAAAGTAATGTAGTGTTTGAAGATATCCTAGAACATAATAAGGGCACCAAAATTGTTATAAAAGACCCCTGAATTTGTGCAATCTCTACTTCCACTTATGAATACAAAAGTTTTCTTAAATGAATGAGGACATTATATATTATCTGAATGACAGATATTTCCCCATATTTTATAATTCAGTTTGACAAGGACACAAAACTGTACGACAAGTTATTTTTCACTATAATTTAAATACTGTGTTAAAACTTGTCATTTTTAAATGAAATTGTTTAAAGATTGAGGAGAACTGAAATGAATGACAGTATAGTTGGGTATTGGCTTGGAATCGTTAGGAATGCTGAAAATAGTGATTCCTGGCCTTACTCAAATACTCACAGATGTAAAACTGGCTGTATGTTCAGTTAAAGAAACTGTATGAGATCTCAGGAAATGATTTAAAAGGATATCAAAGTAACGTGAAGTAATGGAAAAAAAATTAAAAATCTGTAAAAGTACGTTAAAAATGAACATCACATATATTAAAGGAAATACAAGGAGTACAAATAGAATATAGAGTGGCTTTAAGTTTTTATGTACAAAAAAATGCATTTTAAAATCTGAAAGATACATACACTATGAGTGGTGCTTATCTTCTCTGTCTAAATTTTTACAATGAATACGCACTACTTTCATAGCAAAAGGAAAAAGGTCGATTTATTTTTTTAAAAAATCTGGTTTATGAAAAAGAAAGATCATCACACACACACACACACAGACACACACACACACATCTCAGTTCTCCAAATGCAAAGAGAGATACACAAGTATACAGAATAATGGTTCAAGATAGCTTTATACATTTTTCTCTACAGAAGAAAAAATTAATTTTCATATGTCTCTTGATATGTTTTCAAAAAATCTGGGGCACCTGGGTGGCTCAGTCGGTTAAGCGGCCGACTTTGGCTCAGGTCATGATCTCATGGTTTGTGAGTTCGAGCCCTGCGTCAGGCTCTGTGCTGACAGCTCAGAGCCTGGAACCTGCTTCGGATTCTGTGTCTCCCTCTCTCTGACCCTCCCCCGTTCATGCTCTGCCTCTCTCTGTCTCAAAAATAAATAAACGTTAAAAAAAATAAAAAAATCAATAAGATTCTATCAAATCTTTTCTTAAAATTCACCTTAAAGTAATATTTTTAGTCCTTATATAATAAGGATATTGTCTACAAATATTAAAATCCGTTATTTTGTTCCATGAAATAGTGCTTCAAACAAGCAGAAATGACTAAAATTAGAAAAGATAGATTATTTCAAAAACTAAACATACATCTGAATATCTTATCTAATCATATATACATTGCTATCTTGGATTGAAGCCACTTATACACGCCGATCTACCCAAGTGCACATGAATTTATACTTACAGTCACATATATAAGACAGGTGTTTCTTGTCAGTTTTTATAATTTCAATTTTTATTCATATGTCCAAGACATACTTAGGTATGAAAGTAGAAAATAGCTTCTTTTGCCTCTCCGATAATTGTTATTAATACACAAACACTTAGTTTCCTTAAAACATGTTATCATTACAAATGATTTAATGAAGGCAAAAAAAGCATATACCTTCAACATCCTATTCTATTTATTGAATTGGGACCCTTAGAAGAAAATTCCATGAAAACAAGTTGAGTGATTTTTCAATTTGAGAGAGAATTTATTTTGAACATTTGTTGATTCATGCTTTTAGTCAGATGGTCTGCTGCCTGAAGACATATGACTGAAGGTTCTGGGATATACATAGTATTAGTTTCACCTTCAGCAAGGCTGAACAAATCTTGTAAAGTGTAATGACTTTAGTCAATCTTTTGCCTGTCAGTTATATGAAATATAATCATTTGTTGGTGAGAGTATAGCTGAAGAAGAGTATCTCTTCACCATTATGTCTTTACACTTGATGGCCAGAAGTCAAAACAACAAAACAAAACAAAACTCTAGCCTGAGACTGAAATTTCTGACGATAGTCTGGTAGCTTTTTTTAAATTTTCTTGGTCTCAGTTTGTTTATCTTTTAATACAAGGGTATGCAGGTATCCCTCTTTAGGGAATAATTGACATTATAATCATATGACTTAATATGTAGGGACATTTGAAGAGCATAAAGTGCCATACAAATGCACTTAATATCGTTACTTAAAAGATAATAGTCTTACTCTATTCAACACACAATGGGCTACTCCAAGAGAACTGTGTTCTGTCCAAAGGAATATGTAAACTAGAGTATATTCTGAGGTTAAAAACCAGAGGTGGAGAGGCTCTGCTGAGTCATAAGATAAAGGAAATACAGTGTGGTTAGTGAAGGGGGAGAGGGTAGAAGGGTTTATGACAGTTGGCCATAAAGATAAAGATAGAACTAATTGGTAGTAAGTATAGAAAATAGATTTTGCAAATAAAAATAAGAGTTCTTGATAGAGTTGAACTGATCATTTTAGCAGGTGGTGACTTTATTGATATATTTGGAGAGTAAGAGGAGGCTACTAACTTGCCACCTGATAATAGTAAAAAGAATTGAAATCTCAGATGGCTATGCCATTCTAATTTTGAATGGTTTATGGAAGACCATTATCATCACTGCATTGTTTGTTATTTTGGTTAGTTATTGCTCTATAACAAACCACCCCCAAACTTAGTGACCTGATACAATAATCTCTTCTCACAATTCTGTAGGAGAACCTCCAGGTTACCATGGTATCATTCAAGGTGCTGGGGAGGGAGGCTGGAAGGTATAAAAAAAAAGCCTTACTCACATAATTGGCAGCTGGTGGTGGTCAGCAGCTGGGAGGGCAGCTGAGGCTGAGTTGACCTTTATAGGTGCCTTTCCACACGACTGCTTGGGCTTCCTTACAGCATACTTCCAGAATATTTCATGCCACAGTGAGTCACAGGGCAAGTCCAGATTCAACGTGTCAGAAAAATGCACAAGGGCTTAAGTTCCTCGGGTAAGGATCATTAGGGACCGTTTTGGAGAGTGGCTACCACAGTCATTGCATTCGCTGTTACGGAATGTAGTAATAGATGCAATTTTAAACAGAAATTTAGGAAGGCAAGAAAGGAGCCCAGAAATTATTGAAATTAATTAAAATAATGAAAGGTAAGTTAAAAAGTGGACATCAGAGGTTAAATATGTTAACTTCTAGATTTTAGGTCATAAAGGGAATGCCTGAAAGTAGGTTAGTTCACTTTAACAAATAACACGCATTTACTGAGTGACAAATAGACCAGTTACTGAGGTGACAAGATGCACCTTATGAAATCCTGTGGGGAATATATTTGAAATGACCACAGAAATAAGCTTTGATCTCCTCTTCAAATCTTTCAAAAGATTCACACCAACCTTAGCGTGATTGGCTTCAGTAGGCAAAAGGCGGGATAAGTGGAGAACTAGCTTTTATAAGGTGCCTACTTTGTGTCAGGTGATGTGCTAGGCTGCATTTTTCAATTACCCACTTTGCTCCTTAAACCTTTCCCTTGAAGCAGATATTGTAACGCCCAGTTTATAAAAAGAAGCAACTGAGGCTCAGAGAAGTTAATTAACTCACCGGAGATTAAACCTCTCAAAGGATTTTGACTCTAAAATCCCTACTCTATTACTCCACATAGTTACACGGCAATAAAAGCAAACCCAAGTGGGTATTGACTTGGAGTACATGGATTTGAAACACTCTCAGAATATTTAGTACCCCTGCCATGAACGTGGCTGGGCAGGTACCATGTAAAAAGCCACAGGGGCATCGAGGCGACACCTCTAGAATTCCTCAGATAACCTCCCATGTGCTTCTGTAACAATTTCCTATGGAGCGCTATGCTAGGCCAGCCCCCGCTGGATTGGTTCCTCCAGGGGGAAACGTCCCCTAAATAGGAAGTTGGAAATGCTAATCTATAGCCCAACTGGAGAGATGGCTAGACATATGGATTAGGAGATGGTAAGTACGTAGCTAGTAGTAGTAGTAGAGGTAAAAGTAGCTGTAGTAACAACACAGCGACAGCAGCAGCAGCAGCAGCAGCAGTAATAATAACAATGCTAATGGTAATAATACTAAAATTAAAACTAAGTTCCCACGCACCCTAGTGATCAGCGGCATTGCACATGCTCTTCTACTCTTCATGCTCTTTTACTGTTGGGATGTTCTTCTGTCCTCCTCTAATCTTCTCTGAGTGTGTCAGAGTGTGGCCCTGAGGGCTTGGGGAGAAAGATTAGCATTTGAATTGTGGAACTGAGTAAAACCAATCACCCTCCTCACTGTCTGTTAGCATCTTCTCCACCCTAGGCATAATTCTCTTATATTTCCTTCTTCTTTTTTTTAAGTTAACTTTTTTTTGAGGGAGAGGGAGACGGATACAGAGTGTGTGGGCACAAGCAGGGGACAGAGAGAGAGAGAGAGAGAGAGAGAGAGAGAGAATTCCAAGCGAGCGCCACACTGTCAATACAGAGCCTGACATGGGGCGCGATCTCACAAACCACAATATCGTGACCTGAGCTGAAGCCAAGAGTTGGCGCTCAACCAACTGAGCCGCCCAGGCACCGCTCTCTTTTCTTAAAGCAGCAAATATCTTTTCTTTAAAATTTTTAAATGTATTTATTTATTTTGAGAGAGACGGAGACAGCATGAGTGGGTAAGGGGAAGACAGAGAGGGAGAGAGAGAATCCCAAGAAGGCTCTGTGCTGGCAGCACAGAGACCAATGAAGGACTCAAACCCATGAAACTGGGAGAATCATGACCTGAGCCAAAACCAAGAATCAGATTCTTAACTGACTGAGCCACCCAGACGCCCCATATCCCTTTTCTTTATAGAATCAATCATAATTTCTTTGTTCAAGTATCTGATTTACTGTTCAAGTATCTGATTTAATAGTATCACATACTATTGCAAAAGTTCTATTAAGGCAGTTTTTGTTTCTGTTTTGTTTTTGTTTTGTGCCATTCTACCCCCAGCTGGTACTCAGCATGCAGCATCTAGTAGATAAATGTATAGTGTGAACATAATGCTGACCAATATCAACAGTGAAGCAGTGAATTGAGAAAAAGGGTCTTTGAATGAGGCAAAAGAAAATGCTGTTGTCTCCTAAAGTTGGAAGCCTTTCTCCACAAATATATTTGCATTCCAGTAAGTTGACTAAATTGCTCTTAATCACACACAATAGTTACAAAACTATTGCACAATTAACATTAGTAATCTTAGGTAATTTTATTATTATATATGCTTGTAAGAAAAATATTTTTATTCAAAAGTGTAAAAAGATCATTTCATCCGCGGAAGAAGAATTAAACAGTGAAATTAAACAGATTTGAGAATCTAGCAGAAATTGGAATGTTCATTGGTTATGAGATGCTTCCTATACCTTTCAAAATATAGAAATTGTGATGCATCATTGAATGTGTCAAGGATATTTGGATGAAATTAACATTTAAACTGATGAACAATCAGTAAAATTGCTAGCCCTCCATAATGTAGATGAACTTCATCCAGTCATTTGAAGGGTTGGACAGAACATAAAAAATGGCCTCTCACAGCAAGAGGAAATTCTCCAGCACACTACCTTCAGATTTCATCTGCACCACCAGCCCTCCTGAGTTTCTAGTCTTCAGACTAAACCTGCCATTTCCTGGGGTCTCCAACCTGCAGCCCACACTGTAGATTCTGGAATGCCAACCTCTACTACAGTGTGAGCCAGAATATATATATATCTGTTTCTGTGGAGAATACTAATACAAATACTGGTACCAAGAATGGTTCTAGAGAATAGAAACTTAAGAATGAGTTTTCTGAATTGGTTCTGAAGGTTCTGAAATTGGCTATCTAATCTGATTGGATTTAAAGATACAAGTAACTCTATTTCCAGTGTAAACAGAGCACTGATAGGCCTTGGCATGATGTGGCAATAGAGATATGCCATGTATCAATAATGAGTACTCCTCATCAAACACTTATAAAAAGGAAGGATTAAGTGATACTGTTTATGATAATTTTAAATATATGTACATATTCTTTTCTCAAACATTGAGTTTAATGAGATTGGTGGTTTACTCCTTATGTTGCTGGACAAAGTGGGGAAGAAAAAGATCCTGAGGCAGTTGCCTTAGAGGTCAATGCTGGCTCTCCCCAGGATCCACTCCCAGAACTGTTCTTTGATTCTAGACCTATAACTAGACTCAGGTCCCAGCAGGTCCCTAAAGATGAAGTACAAAGTGTGACACATGATGAGGTACACTACAACGCAAAGAAGTACTGAAGTTTTCTAATTAATACATACAGAAATCCAAGGAAGGTGTGGGGATGGATATTAAGTTTGTGGGATAATGGTGAAAGAAACAAAAAGTTGGATCAGGCCAAATTTATGGATATGGGCAAACTAAGAGATTCTACACTGAATGTTATAGTTTAGGGAATTAGAAAGGGGTCTAACAGTTTGTTTAGTTAACATATTTAGTTGACTGAAATATGGACTAAGAAGTGGCCCACAGTAAGTGAGTTAGAAATGCCAAAGTTGCCTTGACCTACTCGAGAGGAATGGCTTCAAAAGTTTAGGGAAATTGGAATGTTCATGGGGATTTGTCATTTAAGAACTATCTCCCCACCATGAAAGGGAGGGTCCAGAAGATACACCTTTAACCATGACTGTGAGACATAGATTTGTGAGAGAAGCCCCAGAATACTTGAACAGCTCTCAGATTATTCATCTCTGTAGGCTAGGACTTACAGTGGGAGCTGCAGCCATGGAATTGGAAAACGTAAATGTAATGGGAATGGTGGGATTTCGGAATGTCAGGGATTAAGTGGTGATATCCAACCCCCTGGGCAAGGTAGGCATGGCTGCTATGAAGGACAGCAGAGTCGAGCAACACTCAGAATTGTCTGACTTGTACAGACTAGTGATGTTGGTTAATGTTGGTGTTTTTAATGTTGGTGAAATATGTAGGAAGTCTAATAAATTCTTATTTGATCTCTATAAGCAGAAAAGTTCTAGGTCAAGTGAACAAAAGTCTAACCTGAATTGTAAAATACATTCATGGCCTCTCAGTCAATCTTACACTTGAGACAGTTTTTAGAACCACAACCCCTTGAATGAAGGGGAGGCCAGATCCTTTTAAAGAAGGATTTGAATAAACTACTAAAAATCTACACTGTTAATTTTTCTCCCAGCCTTCTGCAAAGGGATCTATAGATTAACCTGGGTTTTCAAGAGAAACAGAACCAATAGGCTACATATATATATATATATATATATATATATATATATATATATATGTGTGTGTGTGTGTGTGTGTGTACACATATATAGATATACGTTCTGCCATCTGCAAGGGATCTATAGATTAACCTGGGTTTTCAAGAGAAACAGAACCAATAGGCTACATATATATATATGTGTGTGTGTGTGTGTGTGTGTGTGTGTGTGTGTGTGTACACGTATATAGATATACATTCTGCCATCTGCAAGCTGGAGAGCCAGGAAACCTGGTAGTGTAATTCAGTCTTAGGTCAAGGTCTTGAGAACTAAGAGAGCTAATTGTGTAAGTCTCTGACCAAGTCCAAGGACTTGAAAATGAAGGTGTAGTGGTGAGGTATAAGGTAGAGGAAGGGAGACTATAACTTCTGGTACTAGTCCAAAGGCAAAAAAATGGAAGTGCCAATGTCCAAGAGCGGGAGAAGATAGGTGTCCTAGCTCAAATGGAGAGAACAGATTTTCCCTTTCTCCACCTTGTTGTTCTATTCAGCCCCCGCCAACTTGGAAGATGCTAACATACAGTGAGGAGGGTGATTTGCTTTACTCAGTTCAACAATTCAAATGCTAATCTTTCTCCACAACACCCTACACCAGGGTACCTATATAATGGAAAAGGAAATAATCAGAACTTTCAGGAACTACTGGACATTGGGTCTGTAATGACACTAATTTCGGAAGACCCAAAACATCACTATGGTCCACCACGCAGAGGAGAAACTTAGGGAGGTCAGGGGATCAGTGGGGTTTTAGCTCAAGTCCATCTGACAGTGGCCCAGTGGATCCCTGAATCCATCCTCGGTCATTTCTCCAGTTCCAAAATCCATACGCAATTGAAATAGGTTTCATCAGCAGCTTGTAGAATCTTCACATTAATTCCCTGACCTGGGGAATGAGAGTTATCATGGTGGGGAAGGCTGAATGGAAGCCACTAAACCTGTTTTCAACACAGAAAAACAGCAAAACAAAATTAAAACCACATTCCTAATTCGATTGTAGAAATTAGTGCCCCATAAAAGACTTGCAGGAGAAAGAGGTGATGACTCCCATCACATCCCTACTCAACCCTCTCATTTGGCCTGTGCAGAAGAGAGACGGATTGTGGAGAATGATAATGGGCTATAGTAAGCTTAACCAGGTGGTGACTCCAACTGAAGCTCTGGGTCAGATGTGGTTTTACAATTAGTGTATTCCTTGGTATCTAGTATGCAGCTATTGATCTGGCAAGTGTGTTTTTGTTTTTGTTTTTTTTTTCCTCAATACCTGCTAATAAAGTCATAACAAGCAATTTGCTTTCAGATAGCAAGGCCGCCCTCATTGTCATACCTCAAGGATATATCAGCTCTCCAGATCTATGTTATAATTCAGTTCACATAATTTTGATCACTTTCCTTTGTACAAGATGCCTCATGGGTCCATTACGTTGACGACATCATGATGATTAGACCCAGTGAGCAAGAAATAGCAAATATTCTAGACTTATTAGTAATATATTTGGGTGTCAGAGGGTAGGAAATGCACCTAACACATTCAGAGGACTCTATCTCAGTGAAATGTCTTGGGGACCAGTTATTTGAGGCATGCTGAGATATTTCTTCCAAGGTGAATAAACAGTTGTTGCATCCGGCCCCTCCTACAACCAGAGGTACAACACCTAGTGGGCTTCTTGGGATTTTGGAGGAAATGCATTTCTCATTTGGGTATTTTACTTCACACATTTACTGAGTGACCCAAAAATCTGCTCATTTGAACGCGGCCTAGAACAAGAGAAGGCTGCGTAACAGGTCCAGACTGCTGTGCAAGCCTCTCTGCCACTCAGGCCCTATAGACCCACAGACCCAATGGCACTTAAAGTGTCAGTGACACCTTGTGGTATTGTTTGCAGTCTTTGGCAGGCTTCTGTAGGTGAATCACACTACAGGCCCTTCAGATTATGGACCAACGTCTTGCAGTCCTTTGTGGATAAAAGCTCCCCTTTTGAGAAATAGCTTTATCTTGCTGGACCTTAGTGAACAGTAAGTGCTTAACTATGGGGAACCAAGTTATCATGGAACCTGAGCCGTCCATCATATTATCTGACTCACTAAGCCATGAAGTTGGGCATGTACACTAAAATTTCAACATCAAATAGAAGTGATATATATATATATATATATATATATATATATATATATATATATGGCACTGAAGTCACAAGTAAGTTGCATGAAGGAGTGGCCCAAATATCCACAGTCCCCACTCTTGCCACACTATCTTCTCTCTCCCACCCAGTGTCTGTTACCTCATGGGGAAGTCCCTATAATCAATTTATATAGGAGGAGAAAACTCAGGCCTCATTTATAGATGATTTTGCATGTTATACAGGCAACACTTGAAAGTGAGATGTAGTACTACAGCCCCTGGCTGGGACATCCTTGAAGGGCAGTGGTGTTGAGAAACCCTCCCAAAGGGAAGAATGTCATGCAGTGCACCTGATTGTTCACTTTTCTTGGAAGGAGAAATGGCCAAATGTGTGGTTATATACCAATTCATGGGCTATCTCCAATGGTTTGGAAAATTGGTAACAAGGAAATTTGGGAAAGAGGTATGTGGATACATCTCTTTGAATGGGGGAAAAAAAAAAACATGAAGATATTTGTTTCCCATGTGAATGTTCATCAAAGTATGACCTCAGCAGAGGAGCGTTTCAATAATCAAATAGATAGAGTGACCTATTCTGTTTGTCCCAATTAATTTCTTTCCCCAGCCACCTCTGTATCACTCAATGAGCTCATGAACAAAGTAGCCATGGTGAAAGGAAAGGAAGTTATATCTTGGCTCAACAATATGGGCTCCCATTCACAAAGGCCAACCTCACTATGGCCACTGCTGTGCGTCCAATCTGTCAGCAGTATAGACCAATAATAACTTTCAATATGAGACCATTCTCCAGAATTATCAGCTAACTACCTGGTAACAGGTTGATTACTTTAGATCCCTGCATCATGGAAGGGGCAGAGTTTTGTTCTTATTGGAATAAACGGTTATTCTGGATAAGGATTTGTCTCCTATGTATTCAATGCCTCTAACAAAACTACCATTTATGGACATAGAAAATGTCTTATCTCCTATCATAGTATTTCACACTGTATTGCTTCTGATCAAGGAACTCTCTTCACTCTAAAGGATAGCAGCAATGGGTACATACTCATGGATTTAATTGGTCTTACCAAGTTCTGCACCACCCTAAGGCAGCTAGCTTGGTAGGATAGTGAAATGGCCTTTTGAAGACTGTTATAGTATCAGCTAGGTGGGAATATCTTGCAAGGTTGGGACAAGGTTCCCCCAGAAGGATGTATGTATTTTGAATCAGCATTTAATATGTTTATTCCAGAGTCAAAATTCATGGAACCAGAAGTGGAGGGTAGAAGTGGGAATGGCATCACTCATTGTTACCCCTAGTGACTCCCTAGCAAAACTTTTCCTTCCTATTTCCACAACCTATGTTCTGTTGGCCTAGAAATACTAGTTCCAAAGGGAGGAATAGTTCAATCAATGGTTGATTGAATATGTCAGTGATTTACTGAACTGGAAGTTAAGACTGCTGCCTGGCCACTTTGGATTCCTCATACCTTTGAATGAACAGACAAATAAGGAGTGATTAGTCCCGACTGCCTGGGGGAAATTAGACTGTTGTTCTATCATAGACATAAGGGAGACTGTATCTGGAATACAAGAGCTCTCTTAAGTCATGTCTTAGTACTACATCCATGCCCTGTGATTGAAGTCAATGGAAAATTAAATAATTCAATTCAGAGAGGACTACAAGGGGCTCAGACCCTTCAGGAATAAAGATTTGGGTCACCACACCGGGTAAAGAACCACAACCAGCTTGGTGCTTCCTAAATGCAAAGGGAATACAGAATGGTTAGTGGAAGAAGGTAGTTATGAATACCAGGTGTTGCCACATGACTAGTTAGACAGATGAGGACTATAATTGTCATGAGTATTTCTTCCTTACTTTGTTATGAATATGTTTGTGTGTGGAGAGTCTGGATGGATAGATAGATAGATAGATAGATAGATAAAGATAGATCTGTATCTGTATATCTATATCTATAAATATTGTTTTCTTCCCTCTATTATCTCTTTATCATATATAGTAAGTTATATTAGCTTTATTATAGTATTTAAACATTTTTAACAGTATATCATAGTATGTAAGCTATGAGATATAGCAAAAAGAGTATACATCAACCAAGAACTCTGCATCCTTTTCTGGTGAAAAGATTAATTATCATTTTCAATCATACACATGATTGCTGCATTTTGTTAGGTCTGCCTTAGTATTACCACACCCTGTGATTGAAGTCAATGGAAAATTAGCATTATGACTATGCTATTGTCTTTATCTAGAGATCAAGTAGGATTTAAGGAAATGTGTGAGAGTGGCATTTTGACACAGCAGTTGGACTCAGGATGTTTAATTTTGTGTGCGAACTTGCAGAGTGTTTTTGCATGAGATTAACATTTAAATCAATGTGCTTTGGGTAAAACACATTGCTCTCCATTTGTGGGTGAGCCTTGTCTAATCAATTGAAGATCTAAATAGAACAAAAAGACTGACTTCTCTGAGCAAGAGAGAATTCTCCAGAAGACTGCCTTCAGACTTCATACGCACTATCAGCAACCTGGGCTTGGAGGCTGCTGGTCTTTGAACTGGAGTGCACCATTGGCTCTCCTGGATCTCAAGCTTTTCAGCATATACTGCTGAGTTTAGAGTTGCCAACTTCCATAATTGTGTGAGTCAATTCCTTATAATATATCTCTTTCTATATATGCACATCCAATTGGTTCTGTTTATGCGTAGAGCTCTGAGTAATACAGAAGTATAGGCTTTTGTTTTTTAATTTACTCACTGAATAGGAAAGACAAAGGAAAGATGCTGTACAAAGTGCCAGGCTTGGACCACAACTCCATGCCAATGACAATTCTTGCCAACTCTATGATGATCCAATTTGCAATATCACTGCCTCACTCACCAAAGCCGAAGAATAGATTTTACATCCTGAAAGGCAAGAAATCTGGCTCTTCTCTTCACATTTTCAAGGCGATTTTTGAAAACTGTGGATAAAAATGGAAGCTTAAAGGATAAGAAGCCTCGCTGGAACTTTATTCTGATGGATTGTTCCAGAAAGTATAAGAAGTGAGAATTTGATGGCCCATTTCTGGAGAAGAGGTTTCTACATATTGAGGTGCTTTTTGCCAAATGTGGGCCTAATTAAGCCTGAGAAAACCCATTTCTCTGCGGGCCTGGAGCTGCCGGGTAGAGATGAGCAGTGGTGTAGCATCATGAGACTTCATTATAATGTTGGCAAGAGTCTTTTATTAGCAGTAGTTGGGAGGACACCTGGCTAACTGGGGTTTAGAGGATATATGATTTCTGCCACATTGCAGGTGGAATGTTAAAGAACATAATGCAGCTTCTGGAGGAAGATGTTCTGCAGTTGCCAAAAGCCTTAGTGTTGCCTAAGGATGCCAAAACCTGTAACCTTCTACTTCGCGTTTAGAATGTTCTGCAAAGCAAGTGGAACATTTGAGATGGTGGAAATGGACTGATTCCTCAGGCCAGTAACAACAGTTAATGAGACCAGACCACCAAACAAACTTCCCAGACAGATAGCCATGAATTTCCTAAAAAACAAACAAACAAACAAACAAACAAACAAACAAACAAACATACACACACGGGGTTCATACAGCATGATCATACTCTCATACTCTATAAATAACCCAGGCTAAGAAATATCCTTCCTCCCTACTCCTATCCTCAAATTAAATTTGAACTAGTTTTGGTTTGAGCTTTGAAACTAGTTTTGTTGGTGTCTCTTTGGAAAAGAATATTTTGCTTCAACATTCACTAAACAATGGATATCATAGGAATGGCTCCTGGGTTATTTGCTTATTTACAAAGAGTTTTATATACACTGTGCAGATTATCTTGGTCATTTCTCTCTCTCTCTCTCTCTCTCTCTCTCTCTCTCTCTTTCTCTGTCTTTTTAAGTAGGCTTCATGCCCAGTGTGGTGCCCAACATAGGGCTTGAACTCACAACCCTGAGATCAAGACCTAACCTGAGATCAAGAGCCAGGTGCTTAACCAATTGAGCCACCCAGGCGCCCAAGTTTCTTTTTGTTAAAGCAAACTTAAACTTTGTTGTTAACAAACTATAAAACAACAACAACAACAACAACAACAACAACAACAACCCTGGAACTAATTATATAATTGCTATTATTCTAGAAATTTTAGCCTTCTTATATTAAATCTTAGCAGTTTTATGCATGCAACAAACATAAGCTTCCAAGATTTCTGACAGCAAACATTGAAAGAGAGCTGCAGTTTCTCAGATCGTCCTCTATTCCTCTTTCTATAACTTCTAGGATGTTCTTTTGCAATTTTAAACCAAAATACTTTTTGATGATCACGTTTTGCGGGTTACATTGTATGTTTGCCACTATATAGAGTCCATCAAAATTATAAAGAAATAGTAATTGAATTTTTTCTGTAAAGGATAGACTTTAATCTACATTTCATATACCTATTTCATTCCTTATATGTGTTTCCTGTTACATACCTTGAGATCATTTTCTTTTTTGTCTCAATTCAATGTGGTTTTTTAAGTAAGACCTGGGGATTAGTGTATTATTATCCCACTTATAAGATGAAAATGTTTTCTATGGGAGCCCAGCCTCACGAGAGATACCAAGATACTGTGTGCTTATAAAAACAGCATTTTGTTCATATATATATATATATATATATATGCACACACACAATTATACTGAGTATATTGCATATGTCCCTAATTTTAAGAAAAATCACACATAATTAATACAATCTCTTATTGTGATAAAGATTGTGTTTCAAAAGAAAAATCTTTGCTAACTCTTCAGTTACTTATGAACTGACCTTATGACATTTTATCTTTATCCTTCAGTATTCTTTCTTGCTCATCAATCACTGTTTTCTTCTGTTCCATGTCAGTGAGAAAAGTAGTGATGCAGCCACAAATAATGAATCATGAACAAGCTTTTGCCATTTATATCATAAATATGACAGGGCAGTGCCTGCAGACAGTGTTATTTCCGGTCTGCATTCCTGAACACTGAGGTCAATAAAATTGCTCCCAGTCATAAAGCACGGGTAGGAGACATACTGGTATGCAGTGAATCTTCCAGCTGGAGAATGAATTACTGTTTCTGGATGACAAAATCAAGGCATCCAGGGCCTCTTGGTAGAAAGATGACTCTACTATATTTTGAGCTTGTTCCTTACACATCCTTTTCATGATTTTCTATAACCCCCTAAGAATTGGTCTATTTCCTCCTTTCATCATTACTAAGTAAAGCTTTGCCTGGGTCTCTCTACTTCCCTTGATATGCAGGCATAATGGGTCTCTAAGTCAACTTCACCCCTTTGACCACTCTCAGAAGCAAGCATATATTTTAATCCTGTTTTAAGTCTTGTACTGCTCTGTATCCTAGGAAACAGTCATTGGTTAGGACTGATGAAGGTTCTCTCCTTGACCAAATTTTAGTCAGACTCCTCTGAATTCTGTTTTCAACTAGGCTTTGAATTTCAGTGTCCATGTTCATCTCTGTATTGTCTTATTTTAGCAAAAATCCTATTAAAGTTAGTTTATTCAAAATCTTCATCATCTATATCTGATCACCCTCAATCGGATCAGGTTCCTCAACCTTCACCATTCCCTAGGTGTTTTGTGATCACCTTGGCCCGGCCTTCAGCAAAAAAACTGTTAACCAGAACTCCCCTCCCCCTTACCACTGTTTAGTAATTTTCCAAGTACTGATCCCCATCCTGGTCCTTAAATTATAAATTACCACTTCCCCCCTGTTGTATTTGGAGTTCTCTCTCCCATTGCAAAACTACATTCCAGTGATTCCTTAAACCTATTCCAGTAGTCTCCCTGAATAAAGTTTGTTTTACCATCTTTAATAAGCGTCATGAATAATTTTAACAGGATAATATGTTTTTTCTTTTTTTTAAGTTTTATTTATTTATTTTTAGAAAGAGAGAGAGAGAGTGGATTAGGGGTAGAGGGAGGGAGAGAGAGGGAGACACAGAATCCAAAGCAGGCTCCAGGCTCTGAGCTCTGAGCTGTCAGCACAGAGCCAATGCAGGGCTCCATCTCACAAACTGTGAGATTATGATCTGAGCCGAGATCAAGAGTCTGATGCTTAACCAACTGAGCCACCCAGGCGCCCCTAATCTTTTTTAATAGAACCAATAAATATTAAAAAAAAAAAAAAAATCTTGAGTCTCAAATCTCAGTTTCCCAAAATGCTCAAATAACCTTTCTTTGTTCCCTCTCTAAAGTTTCTTCAATATTCATACTTGCTTTATAAATGAAGAGTTACCTAATATATATTCCTTCTTTGAACCACACATTTCATATATCTCCTTTCAAACTTTTTGGAGCTTTTGATAGCAAGAAAGAGTAGGCATTTAGCATCTTTTATGCAACCCAAGATCAAATGGAGTTTATTAATTTATTCTTTGATTCTTGATTCCTTTTGCATGTGTTTCATTTGACAGGTTTTTCTGGTTATTCTTCCTTTGCCCCCACCCTTATTCACTACCAGGATATTGTAGGGATGTAAGGAGAGACTCACGCCTTCCTCTCTGCCATGCAAGTTTTTCTGACCCTGTGGCAACAGTTACAGCTTCTGTCTGTAACAGGTTTCTCCCATGGCTCCAGATGTATTGGTTTTGTATGATACCTTCAGCCTGCCATGTCAGGACAAAAAAAAAAAAAAAAAAATGGTAAAGGCTTCATGCTGATTCTACTTCCTTTGTGGCACATCATTGCCCTATTGATTTCTTTAACCTTGCCCAAACCTCTGTAAAAAGTTCTTGCCTGAAATTATTGTAAATTAAATTATTTTGAATGTGCCACCCATTTCTAAATGGGACCCACAGTGAAATGTCTGAACCATTCCTCCCTTTGCCTACCCTGGCCTCCTTCCTACACTTAAAGCCTCTTTTTGTTCAACACTAGCTCAATCATTACTTTCTCAGGAAAAACTTCTTCCACTAAGTAGTTTCATTACTAATTGTCCCAAGAAACTCTCTACCTTTTCTTAGAAAGTTAAAGTGTTATATTCCTTGACATAATTATCTTACTGTCTATCTCATTTAACTCCATTCTCTATGAGAGCTTGGTCCAGGTATTCCTTGCTCATTATATCTCCAGTGTCTAGCCAGACTTTCCAGCACATTGGAGGCACTCAATAGATAGGCTGAAAGAAAAATTGAGTAAATGACTTGCTATTCTGATTCAAGTTAATGTGTACTGTTTTCTCTCGTATCAGTAACTCCTTAGGCATTATTTTTTTTTTCTTTTCTTTTTCTTTTCTTTTTCTTTTCTTTTTTTTTTTGAATTAGTCAAGCTGGGCCATTTGCTGACTTTTCTGTGATTACATTTCAGTAGCAGATACTTCTCAAAATAAAATAAAAATTCCCTTGAGAAAAAAATAGGTTAGCAGGCTAGCCAATACATCTTTAAAAACATAATTGCACTCGTTGAGTGTGGTAGTTTTGCTGATCAAAATATTTGTTTGTCTAGAGAGGCATCTTTACTGAAAATAGCTAAGGGCAAGTCTAGGCAGGTCTCAGAAAATTTCTGCCACAGGAGACTGATCTGACTTCCAGATCACTTGACCTTTCCAGATCCTTGTAAAGGTCAAGATGCAATTCCACCAGCTGTACCTAAAGCTCTCTCTCTGATTTTAAATTTAGCTAGAATGCTTCCTCTCTCATTCTTCTTTTCCCTGTTTATTAGTTTAGTGCATCTATTAGATACTCTCAGTGATCTCACTGTATTTTTAATTTAATTCCCAAGTAACTGTAATGTAATTCTTCCTCTTAATAGAAATAGATTTATACTTGTTTGCCACCTCTACACTCAGTTTCTTATTTATTCTGAGTATAATAAGAATGTAATCCTACGGCACAAGTTTCCTTCATCTTGTTTAGCAAATAGTTTAGCCTGGTGACAAGAAGGAACTGTTTTGTTTTGTCCACTTCCTTTGGTAAAATTTTACAATATTTCTGCATAAGTATTTCCATCAATAGGAAGTATGGGAAATTTCTAGTGGGAGAAGAAGCTGGGAGTGTCAGAAGTTGTAAATGATTACATAGCATGATATTACTTATTAGCATAATGAGCGAAACCACAGCCCTTATCTTGTATTTTATTTCCTCTTCAGTTTCCAAAACACTATGCTTAAATCAATTTTTACACCAAAATTAGTGTAGTGATTGGTACAGCATCTTCAATAATTATACATTGACATTTGAATAATATATATTGTTTAGGATAGTTTATGATTTCTGATGCCAGTTTTTATCTTTTCTCAGACTAAAAATTGATTAGAAAACAAAGGTTTAAAAAGTAACTTGGATACCATTGGCAACGATAGTTCCATATGAGTAATATTCATAATTTTATTTTTTGTGTCATGTTTTTATTTGTATTCTAGTTAGTTAACATACCGTGTGATAATGGTTTCAGGAGTAGAATTCAGTGATTCATCGCTTACATATGACACCCAGTGCTCATCCCAATAAGTGCCTCCTTAATGCACATCACACATCCAGCCCATCCCCCACCTACCTTCCTCCAGCAACCCTTAGTTTCTTCTCTATAGTTAAGAGTCTTTCATGCTCCCCGCAGCCCCTATGTTCATCTGTTTTGTTTCTTAACTTCCAAGTATGAGTGAAATCATATGATATTTATTTTTCACTTACAATGTTTAAATAAAAATCACAATAACTACAGTTTATTATGTGTTGGTCATTTTCCATGAATTAAGACAAGTACTTTACATGCTTATTCTTTATTTTTTATTGTGAAAACAATGTAAGTTTATCTCTACTTTATTGATAGAAGAATAGAGCTTAGAAAACTTAACAAGTAAGACACATAGCCAAATATTAAAATATAAATCTTCATCAATCCACGACCTCTTTTTATCCTGCCTTAGAAGAGTCCGAAAAGGAGAAGAAGGTGACTAGACAGGCTAAATACGTTCTACAGTTTACAATCTTGTGTTTCAATCATGTCTCTATCAATAGAACCTAATGTGTCTGTCCTTGAATACATTGCTTAACTTTAATTTAAAGTCTCAGCTTCTTCTGTGGCAAAATGGGCACAATATAAAATCTTTGTTTATAGATAACAATGAAAATAAAATCCAGAAGAGTCTATTTTTGTGTATGGTGTAAGAAAGTGGTCCAGTTTCATTTTTTTGCATGCACCTGTCCAACCTCCCAAACTTTCTCCATTATATATCTTCTCCATTAAGTATTTCTACTTCCATTTTTGTAGATTAATTAACAGTGTAAGTATCAGTATATTTCTGGCTCTCATTTCTTTCATAGATCTATATGTCTATTTTGGTTCCAGTATCATACTGTTTTGATTACTAAAATTTTGTAGTATAGTTTGAAATCTGGGATTGGATTCCTCCAACTCCATTCTTTCTCAAGATTGCTTCAGCTATTTGAGCTCTTTTTTGGATCTATACAAATTTTAAGATTTTGTTGTTGTTGTTGTTGTTCCACCTCTATAAAAAATACCATTGGTATTTTGATCAGGACAAAAATAAACTCAAAATGTATTAAAGACCTAAATGTAAGACCTCACACTGTTAAATTCTTAAAAGAAAACATTGGCAGTCACCTGTTAGACATCAACCTTAGCAGTATTTTCCTAGATATCTCTTCCCAGGTCAGGGAAACAAGAACAAAAACAAACAACTGGGGCTACAACAAGCTAAAAAGCTTTTGCACAGTGGAGGAAACCTTCAACAAAATGAAAAGGCAACCCATTTAATGAGAGATGGTATTCAAAAATGATATATCTGATAAGGTGTTAATATCTAAAATACATAAAGAATTTATACAACTCAACACCAGTAATAATAATAATAATAATAATAATAATAATAGTAACAGTAATAATAATACAATTTAAAAATGCTTAGATGACCTAAAAAGACATTTTTCCAAAGAAGACATACAGATGGCCAAAAGACATATGGAAAGATGTTCAGTATCACTAATCACTGGGGACATAATAATCAAAACTACAATGAAATGTCACCTCATAGCAGTCAGAATAGCAAGTATCAATAAGACATAAATACCAAGTGTTGGCAAGAATGTGGAGAATAAATATCTCTTGTGCACTGTTGATGGGCATGCAAATTGGTTCAGTCACTATGGAAAACAGTATGGAAGTTCCTCAAAAAGCCAAAAAATAGAGGTACTCTAAGATCCACTCTCTGGGTACTTACCTGAGGAAAACAAAAACACTAATTCAAAAGGATATTATGCACCCCTATGTTTATTGTAGCATTATTCACTCTAGCTAAGGTATGGAGGCAACCTGAATGTCAAGTGATAGATGAACGGGTAAAGAAGATGTGGTGTATATGGGGCGCCTGGGTGGCTCAGTCGGTTAAGCTTCCCACTTCAGCTCAGGTCACGATCTCGCGGTCTGTGAGTTCGAGCCCTGCGTCAGGCTCTGTGCTGATAGCTCAGAGCCTGGAGCCTGCTTCTGATTCTGTGTCTCCCTCTCTCTCTGCCCCTCCCCCGTTCATGCTGTGTCTCTCTCTGTCTCAAAAATAAATAAACGTTAAAAAAAATTAAAAAAAAAAAAAAGAAGAAGATCTGGTATGTATACACAATGGAATATTACTCATCCATAAAAAAGAATGAAATCTTGCTGTTTGCAACAACACGGATAGACCTAGAGGGTATTATGCTAAGTGAAATAAGACAGAGAAAGAACAATACCGTAGGATTTCATTTATATGAAGAATCTAAAAAACAACACAAATAAGCAAACAAAACAGAAACAGAATCATAAATATAGAGAACAAACTAGCGGTTGCCAGAGGGGAGGGGGATGGGGACATAGGTGAAATAGGTGGAAGGGATTAAGAGGTGCAAACTTCTAGTTATAAACTAAATAAGTCGTGAGGATGAAAAAAGTAAAGCATATAGAATATAGACAATAACATTTCAATAAATTTGTGCAGTGATAAGTAGTAACTATACTCAACATGGTATTTTGTAATATATATATAATTGTCGAATTACTATGTTGTACATCTGAAACTAATATAATATTATATGTCAACTATAATTAAATTAAAATAAAATAAAAAGGTGAAAACAATACAAAAGAAAGAAAATGTACCTGATACATGATAGGACCTCAATATGCTAAATATCATTATCATTGTTATTATTATTTAATACCCTTTTCCTAAGGCGTGTCATTGAACAATTAAAAACAACTGCTTTCCGGGCCACCTGAGTGGCTTAGTTGGTTAAGCATCATACTCTTGGTTTGGGCTCAGGTCATGATCTCAAGGTTCATGAGTTCCAGCCCCACATCAGGTTCTGCGGTGACAGTGCAGAGACTGCTTGGGATTCTCTCTCTCTTTCTCTGCCCCTCCCCATCTCTCTCTTTCTCAAAATGAACAAACAAAATTAAAAAAAAAATCTTTATAAAAACAACTGCTTTCCAGAGGTCAGAAGTTTCCCCTATAAGAGAAGTTTGGGACTAAATGGAGTAGCACAGGTCAACTTATTTCTTCTGTTGATTATGACTAACATCTAGACAAAATATACAAAGCAACCATCTGAGTATTCTAAAAAGTAAAAAATAAATAATTACTTAAAAATCAAATGATTTTTGTGGGCGCCTGGCTGTCTCAATCAGTTAAGCATCCAACTTCAGCTCAGATCGTGATCTCACGGTTAGTGAGTTCGAGCCCTGCGTGAGGATCTCTGCTGTCAGCATAGAGCCCACCTCAGATTGTATGTCTCCCTCTTTCAGCCTCTCCCTCACTCTCACTCTTTCTCTCTCAAAAAATAAATATACATTAAAAAAATAAAGAGCTCCATTCCAGACAGAAGGAAAAATATTGAGAATGCCTGGTAGTTTAAAAATATATATAAAATGATTTTTAGAGGGGAAAACATAAAGAAGTAACTTTTACAGAAGTGAGTTTTCCATTTTCCTTTATTTTTTTCCTTGCAAGTTTTCTTTCAAGGGTGGGACCAATAATGGAGTTAAATAGCAGTGGTGGTGACAAGGGCTAAAATTTCAGAGAAACGTTGTCCTTCTGGCCAATGGAGGGAACATGTCCTCCTTCTATGCAAAGTATGATGAGTCCTTAACCTTCACCCTAAAAAATTATAAAAGTATGTAAAACTAAGCAGAGGAAGGGAATAATAAAGGTAAGAGATCTATAAAATTAAAAATGGAAAGCAATGGAGAAAACAACTGAAAGCTATTTCTTTAAAGAGATCAATAAAATTGATAAACATTTAGCCAGGCTGATTAATTAAAACAAACAAACAAACAAACAAAAAGCAAAGAAGATACAGACACAGGAATGAAAGGAGGGATGTGACTACAGACACTAAAGCGGCAAAAAAGGAAAGTAAGAAATATTGCAAACAAGTTTTTACTTAAATTTGACAACTCAGATGAACTGGATTAATTCCTTGAATGACACGTATTCCACAAGTTCACTATTTAAGGAAAACCTCAATATTTCTAAATCTATTAAAGAGACTAAATTTAGAGTGAAAATCTATAAAAACAATAACAATAAGAAAAATTTTAGGTTAGCTTAGCTATCTTACTGCATATACTACCAAGTGCTTAAAGGAGGAAACACCAATTCTACACAAACGCTTCCAGAAAATAGGAGATTAAGAAACACTTCCTAACTCATTTAATGAGGCCCTCTTACCTTGGTTGCAAAACGAGACAAAAATACTATAAAAAAATGAAATATAAATCATGAATATAAATGCAAAATGTCTTAAAATACTGCAAATCTAATGCAGCAACATGAAGAGGACAGTGTATTGTGAAAAATGGGATTTATCCTGAAATTGCAGGCTGGTTCGATTCAACATTAGAATATCAATCAAGTATAAATTATTGTCAAGGGATTAAGAAGAAAAAAAAAACATATGATCATCTTAGTCGATGCAGAAACAGTATTTGGCAAAATTCAATACCCACTCATGAGTCAAAACTCACACAAAACCCTGACTACAAGGGAATTTATTTAACCTAACATTGAACATCTCTAAAAACCTATACCTACCATATTAATAATTAATATCCTTCTTAATATTTTTTCTCTAAGGTTGGAAACAAGGCAAGAACGTTTATTCAGCTTTACACTGGAGATCCCAACCAGTGCAAAAGGCAATAAAAAGCAATAACAAGGATACCTATAAAAAGGAATAAATAAAAATATTTAAATTTTCAGCCCACACAATTTCCCAAGTAGAATCATCCCAAGAAGTTTATAAAAGAACACAAATAAAACAAAAAGTGATTAGAACTAGTAAGTGAGGATAGCAAGTTTTCAGGATATTATGTAATAAAAATAAGCAACTGTATTTTTATATGCTAACAATAACCACTGGAAAATTAAAAAAAAATAAGTCTCATTTATAATAGGTATATATATATATATATATATATATATATATATATATATATAAAAGCTATGAAGTACTTCATTATACACCTAACAAATATGTGAAAGATCTGGATGATGAAAGCTTCACAATCAGGCAGTGTTCAGTTAGCATGGCTCCACTGTGCACAGATTTCAAGCAACATGGTTCAGTTAAATAATGCCAGTTTCCCCAAACACAGTTCAAGTTCAGTGGCCATAGTACATGAGCCATGATTGATTGCATAAAACATAAACTTCGCTGCTAGTTCTTCCGTCCACATACTTCTGCATACATAACAAACGTACTGCATGATCAGTAACCGATGATGCTCTTTTACAGGGTGCTGATTGGTCACTTTGCACCTGTTATTTAGTTCATGCTCATAGAGCAAAGTGTGTCATTGTGTTGTCTCCTTCTGTCCCCATGATAACCCACAAAAGGCCTTTTTTTTTTTTTTCAAAATGAATAATCAAAAGATGGAATGCCCAAAAGAGATGAAAGTACATCAAGGAAGCAAATGTTCATACCAGAAGTGAAATCACAATGGAACATAAATCGGGGCGCCTGGGTGGCTCAGTTGGTTAAGCGTCCGACTTCGCTCAGATCACGATCTCACAGTTCAGGAGCTCGAGCCCCGCGTCGGGCTCTGTGCTAACAGCTTGGTACCTGGAGCCTGGAGGCTGCTTCAGATTCTGTGTCTCCTTCTCTCTCTGCCCCTCACCCGCTCACACTCTGTCTCTCTCTGTCTCTCAAACATAAATAAACATTTTAAAAATTAAAAAAAAAAAAAAACAATTGCACATAAATATAGTTACAGAAGAAATAGGTGATGGGGAGATGCTGACTCCATGTATGAGCCAGAAGAATTTATAAAGGAGAACATATGCACATAAATGGGGAAAAAAACGATAATGTAAAAGATGAAGACACCCCAGAAGAAGTTATGTTGAAAGAAAACTTTGCATTAAGGAAAATCTCTGGGATATTTTATACATTGAAAGTATGAAAGGTAGAGTGACAGAAGTGAATCCAAGCTTAGAAAGAAGTATAACAATTCATAAAAGCTCAGAAAAGATGCTTTCTCCCTATCGTTACTTATAAATGACAAGAAGAAATAAGCAAGCATTTTTCAAATTCCTCTAAAATGTGGACAGAAAATAAATCTATGAAAGTAAACATGAAAAGTCATGTAGCTTGATAAGATAAGGTTGCAATTTGCTTTTGCCGTAGCATATTCACTTACTTTTCTGTAAAGCTCCTCCAAACATTTTTAGAGTTATTTTATGTGGTTATCAATTAACGTGATCACAATTAATTATTCCTTGTTGCTTATTGAGCAAAATATTATGGTCATGAAATGTGTTTAGTGTATTGTAATAATTTCCTGCAAAATATGAGTTCAGAATAATCAAAGATCGCTAACTTGTGTAAAATCTGTTAATGAAACCATTTTTTTGGTAAACCACTTTATTTTTCCTTCATGGTTCAAACTATCACCATTAAAATTCTGCAAATTGGTGGGCTCCTGGGGGGCTCAGTCGGTTGAGCATCTGACTCGTGCTCAGATTCTGATCACAAGGTTTGTGAGTTCAAGGCCCACATCAGGCTCTGTGCTGACAGTGCGGATCCTGCTTCGGATCCTCTACGTCCCCCTCTCTCTGCCTCTCCCCTGCTTGTGCTCTCTCTCTTTCTCAAAAATAAATAATAGGTATTTTTAAAAATCTGCCAGTTGGAACAAAGGATATAAGAAAGCTAATTACCAAAAGAGGCAAATTAAAAATATCAATCAGACTAAGGTTTATTTTTGCTCTCTGTTGTTATAATTATTCCGATTCCTTAAGATTTCATCTTATTGAAGTGAAATCTAACTCTGAAAAAAAAATGCAGTAGCGGTTCTCTGTGAGTCCTTTATTTCTCCGACAACATTCTACCCTGGTATGTGCGGGAAGGACCTTTACCTGTTTCCATTAAATCTCAATGACTGGTTTTAGTTCAAATGGTTCAGAGAGATACCATTAGAAATATTTTGTTATTTTTCTACTTCATTTACAACAGTGAATTTCAGTTGATTGAACTTTGATTCATAACTTTGGGATTCATCAGCTTAACATGGTTTGTAATCCTTTCTGGTTCCTTTTTTTTTTTTTTTAATTTTTTTTTAACGTTTATTTATTTTTGAGACAGAGAGAGACAGAGCATGAACGGGGGAGGGTCAGAGATAGAGGGAAACACAGAATCCGAAACAGGCTCCAGGCTCTGAGCAGGTCAGCACAGAGCCCGACGCGGGGCTCGAACTCACAGCCCGCGAGATCATGACCTGAGCCGAAGTCGGCCGCCCAACCGACTGAGCCACCCAGGCGCCCCTCCTTTCTGGTTCCTAATGATTTATTTTAAAGCAGTGGATTACCGCGTGTGAGGCAATACTGGAGGTGCAGCTTCCCGGGAAAGGAACACCCCCTTGTTTCAAAATCATGAAAAGAAAAGTCACCATCATCATTAGGCGCTTGTTTCCTACCACCATCATCATCATTATCATTATGTCTAAGCACTTCAGACCTTTAACTCACTGAATCCATAGGAAAGGAAGGGAGTGCTATTAACTTCCTCAGTTTCCAGAAGATAAAACAGAGGCACTAAGAAGTGGGTTGAATTCCTCAGTGTAACACAGGTAGTACATGATGAAGCCAAGATTCAGACCTAAGCGTCTGAAATCCAGAGGTCATGATCTTCCCGACTACGCTAGATTGACTTAGGACAAGTACTGAGAGGAAGCCTATTGCTGTTAGAATGCATTTTCTCTGCGACCAACATGTCACATTAACATGATTTCGGGTGCAGCGACTGACCACTCTCCGCCAAGTTTCATTTTCTGTAAAAGGTGAGGTTGAACTGCAATACAATTCATGGTTTTTATGCTTTTATATAGTTCTATTTACTTTGGGTTGAAAGCTTCTTATCAACAGGTCATGCTACACTGACCTTGCCCACTTCTGCAAGGAAGTTGTTAAGTACTTAATAAATACTTATTTTCTCAAAACTAGGAGAAGGCGATATATGGGAAGTACACAGAAATCCAGATGATATTCACTTATGCAGTGATGAAATTATATGCTTGATTTGGTGGAATTAGAAAATAGATCTGACTCTCCTTCTACACTACCCTTGCCATCCTCCTATCCGCTTTGATTGGAGAAACTTTATTATACACTGAAGTGCTTATGAGTACTCATACTAAAAACCCACATGCACACACACTTAAACATAGAAACTGTAAGAGACATACAAACTAAATCAGTTTATGGAAGGTATCTGTAGTAAGAGAATAGTAACAATAGAAATATTTATTTTTCTGATAGTGCCACCTGCGAGAAATCTTTTCAATGAAAGAACAGTTATTATTTGAGAATGCCTTTAATAGAAGTGGAGTGGAACACACGTCTCAAAGTTCTGCCTTGGTATGTATGGGAAAGACTCTGTGTTATATACAGAGTATAGTTTATTGGTCACTCAAGTCATGTCAACCATGTAAGTATGAATAAATCAAATCAATGTCACCTTTGTACAAATTAGGCAAAGAGAAGGTGGTTGGCACTTTGCTCTCTTATGTCCCCTAGGTCAAGAATTTTCCTGCAGGGCAAATACTGTGCAACCATATTCGACAGCCCTAATAAAGATTAAAGAGCTGGCTGTTACTTGTCCTCAATATCAGGAGGGATTTTTGTTGTTTCGTTTTGTTTTTATCATTTCAAAAGCAATGGAGTAGGAGCAAATAGGTATCCACTGGTGACTTCAATCAATAGAGACCAATTCCTGTTACACACAGGTGATATGGGGAAAGGTCAGTTAGGTCTCATCAATCAATTTCCTGTAAGAAGCCAAAGTCAAGCAGGGCCAAGATCCAAATCATGTGCTACCATTTGAGAACGGTAGACTCTCAGAGCAGGAAAAATTCTGAGAGAAGATCTTATGCTCTCGTTCATTAAAGAGAAGAAGGGAATTGAACCCGAATATGTTTGGAGACTTTCCGAGGATCAACGATGCCACAAGGACATGGCATATGATCCGCTTGTCTCAGTGTATTCTAGAGAATACATGGAAGATATAAACTATGGACACATGAGTAAGTTTATTTAGTATGTCAAATATTTTCTCTTTTGTGGCAGCATAAATTATTTTTTAGACGTTTTATTTATTTTGAGAGAGAGGGAGAGCACACACAAGTGGGGGAGAGGCAGAGAGAAAAAGAGAAAGAGAGAGAAAGAGAGGGGGAGAGAGAGAGAGAGAGAGAGAGAGAGAGAGAGAGAGAGAGAGAGAGAATCCCAAGCAGGCTCTGTGCTCAGCACAGAGTCCAACACAGGGCTTGATCTCACAACCATAAGATCATGACCTGAGCCAAAATCAAGATTCAGATACTTAACCAAATGAGCCACCCATGCACCCCTAGAAATCATTTTTTTTCTGCAAATAAGAGATACTACACATGTGGCTAATTGTTTCATTGACTCATAGATTCATTCAATAAATGTTTAGTAAGTGCTTACCAGTCCATTCATCTTGCCTTTAATGATGTAGACATTATCTGAGGATATAGGCATCACCAGTTAAAGACTGGCCATGTTGATTATACAATAAAATTTCTATACCAACACAATAGAGCTTATCTATTGAGTACAGTGCAAAGGGTTAATACATAATTTTATTCATCTTTGTTCCCATTCTCATTTCTCTTTCTTCACAATATAGCATTGCAATGTAGAACATCTTGTTTATCATATGTCTCATATGTCATGCTCATCATTTTCTATTCCCTCCCTCAAAATTGGCCATCATTTTGCTAGATCTAGACCCAGGAAATTCTACTAGAGCTCTTTCTATAACATAATGCCATCTCCTAAGAGTCAGATCAGTGTTGTTACAACAATTACATTTTTCTTCCAGTAGCTATGCTAACCTGAAGCATACTTGAAGACAGGCTATAAATGGAAAAAGGTACTTTATCCTTCATTCAGGGTTGAGCAAGAGGCCCCTTTATTTCAGAATACTTTTCATTTCCTATCCTACTTTTAAGTTCCTAAAAATAATATGATTATTTTTGAGCTGTGGGTGGAAAAACTAATCTTTAGCATATGGTCTCATCGCAGATTGTGACAGTGTTATTTCTCAGCACCAACCGAGTCTCAGTAATTATTCCTTCCATGAGTTTGATTATCTCTAGGGAACCAGAATGAAGACAAACTTGGGATTTGTATTGGCAGTAAGCAAGCAGGCTGGCGTGATCAGAAGCCTTAGCTTTCTCAACATTCAATCCTTAGTCCAATGTTAATCTCTGATTTAGTTACATAGTGTCCCGTTCTTATTAACAGGGTCAGGAAGCTTTGCTGATTTAGGGTCAGGATAACAGTTTCCTCTTGTTTCCTCTATCTTCAAATACCCATCAGTACTATGTGAGGATATCCAGCCATTGATCGCCAAGGAGCTACTTACGAGTTGTGCACAAGGTACCATTTTTAGAAGATCTGCCATTTCAAATTATTCAGAAAAGAGATGTACATCTCAATCACATTGTTGACAAATATTAATTAAAATTTAAGGAAATATCCTACACAAACTTCATGGTGAAATGATATAGGAGTTATTATCTAAAATATATAACACCAAGGCAGCTCAGATGACTCAGAATCAGAGAGAACAGCAACACTGTCCAAGAAATGTGAAGCATCCTGCGTTTCATTAGCAGCCACAGTGGTGGATGACAATGTTGGAGTGAGGAGTGTGTGTGTGTGTGTGTGTGTGTGTGTGTGTAAACTTCTCTAATCATGTTTCTATTAAGTTTCAGACTTAAGTTATTCTGAACGTAACCATAGTCTGCCTCATTTGGGCCTGATATAACCCATCCCCTGAAATATATATATTTCCAAATTAAAAGGTATATGTATCACAATATATATAAAAATTGGAAGGTACAGAATACCAACACAGTCAAATTCCTGATATTGGACCAATTTCTCATATGCCTCCATTCAACTTGTCAAAAAAATTTTTATTGTGTATTTTCTAACATTTGACAGGACATCCTGACTCTGCTCTAGGTAACTTGGTAAGATTTATATTATGACCTTTTTTTGGTTATTGTTATATCATTTTTATATTATTACCAGCAGCAAACTAAACATTTACTGGACTTCGAGGACATGTATCCATTATTATGCCATCAAACAGAGTGTTTTCACTCCACTAAAAATCTTTGATGCTCGACCGATTCGTCACTTGCACCCTTCCCAGCAATGGGGAAGTAGGGCCATCTATTTGTTGGTTCAATGTGGATTTCTCTGATGACATATGATGAAGAGCATCTTGTTACGAGGTGTCTGTGAAGATCTTTAGCCCATATTTAATTGGGTTGTTTGATTATTATTGTTGTAAAATTGTATCTCTCAAGAAATGTGTTTATTTAATCTCAGCTATCAAATTTGTGTCCACAGTGTTGGTCATAGTATTTCTTTATTATCCTCTTAGTTTTTGTAGGTCTTTAGTGATGTCCCTTCTTTTACTTCTAATGTAAGTAATTTGTTTCTCTCTTCTTTTCTTAGCTTAACTAGAGGCATATCATTTTCATTGATTTTTTTTCAAAGAATTAACTTTTGGTTTCATTATTTTCTGAATTAATTTCCTGTTTGTTTTTTTTTTTAATTATTTCACTGATTTGTGTTCTAATTCTTTTTTTTTTTGTTTGTTTGTTTGTTTTTTTTGGTCTCAGTTTCTTCACCTCTATAATAAAATACTGAACGAAAAACACTTAGCAGCACCTGGTATGTAATAAATAACAGCAAACAGTGATTATTGTTATGATCATGCCTTGTTTAGAATAGTGTTCTGTGGCACCTGGGTGGCTCAGTCAGTTAAGTGTCCAACTTCAGCTCAGGTCATGACCTGAGGTCTGTGGGTCTGAGCCCTGTGTCAGGCTCTGTGCTGACAGCTCAGAGTCTAGAGCTTACTTCAGATTCTGTATCTCCTTCCCTCCTGCCCCTCCCCCACTCATGCTCTCTGTCTCTCTGTCTCTCTCTCTCTCTGTCTCTCAAAAATGAATAAACATTAAAAAAAAAAGAATAGAGTGTTTATGGGTATTTTGAATGTTTTCTTTACCCTTTCTCCTGCAGGAAGTAAGTGAAGATTTTTCTCTGATGTTTACTTTGAGAGTCTGGTTGAGCTCCTGGAGATAAATCTCACCATGTTGTTGTTCCTAATGGCTGGGTGCCCCGGGAGTTTCTAACACTCAAAATTGTCAGACCTGACTCTCTAGTAATTAGTCAAACACGGTTTGAATTTCTCTACCTCAGTACTGGTTCCCACAGTTTTCAGCTCTGAAGTCTCTGTCCTAGTAAGCAACAGGGCCCTATATTTGCCAGCTTGTCTCTGATCTTGGGGTCAAAGGGTTGGCCCATGTCCTTCCTTCTCTTATGGAGCCAAGTAGAGTTGATTTTTCAGCCTGTTCAGCTTTTCACTTGTTAAGATGGAGTGGCAACTTCCAAGCTCCTTATACACAACAAAATGGAAATCAGAAGTTACGCTTATATTTTTAATTTATTTTTAATTAAGTAAATTCTACCCCCATTGGGGAGCTTGAACTCATGACCTCAAGATCAAGAGTTGCATGCTTTATGAAGTGAGCCAGCCAGGCATGCCTTTAATTCATTTTAAGTGCATTTTTACATTTAAAAACTATTTCAAAATATTTCTACCAAATTATAAGCTACAAGCAATGCAAATTAATGTAATTTGTAACATTCCTTATAGATTTAAATAATTTCCTTTTTTTTCCCTAGTATTAATTATCCCTTTATCTGGCTATAAATCAAATTAATACATACCACAACTTTCTTTTGGGTGAAAAAGTGGTATTTTGGCAGTCAGAACAAAGAATGAAGTGAATCAGTCAGAATTTTCCTTAAATCTATGCATTTGACTTTTCAAAACCTGTAATTGATTAAGTCATAATGGATTTGTAAGTACAAGGTGATTAAAATAATGCCAATATCAGATGCTACAGGGACAAAATATAGGTGATAACAAACATTACCATTTGGCATCTCACCCATAATCTCCACATTTTCCTCAGAATTTTGCTATTTTTTCTGCAGCAGCAAATGTTGCTCGGTTTTCTGATTACTCCCATTCACACTTCATTCTGTATTTTCCCTTGCTCACTGTGACTGTCACTGAAAGCATCACAACTATATGCAACTGACATCATTAGACCAAAGGGCAGGGCAATGGTATGGCCTTCAGTGTGAAACTGTCATATCTATAACATGACAAACTGGCAAAAAGGTCCGTAGAGTCTTCAAAGTAGATTAAAAAATAAGAAAAGAAAAAGACAACCACAATAATACAAACCAATTCTATCATTCACAAAATACTAGGCATGTACAAATAATTATTAAAATCATAATAGCGATGATATAGGTAATAATGAGAAGAAGGACTGGAAAGTGTAGTTCCTCAGTGAACTGGCTGCAAAATGATAAAAAGGAGCAAAATAAACCCAAAGACAATGAAATTATAAAGGAATTGGTCAAGAGGTAAAATAACCAAAGTGTTATGAGAGAGCCTGGATGGTATAGGCAGAGTAAGCTGTTAAACCAGGTAATGATATTAGCTTTGAATTCTCACCCCAGTTTACAGCTCCTGGACTGGTTAAGGGAGTTTGTAATTTTTTTTTATCACTCCTACTGTTTATATAGTACGTTATAGTTTACGAAGCATTTTCATTTTTTGTAAAATTATATTCTCATTTTACATATAAAAGAGAGAGAGAGAGAGATGAGTTACCTTTTGGCTTAAGGTTCATAGTTCATGAGAGATGTGGGCTCAGAACTCAGGATCCCTGATCCAGTACAATATCTGTTACATTACACCCCATAATTATACGCCTTAATCTTTCTATGACCCCCACCCTTTGTGGCCAGTTTTTCACCAAATTTACCTCCTGCGATGGTGGCAGCTTGGAAGGGATCTGGGCATTTGTAAAGCAATCTGGACCCACCCTCTACTCATCCTGTTTGTCTTTGGTCCAGGGATTCTGTACATGCAATCAGTGCTTGCTGGTGAGAATGTGGACAGTCTTAACTCTGAGAAGGAAGTTTTATATGAAATTGAGTCTCTTGCGTAATTTTTTATACTAGTAAATCCTTTACATCCAGCAGCTAGAAAAGTGGGCAGCTCAGTCGGTTAATTGGACGACTCTTGATTTAGGCTCAGGTCAACCCTCAGTTCGTGGGATCAAGCCCCACACTGGGCTCCTTGATGAAAGCAATGGAGCCTGCGTGCGATTCTCTCTCTCCTTCTCTCTCTGTCCCTACCCTGCTCTCCCTCACTCAAAATAAATAAATACATAAACTTTAAAAATATGTCATTTATAATAAATAAATAAATAAATAAATAAATAAATAAATAAAGGTTCAGAGATTAACGTTTATATACACATAATTGTTTACCTAGTATAAAATGTGCATATAAATTCAGCTAAACATTAAGAAAAGTATTGTTATTAGACTCTTAAAGAGCTTCTTAACTATTCTTCACACATCTTTCTTTAATGAGTTCATAAAATAATAAATGTCATCATAACAATTTCTTATTCATCAAGGACAAAAATGAGCAGAACAGTTTGTATACACCTGTCCTGGATTTTCAAACGCAGCTCACAAAAACCCCAATTTTGAAATTAGTAAAATCTTTCCATTAATTATTTTTACCGAATACTCACTTTCAGCATTAAAAAATCTTCATTTTTTAAAAAAACCCTTTCAACTACCTGCAGGTTTCAACAAGCCCCATTTTTTGCATGTAATTCGTAGTCTCATGAATCACGTAGGGCCACCAAACTATAATTTACTGACAGATGTTTTTCTAACGAGACAAAAGAAATTCAAATTAAGCATAGTAATGAGAGGGCTCTAAAGCTAACATAGGCACAATACACTGACTGTAGACACCAACACTTTGTCTACATGTACTATAATAAAAGTTGAGATAAGGTAGGGGGAAAAAATCTCATAAGGAAAGGATTACACACACATTATGAATTTTAATAGACAGAAGCATAACTTGTAAACAGAAATCACTTCAGAAAAGAAATGACTTTACATTTGGCATTTAGCATGTGGTACTTTTTCAACTATTTAATGTGTTTTGCATTAAGGGAATCAGGAAAGAAACAGACATATGCAATTCATCAGTATATAAAAATGAAATCAAAATGGTTTTGTCTGATAGTTTTAGTACCTTTACAATCTCATATAAAGTGTTTACAAATGTCACAAGATTGGAGGCTGCTGAAATGGAAGATAAAACATCATTATAATACTTTGAAGGAGTAACTCAATAGCAGTTTTAAAATGCTAGTTTCTCTGAGTCCTCAAAAAGATATCCAAACTTCCCATTTTTTGAAATCGCACTATGACTCATTTGTGTATTTAAAGGGCTAACTGCAAATAATATGTTATGACGGTAATGCCAAGATCTAGGAACATAATAGATAAGGAGGCAAACTCATTGTGACATCTAAGATCTCATACTAAGAAACATGTGGGAATATATTTTTAACAACCTAATCAACTGTCTATTGGGCCCTCCAACTTTCAAAGATCCACTTCTCAGTAAAATGCATCCCTGGTTATTAATTTGTTTACGGTTATATAAACCCTTTTGTTTAAAGATAGCTTCTTGGACAATAAATGAACATCCAGAAATGTCTGAGTATGATAATATGATAGTGTATCCCAAATGTCCGAGGGAAATAACTGAAATTTTTAGAAGAAAAGAGAGGATCCAGTAAAGGTAAAACTTATATCTCATTATAGAAAAAATTAGTATGTTAAAGATAACACAAAGTAAAATGGAGAACGATACTATAATAACCACAGAAACATAAAATACAAACAATCAAGCTTAAAAAGTAGTGTGAAGTTCTTCCATAGGAAATATTACAAAATTTGACTGGAAAGATGAGAAATCTAAATGAAATATAACTACATAGAGGTATATATATTTATGAATGTGAAAGACTAGTGTTTAGATGTCTATTCGCAAAACGTAAAGAATATTGAGGTCAACGGGATTTTTTTTCCATTTTAACTGGTGATTCCATATTATATTTATTATATTATATTATATTATATTATATTATATTATATTATAATCTATCTGCTGCATTCTCTGCAGTGTTTGTGGACGTAGAAGGTCTTACCTGTACTTCCAGAAGATGGTCTTCCCTACTGGAGATTAAAGCCTTAGAAGCATATTTAAGGGTAAAAAGAACAAATTCCCAGCCCAAATCAAGACTCATTACTACAAGAGAGTCAGTCTAGCTATTGGAGAAACTATATGAATTCAAAATTTTCTTATAAGAGCTCACTCTTGACAAAGAATTCTACCCTAATTCATCGTCATTTAGGGCTAGTTATTAGGAAGAAAGTGGGTACATTTGCATATGGTAACAAGCTCCAAAAGCAGAAACAGTTAAATTCCTGGTATCTTCCCTTTGGTGATTCAATATAATTAAAACTCCCTGGGCTGACTAGGATATTTCTGACTGAAGTCAATTGGCTAGAAAGCCACCAAGGGCCTCTCACTATGGACACTAGTCTAGGTATCCAGACACAAGAGGGTCTTGAGGATTTGTGGGAAGATGGCTAACACCAGGAATATATCATACTGAAGCTGAAAGTTGCTATAGATCAGATACCTGACATAGTCTTGTGCTCTTGGGAAAACGTAAGAACATTTATCTGTAAATCAAAAGAACTGAATCCTTGGAAAATTGCTTAGGAGAAAAGTTTATTACATTTTAAAGCCAGGTTGACACCAAAGGCCATATCTTACTCCCATCTAAAGAACTATCTCTATTGAATGCTAAGCCATATTGAAATTTCCATATGAAATTTCTATATTGAAGTTCCATACTGAAATTTCTTTTTGTGAAATTAATTAATATATTTGTTTAAGGATACTTTTCAGAATATTTATTTCCATTATTCATAATGTTCTTCGTGAGTTCTGTGGGAGAATTTGTACCCCAGAAACGGTATCCACAACATTTGCAATGCTTCTTGCCAATTAGTTAGTCTTTATCTTGTGGGGCCTTGTAGATTTCCTGAATGACTAACATTCCCTTTTTCTATACTTTAGCCCTTTGAAAATTTATTGCTAAATTTATAGTTACAAAGGCAATTGTTTAGAAGATGGTTGTATGCATTCTTACTTTTCCTTTTTCTAACTTTAATGTATGCTATTTGATGGGGCTTGGTATAACTTTAAAAGTGACCTTAAAACCTTTGTGTTTTTGGTTAAACTTTACAGAGCATTGATTGCCATCACTGCCTGATATTCCATAAAAAAAATTATGGTAAAATAATAAAAAGACAACCCTTTGTCCTTGTGGGTTTATTCTCTGCTATTGCCATCACTTTAATGTGATTTTTAAAGGACAAAGAGATAAATGCATACCTTTAGTTTGCCTTGTTCATAAAGCACAAACTTTTAAAAATAATAATCTGTAAAATGGATTGGATCTTAATTACATTACAGGAAATAGTATGTAAAATTGGAAATGGTGATAATAATAGTAATTTTAGCAACTATTTGCCTCCTAGGTGCCAAGTACTATGTTTTGAATTTTAACATATATTGCCTCCAACCTTTACAGCAGGGTTGTATACAGGTAGTAATATTGTTTTATTTATTCACGTTTATTACTAGATAAGTCATTTATGAAAACATTCTTGATAGGAAAAATTAGGTTAAGATACACATATACGAGACAAAACTCAAAGGTCATTTCTCAATTTCTCCTATTCTATTCTCCCTGGAGACGCCTCTACCCTACAGAATCACATTAAAGAAACAACCTGTTATTAACTATGATGGTCCAGATACATGTTTATAATTCATGTTGGTGCTGTTCAGATAATCTTTACAGAAGTTACGTTCACCCTTGATAAGTGATCTTTTAAATTCACATCAGTTGACTGGAACCAAAATTCCCCTAGTGAGTAAAGAGTGCTCAAGTCAGATGTGTTAGCAAATTTTTCTTAAGGTAAAATCTCTATTAACTGTAAATAATTTGCTGCTTAACTTTGCCATTGATAGCATCCATTTGAATTACTCAGAAGACTGATAGAAAATGTACACGACATTTTCTCATGGCCATACACACAGAGAGAGAGGTAGAGTGTGAACATGTGCAAAGGTACAAGAGAGAGAGAGAACATGGGAAGGAGAGGACAGAAATTGTCACCACCAAATGCTGACACATGATTAAGTATTGCACATTCAGATAGGTGATTGCACATGAAAATTGGCACTTGCCTGTCCCGGAGGCTGTATGTGAACATAGTTAACCATTCAGCACTCAAGGGTGTGTTTTTCACAATTCAGACATTAGTAAGTGCATATTTTCCACTTCACAAACTTATTTAAGGGTCCTATTTTAGCACCTGCATTTAAAAACACTGTTGCTTGTGTAAACGCTCATTTGTGAGAACTTTACTCTTAATGCTTAAAATTATAAGAAATTATTTGAGTGACTTTCTTTTATATAACTTTATTCAGAAAAAAAAACACTAAGAAACCTCCTATTTTCTCCACAATTAACTCCATTAAAATGTACAGATATAGTACATGTTAGTAAATAAGAATATATCTGACACTTCTACACTAGAACCAAGTATTTCAAAGAGAATGGAGCAACTTGCACCACCTCTCTGATTTCATCCAGAACATTAGTAGAAACTATATGTGCTCTGTTAGTACACGTAGGAAACCAGTGCAAGTAACTTTGTTATGATCTCTCCCCTTGAAATTTTATGTGAAATATTCTTCAACGATAGTAAGAAAATAAATAAATATGCTAGGTGTTATGGGTTGAATTACTTCCCGTTCCAAATTTCTATGTTGAAATCCTAATCCCCAGAGTCTCAGACTGTATTTGGAGATAAGGTCTTTACAGAGGTCATTAAGGTAAAATGACGTCATATGAATGGACTTGACTCAAGTAACTGATGTCCTTATAAGAAGAGGAGATTAGACACAGACAAAACAGAGGAAGACCATGTGAAGACACAGGGAAAAGATAGATGTCTACATGCCAATGAGAAAGACCCACAGAGAAAACCAAACCCACCGACATTTTGATGTTGCACTTCTAGCCTTCAAACTGGGAGGAAATAAATTTATGCTGATTAAGTTACCAAGTTTGTGGTGCTTTGTTCTGGCTGCCCTAGAAACCTAACACAGTAGGTGTTAAAGAAACATGAGTTTGAGTTACTAGAGACAAAAAAACTATAAAAATGGCGCAAAGGACAATGGTCAATAACTTATTTTATATTTGTAATCTTGTGAATTATATATAGAAAATAAAATAATGATGAATTTGAGATAGACTTTGCAATTGACATAGGTTTCTTTATTTCATGCCTAATTTTTCAATTCTACAAGGATTTCCAAGGTATGAATTTATGAATTCACCAGCTTTGTTGAATTAATTATGAGATGCACAATATAATAAGGGACTTCTTGGATCAGTAAATCTTATTTGTATAACTATAGGGTTAGAGGAGACCTTGAGTCAATTTACAGCTTTTTCCTTTGACTGCAACCAAATGGAATATACTTTCCAATCTAATCATGTGAAAGTGGTTGTAACTTGTCATGAACATGAGTCTATCTTTCCACCAGTAAGCCCTTTACATTTCCCATGATTGTATAACTCTGATTTCTATCACACCATGTCAAATTAGCAACAATCAACCTCAAATTGGGAACATTTTAATATGTATCATCTTCTTTCTTGTTAAATATTCTGGTTACTTCTCTGAGTTTGAAACCTAAAGTAAGGACAAAATAAAATGAAAAAAACAGTTGTCTTTAAAAATACAAATTCCTTTATAGGGTCATTAGGCAGATTATAGAATGAACAGTGAGTTTTAATTTTTTTTTTATGTTTATTTATTATTGAGAGAGAGAGAGGGAGAGAGAGAGAGAGCATGAGCATGGGAGGGGCAGAGAGAGGAGGAGACCCAGAATCCACAGCAGGCTTCAGGCCTACGCTGTCAGCACAAAGCCCAACACAGGGCTTGAACCCACAAACCGTGAGATCATGATCTGAGCTGAAGTCAGACGCTTAACTGGCTGAGCTACCCAGGCACTCCAATCAGTGAGTTTTATAACATAAGGCTTTAGTTGGATGTCCTTGGAAAATATATTTAGTCTATAATCAATCATTTTCAAAAATACTAATTTTCATAAATACTAATATTTATGTCATAGTACCTTTGTGAAGATTCCATTAGATAATGCTAGTGAAGTGTTACTGTAGTGATATTTACACTATTAGCTAGAATTAATACCTTGCAAGTTTGTTTTGAGAATGCAATACAGTGACAAATACCCATTCAATACACAGTGGGCACTTGACATATATTAGCTTCAGTAAAAAAACAAACAACCCCCCAAAAGACCAGAAGGTCTGAGTTGGTGATTTGAGAAAGAGTGAGAAAGCAAGAGAAGAGGGAGACCGGTGGTGCTGGGGAGATAGGGAAGTTGCTGGAATTTTTGCATTCAGACCATCTTTGTTTACATAAGGGTAGCTACTTCCCCTTCCTGTAGGTACATTTTGAATTCACATTCCCTCCTCATTTTTAAATAATTTAGCCTCTTGCATTTATTTTTTATTTATTTTTTTTAAATTTTTTTTTAACTTTTTTTAATTTATTTTTGAGACAGAGAGAGACAGAGCATGAATAGGGGAGGACAGAGAGAGAAGGAGACAGAATCGGAAGCAGGCTCCAGGCTCTGAGCTATCAGCCCAGAGCCCGACGCGGGGCTCGAACTCACAGACCGTGAGATCGTGACCTGAGCTGAAGTCGGATGCTTAACTGACTGAGCCACCCAGGCGCCCCGAGCCTCTTGCATTTAAACATTATGACTAAATCATTCCTAGCTGATAATATTTTTATTCTTATCAAGGAATGTTTGCCAAATATGAAAGGATCACTGAAAGATAAGTTTATAATTTCTTCTTATAACTAATTGGAGTTATTTTTATTTCTATACTAACTTAAATATCTGGAAATACATGTGCACACACCAGCTACTTTCTCTGTACAGTTGCCATTTATCTATATATTCGACACGTGTCCTTTCATATCTTTTTGCCCTGCGAAATATTTTGCTATCAACTAATTAAAGAGGGTTTTTAAAATTTATTTGTTTATCTGTTGGCAAATAAACTAGAAATGTTTGTACCATGACCTGAAGATCTCTTTGATTATGAGGTAGCAGAGGTAGAGAATATGTATGACCCCAGTGTTAGAAGATATAATTGGGATTTAGGTGAAAATACATGTCTCAACTCAGCCAGGAGTGTTTTGGAGTTTGTTACTCTGATTTTCCATTACTCTTATCACTAAACTTAGAGTGCTGAGGGTAACTTTTTCCATGAGTCTAACGAAGGATGGGGAGGGGCTGAGAAGGAACCCATGTTGCGTCTAAAAACCCAGGAGGTAAAGGGCAGATTTCATTGATTTCAAAGGTCGCTGTCCAAATCTATTGTCATCAATAAAGCAACTTTTTCCATTCGAAAGTTTCAATCAGCTGAGCAGCAAGCAGCAAATTGGAATAAATTTCCCATCTAGATACTGCTGCTTTTGCTCCCTTATCATGTACTCGGGCAGGTTGCTAATCAGGTGGTTTTGTGACTGTAAGTTCAAAATAATTTGAGAAAAATGACAGATATTCATCAAAGCTAATGCAGGAAGTAAAAATAGCTTCTACACAGTTTATACACTGCAAAATAAAATTCAAGCTTCAGAAAAGAGAAGAGCCAATTTCTGGCTTTTAAGATGTAAAAATAATTGAGAGTTCCCAATATCCTTAAGAGGTAGCCTGTAGTTACTGAGTGTTAGTTGTGGCTGTAAGTCTAATAGGAAGGAAAATAATGTAAACATATAATATACTGCAAAAATTGCCTCAGGAAAGTGCTTACCTACATTTAGCATAATCATTATGGTGCTATCGAATGCACTTAAATGTAATTGAGTACAAAACAAGCGTGTAATAGATACCCCATTGTGAATTCTGACAATTACTGCTAATTTTATGTTAAAATATATGCTTATGTTTTGAAAGGAAAGAAAGTTATTTGAGAGACACTAAACTAGCCTTCCTACAAATTCTTTTGCCCTGAAAAATAGATTTACTGGTTTTGCCTAAGTCTTTTCAGGGTTTAAAAATTAAACAGGAATCCCCACAAACAAGTCAAAACTATTTCTGAAAAACCTTACCTGGAATACCTAAATATATTAAATAATCTTCCAATATGTTGTTGTAAATGTGCTATTATCTGTATAAGAAAATTACAGCTCCCCTTGAGGAGAGAAAAAACTCTGTGTATTTTGGGTACAGGTACCTACCTACATGGAGTGTTATGTGCTGAGTGAATTCTTGATGTGGAAGATGTTACAGCTGCAGTAACCTTACCTCCTTCCAAGATCCGCAATTGTTTCCTTCGTTTTGCAAACATCCAGAACACAAAATGGTCTTGTGAGAAACAATTTCCTTCGAACTAGATGAGGGTTAGTGTTTGGCCAAGAGTCATAAAGGTTTTGAATCTGAAAGCAAGAGGGAAAAGAAAAAATAGGTGATGACTTCTTATATGCAAATCATGTACCAATGTCATTAAATTGGAAAGTTCATTATGACACCTAAAACTCAAGTGATCCATTAGTCTTGTTTTTAATCTTTTTATCACCTGGAGTTTTGATGAACCCAGCCTATTTAATTTGAAATTTCGAAAGTGTCAGGTAGAACGTCTAAGACCGAACTAAAAAATGAAATAATAAATTCTACTATATACTTAAGAGTCAAATTATGATACATCTTACTTCGGGACCTTCTGACATATGTATCAAACAACTCCAGCAGAGTGTCACTGATTAAATGTGAAGAGGAAATTGGGGCACGCGGATGGCTCAATCAGGTGAGCATCCAGTTCCTGATTTCGGCTCAAGTCATGATTCCAGTGTCATGGGAATGAGCCCCGCGTGGGGCTCTGTGTTGAGTGTTGAGCCTTCTCAGGGGTCTCTCCCTCTCCCTCTGCTTCTTTCCCTTGCTTGCTCTCTCCCTCTCTCAAAATAAATAAATTATTTAATAACAATTTAATAAATAAAGACTGTAATGAATTAAAATCTAAAAGGGAAGAGAAAATCAATATATGATGTCAACTACTTTGTACCCTTTGATTTAAGTATATCACACATATGTTAAACCCACAAGAACAGATCCCAAGACGTAAAACTACCCACTTCTGCTTTTGCAATTGGTATAAGTGGGTGTTCATTAACAAAAAAGGATGAGAACCAAAGTTGTTAGGAATAATAGTTTTCTTTAGATATCAAGCAAAATGAGAAGAGAAATCTCGAGCATGCAAGACAGAGAGTTCATAAAGATGGGTTACAAGATAAGATGAATAAGAAGAGGGACGCTGAAAAAAATGAATGAAATGAAATGAAATGAAAGGGACAATGAAAACAAGGAATACAGTAATAAGCCAGAGCTTACAACCATGACCTACATCAGACCACAGGCGCATTTGGTCTGCTACCGATGCTACGACTCCCACACCTCCTTTAGAGCATACAGTTTAGTTCATCCGAGCAGACCAATCATCTCTTCCCTCTCACTCTCTGTTTTCATCAAAAAATGCCCCAAAGATGCCATTCAGCAAAACCACATTCTTACAGGGTCATGTATGTTTTTACTGGCCAAATAGTATCATCCGTCAGGTTTCAACGGTAGGGTAAAATATTCAGATAGATTTGGAGTTATAAAGATACTTAAGCTGGACTTGAGAATCAGCTCAGAAGATAATCATTACTCAGTGTTCCTTTCCCTAAAGCCAGAGAATAGTTTTGATGAAATAAATAATTCATACATAATATTTATGCGATAAAGTGGAATAAACATTTCGAATATATAGCACTGGAAAGGACGATTAAAGTCTCTGTTATTTAGAAATCCTCATACTCTTCTTGAATGAGACCACTCTTTATCTCCACACAGTCTGATCAGCAAACCAGGGTGGAAGATGGGGAGCTTTTGAGGATTCCTCTCTTCTGAAAAGAAAGGCCAAAATTCCCACTACCTCACAAGCTGACGCTCTTTTGCATTCCCAGTCTGAACAGAGACAGGGAAAGCACCACTGTGTCTCTGTTTTTATTTAACCAGTTTCTAACACAAGACTGAGTAGTGATGGTTCCCTTTTAGCAATCCTCTTGTTTCACAAATAATTAACCAAGGTCCAGAGTAGTTACTTCATATTCATCTAGCTAGGGCCAAGGCCAGGATTAAAGCCCAGTTCAGCTAATAATTTCATTTCCATGTCAATTGCCTCAAGCAAGCAAGTTATCAGGCAATGCATTTTGCACAGAACTCATTAATAGCTATTTTGTGTATTGTCTGAAGACCATCAAACTGTTATGAGGATTTCTTCCCGTCAGCTATACGGGATTTTACAACATTAGGAAATTTACTCAGTAATTAAAGCCATAAAAAGCATGCATTTATGACTTTAACAGATCATTAAAATATACGTAAGTACCATTCTTGGAAAATGCTGAGTCTTAGAGAGACTTTTCAGGGAGTCATGTATTTTTATAAAGCATATTCAAAAATTTGCACTTGCTCTGCCAATCTCTGCTGTACACTTCACTGCTCAGGCAAAAGGCCTTCTTTCCACTGTAAAACAGCTTCTTGCTTTATCCTTTTCACGGCATTTGCTCCTATCTGAAATCATCTTGTCTGCTTGCTGTCCTCTGCAAAATGGAAACTCCATAAGGGCAGAGACACTGTTTTATTTTTTTCAAAGTAACAACTGTTACAAATGAATGAACCAATGAATGAATGCAAAGGCAAGTGTGACGAAATGGGGACAGGGCCATCTAATCTCCTAATAAATTTCTTATGAAACTCAGAAGATTTTGGACTGTCGTCATAGACAGAGTTGAGGAATTAGTAGTAACTTGAATCTGCTGGCTTTTCCCTGGAAAGGAAACCCAAAAAAACTAGTCACAGCTTTGCCGCCTTATTATATGGATTTGGAGAATCCTGAGCTTCAGGCTTAAAAAGATTGGCACATTTTCTGAATTAATGATGGGATTATTACATAGATGTCTGGTTCCCTTCCATTCAGTTCTATTATTCTCTCCTTCCTCTTCTTGGGATCATCACCAAAGCCAATTTTGACTTGGCTATCACCATTTTGTATCTGGTCAGTACTGGTTGCCTAGGAAGCATATTGTAATTTCACATCATCTCTTAAAAAATTGAATTGGAAAAGTGAGTTCTGTTCCCTTCCAGCTTGTCATGCTCTGAGATTATAAGGGATTCCAAAATCTTATAGAAATCACTCAAGGTTAGGCCTTTCTAGATTGGAAGAAGCAACAAATACAAATTAGAATTTCACAGGACCTTGTTGGCAATGAATTTGTACTTAAAAACGTAACCCAAACCAAAACAATCTTCCTAAAGAAAAAGAAGGTTGCCCACAATCGAGATGACATTCACTTTGATTTTACATTATTTTATTTCCATGTTGATTAATTAGAAACAAAATTAATTGATTGGCAATTGAAATTCCTCAAGTCACTCTTCCTTAATCTTTGAAGACTTTTCAGTATACCTCTGGAACTGAGAAAGAGGGAGAAAAAAGTTCTCCAAAATGGACATCAATTTGCATTAGCTTTTCTCTGTAGTTAAATGTTTATATAACTACGTCTCTGAATAGGTTATAACCCTGGAAGCTAGCGACTAGTGTTTTATTTGTTTGTTTTTTGTTTGTTTTTCTTCACATTTCCCAAATTTCAAAAACAGTGCCAGTAATAAAAAAATAAGGCAATTATCATTTTTAAAACATAAGTTATTAATGTTTTAAGAGAGGTCTCATGAACATTAAGATAATAAGACACTCCAAAATCCAAAATTTTTGACAATAATTTCGTGTTGCCAAGAAGAGAGTATAAGATAGTTGTGCTTCTCAAGGGAATAAATCCAGTTTTATTTAACTTTGAATTCCCAATTTGGTCCATAGCAGGCACTCAGGAGATAAGTCCTGAATTAAAAAAAAAATGTTGGGGCGCCTGGGTGGCTCAGTCGGTTGACATCCGACTTCAGCTCAGGTCACGATCTCGCGGTCCGTGAGTTCGAGCCCGGCGTCGGGCTCTGGGCTGATGGCTCAGAGCCTGGAGCCTGCTTCTGGTTCTGTGTCTCCCTCTCTCTCTAATCCCTCTCCCGTTCATGCTCTATCTCTCTCTGTCTCAAAAATAAATAAACGTTAAAAAAAATGTTGAATTTTTAAATAAATCATAAGAAATTTTGATGTATGTAGTTTGGCATCTTTACACTCCTTCAATAATTGATTTTTTTTTAAATTCTTGGAATATTCAATATTATTTACCACATCTGGCAATAGATGATTTTTTTTCTTTTTAAAAGAAATATGGAGAAAGCTCTTATCATATCTATATCTATATCTATATCTATATCTATATCTATATCTATCTATATATATCTCCATGTGGATATATATATATTCACTTCTAAGCAGATATTATATATATTGCATCTTTTTGTAAGGCAGAATCAACAGAGAAGTCAGTGGGAAAAGCAAGCAAAAGAGAGTTTAGAAACCTATTTTGGGAACATTTCTTTCTAGTTTAAAAAAATCAGGTTGATGAAATTCAGGAAGAAATTCAATGTTTTAATATTTTTAGACTTTGAACACCCACACAGAGCGCCCTCAGACTCCTTGAATCTGATAGAATTAAAATGTCCTGTCATATCAGGTTCTAAAATTAAAGCATCCTTTCATATCTGTAGAAATGGCAATAAAATCAATACTGTGAGCAATTTAATTTAAATGACCATTTTACTGCTTTATCTTGACCTAGGATAATATGTCAATATTAATGCGATCATTAAAGTATGTTATATTGTGTCCACAGCAACAGTACTCGTTTTAGTAGAGTATGATCACATTTTAAATATGCAGATCTTGTGCAAATGTCAACATTGATAAAGTTACACCTCTGTGCGCAATCCTAATTGAACATTGAGATAGTCTCTGTTTTTTCTTCTGCCAATAACAGGACAATTATGGTTTATCTTGTAGCAGAATGAGTTAATGAATTTTTAACTAAATACAGCTTTTCAAATGCCAGCATAACAGAGAAGGAAAGAAATAGGAGTGTGTTTATGATTCTTCTCAAAGTATTAAAACACTTTTAAAAAGCATGACATTTTGCCTCCACTTGTATATTTTCCTATAGACACCTAAACCCTTCTCTGAGATATTTATAGGTGAGATAGTTTTTCAAAATCCTGACAGTGTTGGCTCTATAGATGGCTAAATGTTATTTTTGTTTATGTGATCTCAGTCCAAGTTTGAAAGAAGATATATCATATTGTAAAACTATCATTAAAAACATAAATTAAATTTTAATTGTTTTCCCCAACTTTATTGGGATAAAATTGTCATATAATATTATGCAACTTAAATGTGTGTGGTGTATTAATTTGATACACTTATATATTGCCATATGATTACTATCTTAGTGTTAGCTAAGATTACCTCTGTCACCTCAAATAATTACCTTTTTTTTGTGTGGTGAGAATATTTAAGGTTTAATCCATTAGCAACTTTTAAGTATATACTACAGTATTGTTATCTATAAGTACAAGGCTGTGCATTAGATCCCTAAAACTTATTCATCTTCTAACTGAAAATTTGTACTCTTTGAATAACATCTCCCCTTTTTCCCCACCCCAGCCACTGCAAGTTCAACTTTATTATATTCCACAAATAAGTGAGATCATGCAGTATTTATCTTTCTGTCTGACTTATCTCACTTAGCAAAATGTCCTTATGGACCATCCATTTGGTTGCAAATGGAAGGATTTCATTCTTCTCATGAATGGATAATATCTCATTATATGTGTGTGTGTGTGTGTGTGTGTGTGTGTGTGTGTGTGTGTGTATGTGGGTGGGTGTATGCGTGCATATGAAATCTTTCTTATCCATCTATCCATTGATGGACAATTAGTTGTGTTCATAGCTGGCCTATTTTCAATAATGCTGCAATAAACATAGGAGTGCAGATAATTCTTCAGTATTCTGTAGTAAGTTGTTGTGATTATACCTATAAGTGTTTTATCTACTTATAGTATATTTATATTTTACCTGTTATACTATATTATGTATGCGTGTATCCATGTTAAACATATTAATATGTTTAATTAAAATGTTAAATTTAATTTATACATTTAAATTAAATGAAACTAATAAATGTGATAATTTTATGTAATTGAAATTTTAATAAATTTATTAAGTGTAAACATATTTATTTACTTACTTGAGAGGGAGATAGAGAATACAGGAGGAGCAGAGAGAGAGGAAGAGAGAGAATCTTAAACAGGCTCCAAGCTCAGCATGGAGTCCCACACAGGGCTCAATCCCATGACCCTTGAATCACGACCTGAGCTGAAATCAAGAGTTGGATGCTCAACTGACTGAGCCACCCAAGCATCCCTAAACAAATATTTTAAACATCAAAAACATAACAAATATGTTTAAATTCAAGATATATTAAATATATTGCTCATATAACATTCATTGAAGTATATATATATATATATATGTTTCATAATAAAGTATAAATATGTATACATATATATGCTATATATATGTGTGTGTGTATATATATATATATATATATATATATGCTTTCCTATGTGTATAAATATGAGTAAAATATTATGAAAAACTTTCCAAAGTTTGATGATAATGTTTCACTTGATGATATAATTAACGAAAAGTGTGTCTTTTTTTGTACTGTCTCTATGTTGTGAAATTTTCTATGGTGTGTTTGTAGCTCTTTGTAAACAGAAAATATAAGTAAATGAAATATAAAAAGGTATAAATATATTTTTGTTATTTTTATGTACATTTATTTTTGTCTCATGTTTTGACATTGGTATTGTGAATATACATGAACATGAAATAATAGAAATTCCTATAAAATAAAAATAGAAATGTATCTTCATATATTTTCAATTCTTAAATGTATCATTATTAAGACTATTATTAGCAATACTTGCTTTTTCTTTTATTTATTGTAATTTAATTTACACTTTAAAGTTTGAGATGTGTTGAAATTTGTAGGTTGTTTCACACACAGAAGAACCGTGTCTATAAGTACTCTGAATTCTCAGTCCTTTATTTTATTTAAACAAATGTTATCCCATTATTTCTCTGTGTCTTACCATATTCAAGGGTTTTAAAGAAAAGTTGGAAAGCATTTTGGGGTGCCTGGGTAGTTCAGTTGGTTAAGCGTCTGACTGTTGATTTTGGCTCAGGTCACGATCTCCTGGTTCTTGAGATCAAGCCCAGAGCATGTTTGGGATTCTCTCCCTCACTCTCTCTCTCTGCCCCTCCCCTGCTCACATGTGTGGACTCTCTCTTTCTTTCAAAATATTTTTTTTTTTAAAAGAAAAGTTGGAAAGCATTTTTATTCACGTTCTTAAGCACTAGGTCATCTTGTACTTTGTACATGAGATATGATTATTATACGTTTATCTTGCATGAGGACATGGCATTATTCATAAAAATTTTCTAATGTTAGCAAATTATCTTACTGACTTCTTGACATTATAAATTTGCTGAGTTATTTTCCTTTGGGCAAAACGCTGTTACCTTTTCTTTTTGCAAATAGTTTGGTCTTTTGTTTGACAAAATCAGTAATAATATTACTTGTTTGGGGTCATAATTTATGGATGCTGTGTAAGTAGCATTAACATACCAAAGAGCAAACTGTGAGAGACCCTGGATTTCAAATCTATTCTTACCATCCTTTGGCTACCTGACCTTAACTGCATGTCTTCAAACATCATATCCTGTCTCTTCATCCATGAAGCAAATGGAAACAGAATGGAAAAAGCATTTCAGGTATGGTTTCTGGGCTCAGCTTCCCAAATGGTGGGTTGCATCATTGCAATCTATTGCATCATGATTCAGATTACAATAGAAACTGTGACACAGTTTTATTCCTGCGTCCAGTGAATATTTGATGCCTCAAAATGATCTAGTGTAGACATAGTCTTTGGCTGTTTAAGAAGCTAACTAGGTCAGTATATTCCAACTTTAGTATAGAAGGAAAATGGTGTATTCTCTGTTTGAATCTCCTTTTTAATTGCTTTTATCCCCACATGCTGTGGCTGAATAAACTGTTTCTTTTTATTGTCTCCCTAATATTACTTTAAAATATTTTACTATTATTTTTCTCTAAAACCAGAACAACATGAAAGTCTGTCTTTTCCAGTTCTCTTTGGGACACTAGTTCAAGAGTTTGAAAAGAAGAAATGGCTTTGTTGTGGCTAGAGTTTTTATACACACACTCCCCAGCCTTTTTTTTCTCATATAGAAGACTACTTCTCAAGAAAGAAAAGGTTTTGCTTGCTGTATCTGCTTTAATGATGTTATGTTTATGGGATTAAGTATAAAAACTGGTATTTGAGAGAAGTCTATTTCCTTATACTTTACTTATAATTTCAGATAAACTATATTTTAATTTTAATGAATAATAATTACAAATCGGATCTTTTTTATGATCAGAAACACATCAATTCTCTAAGAGAGGATTGAAATATTAAGAGATAACTCCCATGTTTATGTGATTGGCCTAAAAAATCAAGGAATATGGCGACATCAGCCTAGATTTGCCCTTACGAGTATTACGTCTGTAGTTTACTGTATCTGGAATAGTCTAGGCAACAGTGGGGTGATAAAGGAAGCACTGGAATCATAAAGAATGCTTAATAGCATGAGTTTTGGAGTTAAAATTTAATTCTTGTTCGGTGCTTTTAGAAAGAGAAGTAACCTCTCATCTGTAAGTGGGAGGCAATCATACAAACATTCTCATGTGCGAGAAAGTGGTAATAAGAAAGAAATTCCTCATAGGGTTTTTGTAAGGATAATGACTATAGATGGTAAGTGATTGTCTAGCATCCAGGTAACATTCAGCAAATGATACCTATACTTGCAAAGTATAGAAAGGGGAGAAGAAGAAGAAATTAAAACTGGGTCAAAGAACTGGCTCTGGAACTCACTAGCAATAACATCTTGGGCAAAGCGCTTGAATTCTCTATACTTTTATTCTCACACTGATAAAATAAAGATGAACATGACTATATCTAACTGTCTTAGCTTCTGTTATTGCCTAACCGATTGCCACAAAGTTAATGGATTAATGTTTCAACCAGTCAGTAGCACCCATTGATTTTACAGCTTGTTTAGTCCAGAAGTCTAGAAGACTAAGCAGAGTTTTTTTTCCTCACGGTTTTACCAGGCTGCAGCCAAGGTGTCAGTCGGTTTACATTCTCATCTGGAGGCTCACTGGGCAAGAATCTGTTTCCAAGCTCAGTCAGGTTGTTTGGAAGAATCTATTTCCTTGTGGTTATATGACTGAGGACACCTCCTTCTTACTGGCTGTCAACTGGAGGCTACTCTGAGGTCCCAGAGGTTGCCCACAGTCTCCTGCCACCTAACCTTCTCCACAGATTCTCTGACAGTATTATTTTTAAGGTGAACAGTGGAATGTTTCACTCCAGTGTGCAAAGATGGAGTCCTATAGAACATAATACAATTGTGTGTGTGTGATATATCATTGTAGTTGCCTTGCAATGGAACCTAATCAAGGGAGTGACATCCCATCGCCTTGGCCATTTCTATTGGCTAATGGCAAGTCTTGAATTCCTTCTTTAGTGTAAAGTGAGGGATTTTACAAGTGTTTGACTTATAAGGTTGTTACCTTACATTATGTCTGCCACATTATATCACAGGTTTGAGGGGAGACAAAATGATCAAAGTACGTTTCTGCATGTAATTATGAACAGTCTTTCTAAACTTTAAAGTATTACGCAAACCTAAGAAGGCATTATCTTTTGATAAAGTATTTCAAGCAGGATTTATTTAGTAATACTGAAAGAAAAGCTGAAAAAGATGTTCAATCATCAAAGAACTTTACTGGCATATGTATGGGTAAGTAGATGGATGGATAGATAGATATTCTGATTGATGTAATATAGTATACACATACATTTTTGAAAATATCAACCAATATACTAGGTGATTAACGTTCTAAGTGGGTGCAGAAAAGAAGATGCTGAATTTAGTTAAATTTTGCCCTTTTAACATCTCAAAGAACATAGTTAATTGAATTATGGTTTGTCGTGGTCATTTTGAGTAACTTGAAACATTAGAAAGCTTGATTTTGAAGGATTTAAACTGAGTTTTACTAATACAGTGTCAATAATATTAAAAAAATAAAAGAATGGGGAGCCTGCATGGCTCAATAGGTTGGACATCTGATGTTGGCTTAGGTCATGATCTCATGATTTGTGAGTTTGTGACCTCATTGAGCTCTCTGCTGTCCCTCCAGAGCCTGCTTTCAGACCCTCTGTCCTCCTCTGTTTCTGCCCCTCCCCCCAACTTTCTATCTTTTTCTCTCAAAAATTAAAAAAAAATGGAACTTAGATGAGTGTATGAATTTCCAAAGAACTGTGATTTTCACATTAGTTCCCGTATATATTGTTTGATTGTGGTGATATAACATTTAACAAAAATATATATCTCCATTTTGTACTGGTTTAATACTATTCTTTCAGTAAACATGTTTCTAAATCTCATTAAAAGATTGGCTAAAATGTGGCTTTTCCTTTATATAATGAACAAAGTTTTTACAAGAATTTTCAGAAACGTTTTAAACTTTTATGTAGTGTAATAATAAATATTATTCCTCGTTGGTATGACCTTCACATAAATGCCAGGAATCTCCCAGTAAGCTATGGGTATTGAACTACTAACTGGAAACAGTAACTCAAAAACATTTTGTAATCCTGAATTCCTCAGAGTAACTATTTTGAGCCTTCTTTGTCAACAGAGAGCATAAATGGAGACCAATTTCCCCGGGAGACAATATGTGCACTGGTCTTCTTTAGAAAGGGCACGAATGCTTTCAACTCATGAAAACATAGTTTAAAAGATCAAGCGTAGTAGTCATTTAAATTATTTTGTATGGAGCTCAGCATAATCATAACAACATTTAAAATTTATTAAGTTCTTTGTGTGAGAAATTAATGTCATTTTCCCATATATTAATTTTATCTTTTTTTCAACAATTCTGAGAGGAATATACTCACAAGGAAACTAAAATGCAGGAAATTGAATAATTTATCCACAGTCATGCAGCTATTTAATGGCGCAGTCAGGATTTGAACCCAAGCAGTCTGACTGGAGAGCCCTTGCATTTATCGAATATGCTCAACAACCTTCACGTCTCATATTTTTGCTTCTGATATTAATTCATAATCTACTTATTAAACTTAATGTTAGCATGATAGCACTATACTGGCAGAATCTCAGAGAAATAGGATTCCCTTCAATTAATTCTAAGTAGATGCAGGTTTATTTTGTGAAGGTAGCAATTTTAAAAGGAGAAAAAAATATTTCAAGATGCTTTAAGACCTACTAAAGTGCTTAATGGACTAAATGTATTTGAAAATCACTAATAAATAACTGACCAGAAGAGAACACATTTCTGCCCTAATAACCTAGAGTTACATGATTCTGGAAACTCAAAAATAAATGAGGAAATTTATTCCCATTTTTTTTCTTAATCTCCCCATGTGTTTGTTATTTTTAATGAAGTCTAGAAAATGTGCTATGTGTGTATGGGTGAGTGTGGGTGGGTGTGTGGGTGTGTGCTTGAATTGGTCAATGTATTTTTACCATGCAGTTTAATAATATCAGTATAGAGTTAGAAAATAGGCCAGAATTCACATTCTGGTTCAGTAAGCCTTTTTTGGATAATGCTACACAAATAAACTAGTTCGTAAATAAAACAAATTAATCCAGTAAATAAAGCAAACAGGTAAACAAATCAAAATCTTGATGGACATTGCATCTTACCTTGGAAGAATTTGTTACATGTTAGACCTAATTCATACACCAACACAGAGAGCTAATTATCAGATCCTCACACATTTTGGAGGTTAAGCAAAAAGGAAGAGGTCGTGGAAAGTGTGGAGAGATTTTTAGCTATAGAAATGACAAAACCCGGTGTTGATCAGAATACTTTCTTCCCTAAGCACTGTTATTACTGTATGCTTTTTTATTATAATACATTTATGTGATCTTGTGGTAGCTTAAATTATTTTTCTGCAAAGTGGAATGTGCAAAATAATCCAATGGGGTACAGAAAGAAAATACCAAAACATCTGTTTATATTGTTATTTTACCTAAACAAGCAAAAGCAATGTTAACACATGCAATAAATTGAACAGAATTCCTGCATCAGCTAAGCACACACCACAGCGCAGAAGACACAAGGGGAAAAGGAAAGTTCCAAAAGTGTGTAGGCAGTAGTCCCTTTACAGCATATTGTTTACTTTGGGCAGTAAAGGAAAACGCCTGTATTGTTATTTACTTTTAAACATTTTGGGGGGCACCTGGGTGGCTCAGTGAGTTAAGTGTCCGACTTTGGATCAGGTCATGATTTCAAAGTTCATGAGTTCAAGCCCCGGGTTGGGCTCTGTGCTGACAGCTCAGAGCCTGAGGTTTGCTTTGGATTCTGCGTCTCCCTCTGTCTCTAACACTTACCTGCTCACACTCTGTCTCTCTGTCTCTGTCTCTCTCTCAAAAATAAATAAACATTAAAATTTATTTTGAATTTTTAAGTTAATTTATTTATTTTGAGAGAGACAGAGAAAACACGAGTGGGGGAGAGGCAGAGAGAGAGAGAGGGTGAGAGAGAATCCCAGGGAGTCTCTGTGCCTTTAGCACAGAGCCAGATGTGGGGCTCAAACCCCCAAAACTGTGAGACCATGACCTGAAACAAAACCAAGAGATGGACGCTCAACCAACTGAGCCACCCAGGCACCCCAAGTTATCTAATTTTTTTTTTTCAACGTTTTTTTATTTTTATTTTTGGGACAGAGAGAGACAGAGCATGAACGGGGGAGGGGCAGAGAGAGAGGGAGACACAGAATCGGAAACAGGCTCCAGGCTCTGAGCCATCAGCCCAGAGCCTGACGCGGGGCTCGGACTCACGGACCGCGAGATCGTGACCTGGCTGAAGTCAGACGCTTAACCGACTGCGCCACCCAGGCGCCCGCCAAGTTATCTAATTTTTAATGTTTGTTTATTTATTTTTGAGAGAGAGATTGGGAGATAGGGGCAGAGAAAGAGGGAGAGAGATTATCCCAAGCAGGCTCTGTACTGTTAGCGCAGGACCCGACTTGGGGTTTGATCCCATAAACCATGAGATCATAACGTGAGCCAAAATCAAGAGCCAGGTGCTTAACCGAATGAGCCACCCAGATGCCCCTAAATTATCTATTTTCAATTATACTGATCCTCAGAAAGTGGATAATTTTAAAATATTACCTATGAAGAAATGGTAAATCTAAAGTAGCATTCATAGGGACTCCTGGGTGGCTCAGTCCGTTAGGCTCCCGACTTCTACTCGGGTCATGATCTCACCACTTGTGAGCTCAAGCCTCACATCAGGCTCTGTGCTGACGGCTCAGAACCTGGAGCCTACTTCGGATTCTGTGTCTCCCTCACTTTCTGCTCCCCCACTCGTGCTCTGCCTCTTTCTCTCTCAAAAGTAAATAAACAATAAATAAATAAATAAATAAATAAATAAATAAAATGGCATTCATAAAGCAAGCTCCAGAATTAAACAAGAAGATGGCTGGTAGGGTACTTTCATTTCTCCTCTTGAGTGAGCATTTTTGTCAGCCAGTTACATTATACACAGTAACAATATATCAGAAACGGCATATTTTGACATATGAATTTATTATATTCCCATTAATAATGAGCCTTTATCAAAGTGGATATTGAATAATATATTTATTGATTCCTTAGAGATTATATGTTTAGCTACGATAGAGATAACAACTAAGTATTAAAGTGGACTAGGAACCTAATCTTAGATCATTGCTTTCACTAAAACCATTAAATTCATTATGAGTAAAGGGGAGTAGGAGATATAGGCTTCCAGTTATAGAATGAAAAATTCACAGGGATAAAAGCTATAGCACAGGAAACATAGTCAATGTTCTTGTAATAGCGTTGAATGGTGGCAGATGGC